>NW_024070204.1:13009912-13089289 GCF_014754425.2 Oryx dammah
GGGCGGCATTGGGCCTGCCCTGCTATGGTCCCTGAGCTCCGAGTTCAGGCAGTGGCCTGTGCTGGGCCCATTAGTGTTTCTGGGGTTGCATGATGTATTTAAAGTCCTCGATTCTGAATTGAAAATAAAGTCCAACTCTTTTTTCCAAGTGTATCTATTATGTGCAGAGGAACCCTGGTGAAATAAAGCTACAAATAACATTGGCTCTGAAAGACTTATTTTCTCATGTACCTTTCCCGTGGCGTGTTCTTTACTTCCCAGTGTTCGCAATTGCAGGCTAGCCGGGCAAAAAGAACCGTGTGTTTATCACACTTCACTTTGTCCTGAGAACCTGCTGTGGAGGTTGGGTTTGTGCTGGTTTTCTGGTTTAACTCCATTTTGTCCCCTGAGCCTTTTCTCTGATACCCTGTCTTCCCATCCCCTGAGACGTGACTGCTGCTTTTCACAAACCCTCCACTTTACTAACAGTGTGTTTCTTTGTTGAATAAAACCAGTTGTAAACTAATGGTCATTTAGCAGATCAGAGCTCAGAACCTGATCCATTTCTTCCTTATGTTTGGATTTTTTATTTTTCCTGCCATTTAGGGAAACTTGAGGTTGTCTGTTCCCTTACAGTGTTAGGACTTGGGTGGTTGATGGGGAGGGAAGAACCTGCCTTAGGCTCTTTGACAGACCTCTGCCAGAGCCTCCTGTCCACATTTAGGTCCAAGAAATCAGGCAATGACCAGGGTCTCCATCTAGGAGAAGAGTCTGCAGCAAGTAGTCGGGGCAACAAGGGCCAAGGATTCAAAAGAGCCACAGGGACTGTGGGGCAAGAGGCCGCTGCCCCCTTGGGAGGCCCCACAGCCGCCCTCCTCACGCTGTGTGTGCTGGGCTGGGGTGCTTGTTACTGGGAGGTGTCAGCATCTCCTTCTGAGCCCTTCTCATTCTGAGAGCCGGCTGGGCTTGAGGGACCCCCATCCCCACCCCACCCCAGCCCTCCTCCCACACAGATGGACGTCCAGCGCTCTCCGGGTCTCCTCTCAGCGAGATCACACAGATGGGCTGTGGTCTTTCCTGTAGTCATGTACAGATGTGAGAGTTGGACCATAGAGAAGGCTCAGCACCAAAAAATTGATGCTTTCTAACTGTGGTGCTGGAGAAGACTTTTGAGAGTCCCTTGGACAGCAAGGAGATCGAACCAGTCAATCCTAAAGGAAATCAACCCTGAGTACTCATTGGAAGGACTGACGCTGAAGCTCTAATATTTTGGCCACCTGATGTGAAAAGCCGACTCATTGGAAAAGACCCTGATGCTGGGAAGGATGGAGGGCAGGAAGAAGTGGGGTGACAGGAAGGTGAGATGGTTGGATGGCATCACTGACTTGATAGACATGGGTTTGAGCAAGCTCCGAGAGATAATGAAGGACAGGGAAACCTGGTGTGCTGCAGTCCGTGAAGTTGCAGAGTAGGGCATGACTGAGGGACTGAACAGCAACAGCTTGTCTCTAGTCACTCACTGTTGATCTTTAAGGATAGTTTCTTCAATGTCTGTGATTCTTGCTGTTCTGACCTTCCAGGTGGAAAGAACAAGCGCATTTGCTAATCTCTAGTTCCAAAATTTCACAGCCTTCGTGCTGCAGTTTTTTTCACAAGTCCCCAGTCCAGACACCTTAAATTTCCAGTGTGAAAAACATGCCTATGGAGATTAAATGTCTCTGTATTTGGTTGTGTATGATTTGTAAGGACTGCAGTGTGGCTGTGAGTATAAATACTCAGGTCAGCCCAAAAGGCTCACCACTCCCTGAGCACTGCCAGGGCCATGATGCTTTTCAGCAGAGCTGGAGTTGGAATGTGCTGGACGATGAGAATCCCTGGTAGCTAAGGGCTTCCCTGGTGGCTCAGCTGGTAAAGAATCTGCCTGCAATGTGGGAGACCTGGGTTCGATCCCTGGGTTGGGAAGATCCCCCGGAGAAGGGAACAGCTACCCACTCCAGTATTCTGGCCTGGAGAATTGCCTGGACTGTGTAGTCCATGGGGCACAAAGAGTCAACAACTGAGCAACTTGCACTTGACTCACAGGCCCCTTGTACCACGCTGTGTGTCCCCTGGGTGATGTGGGGGAGGATAGAATTAACTGATCTAAATGAACAATAAGAATAATTGTACAATTTTTTCTTCAAGGAGATACTTTTGTGTGTCTGCAGTTAGACTCCAGTGTGCACATTACTCATGGGAAAGGCCTGTATGGGCGAACTGCTGTGGAGCAGTGTTTGCCGACGGGCACCCCTGGACTCTTGTTCTCATCTTGCCCCGGCCACCACCCCCAGTCATAGCCTTTCAGGCACGGGTGGCGCCCCGACAGCAGCCACTCTGAGCAGAGCGAGGCCTCAGCGAGTCCCCTTGCTCATCCAGGCCCCGGGTCTGTGGTTCACACCACCTCCCGCCCCATCAGCATCTCTGCGGGCTGGGCTTCCAGCAAGTCCACTGAGCCAGCCGCATTGAGACGCAGTGGCCACCACCTCCCACCCTGTTTGTGATCGTTGATTGACTGCTGATACAGGGTCCAGGCATTATCTTAGAAACTTAGAAAATCAGAGGGGTTTTTTTTCCTGTCCCACTGTCTCAACGAGGAGAGCTGTCACTGTTCTCTGTTTATTTACTTAGTCTTGGACCAGAAAGTAAACAGGAATCTCAGAAATCTGTTTATATTCCCAACAAGGTGAGCCTGGGTGGGTCAGCTGTGCTCTGCCTTCATGACCAAGTGCTGAGGGTGTGTGAGAGCTTGGCTCCAGGCTTCGGGTGAGAACTCAGCAGGCATCCCTGCGGCAGGGTAGGGCCCCGGGCTGGCGGCAGTGCCCAGGAGCGGTAACAACAGGATGGACGAGGCTCAGGAGGATTGTCTCAGTCAGTAACCGGGCAGAGTCCTGTCCCTGCAGGACACATGTGCCTGAAGTGCATCGTGGCAGCAATTTTGACTGTATTCACTTTTTTTTCAGTGTAAAACCAGAGCCCCTTATGAGTCTTAAGGGGACCCTTCCATTGTGCTCACACTCAATCATTGCATCGGAAAGACTGCCCATGTGACTGTAGTGGGCCTGTCAGCTGAGGTCTTCCCTGCCCGGCCTGGCCCAGTTCGGGTTGAATTTGGAAGATCACTGTCAGCCACCACTCAGTTACCTTTTGCTAATGCTTGGCTTTAAGACAGGAGCTTCCGAGGTGAGAGTGATGTTTATGGTTGGCTAAGTGAAGACCTTCCGGGCAAGAGTGACGTTCATGGTTGGCGTCTTTGGAAGAGGCGATGTGTTGGACTTGCAGGGTATCTTCTTTGTGCCAGGACCTGAACTCTGATTCCATCTCTGTCTTTGGAGACATTGCATCCCTGCACCTGAGGTGGGTGCAAACAGGTGGTCTCTGAGGTCCTGCCTGCCTCTCACGTTCTCAGGTGATGTGTATTTTGAGGCCTTTCTGAATGAAGGCCAATTCACTCCTGCTTCTCCTTATTCTAACCCCTAATGAGGTGGCAGGTGGTCTTTTTGCTAGTCCAGTGATGTATTTAGGAGAGAAGATCCACTTAGGAACCTTAGCCTTATTTATCCTCTCTGAAAATTATTAAGTTTTTTCTCTCTGGGATAGTGTGTAGGCCAGTACTTGCATTTCATTTTGAAGAAGTTAAAAGCATGGTCTTTTCACTCCAAATTCTTCATTAAAAAACAAGGAAAAGCATGAGAAACCAGATTCCTTGCCCGCCGACCACTTGGGCCTCTACACCCAGGGCTTTGGCTCACACCCCACACTCGCTGAAGCAGCTCTCCGTGGTTTCCGGCTTACCCATCACCTGCAGATGAGTGGCTGCCGTCAAAACCTGCTAAAAGAGAAAACCCAGGAATTGTCTCCTATAAATGCGGTGATACATGATTGTCATTGGTGAAATGGGGCATTTTCTATAATCCAAGTGGAAATTAGGAAAGTGAGAGATGTTCATGAGAAACTGCCTGAAATGTAGGTTTTCCTCTGAGTTCCACCAGGGGCTATCTCCTTGCCCCTCTCCCAGGGTTTTCCTGCCCATCCTTCTCCTGAAGTATTTGACTCTTCACTGGACTGTCCTCCCAACTTCTCGAAGCCTCTAGTATTCAAATTCCCTCTCCTATCACCTCCCAGAAGTAAGTGGACACGGCCCCACTTACACCCCCCAAATGGCCAGTACACCTGAAGCTCTCTTCACTGCCCCCCGCGATTTCTCCCTGTGATAATACACATAGAATGTGAGATTTCCCGTCGGAACGACTGAGAAGTGCACGCCAGAGGCGTCAGGCGCATCCACTTCACGATGCCCCATCCCCACCATCCACCCTCAGCTCTCACCGTCCTTCCCTCTGAACACTAACTCCCCCCACCCCAGCCCTGGGGCCCACCACTCCACTTCTGTGTGTGGGAGCTCGACCACTCTGAGGACCATGAGTAGAAGTGTACTGTGTTTGGTGACTGGCTTGATCACTGAACATAATGTCTTCAGGGTTCATCCTTGTTGTAGCCTGTGTCAGAATGTCCTTCCATGTTAAGGCTGACTCACACTCCACCGTCTGGATAGGTGATGGCTTGTTGTCCGTTCATTGTTGATGGACACGGGGTTGCTTCCACCATTGGGCTTTGTGAATAATGCTGCTCTGTCTTTGGATGCTGTGGGAAGTACACCCAGATGTGGAATTGCTGGGTCATATGATGCTGCTGTTTTTGATTTTTGAGCATGCTCACCACGTTTTGTTGTTGTTTAGTCTCTAAATCATGTCTGACTCTTTGCAATCACATGGACTGTAGCCCACCAGGCTCCTCTGTCCTTGGAATTTCCCAGGCAAGAATACTGGACTGGATTGCCATTTCCTTCTCCAGGGGATCTTCCCAACCCAGGGATCAAACTTACATCTCCTGCATCAGCAGGCAGATTCTCTACCACTGAGCCACTAGGGAAGCCTCCACATTTTGTTACTTTTATCTGAATAGCACCTGTGGTGCTGGAGAAGACTCTCGAGAGTCCCTTGGACTGCAAGGAGATCAAACCAGTCAATCCTAAAGGAAATCAACCCTAATATTCATTGGAAGGACTGATGCTGAAGCTGAAACTCCAATACTTTGGCCACCTGCTGCAAAGTGCGGACTCATTGGAAAAGACCCTGATGGGTCTCCTCCTGAAGGCAGGAGGAGAAGGGGATAACAGCAGATGAGATGGTTGGATGCCATCACCCACTCGATGGACATGAGTTTGAGCAAACTCTAGGAGTTGGCGATGAACAGGGAAGCCTGGCGTGCTGCAGTCGGCGGGGTCACGAAGAGGCAGACATAACTGAGTGGCTGAACAGCAACAGCAGATAGTAGTGCCTTCCAGGCCTGTTCTGTTTCACCCATCACCACCTTGTCTCCTCCCCGTTAGGTCTCCCAGCCTGACTTCTCACCCTCTCATTGCAGCTGAAACACAAACCTGGTTATACTGGGCTCCTGCTTATATTTCTTCAGTGACTTGCTGTTGATCACAGAATGAAATCGCAGTTTCCTAACACGTCCCACAGAGCCTTGCCCCTCGCACTCGTGTGCACATGTACACACATGCCGAGTGCACACATACCCTCTTTCTCCTGGTGTGGTCCTCAAGTAACGGGAAGTGGGATTTGGTTCTCAGTCCCTCGCCCCTACCTGACATTCCTGTCCCTTCTCACCAAATGTAAAACCTTTCAGGAAAAAAAAAATGAACATATCCAGTGGAGTCTGTGGAGATGAGGGTGCCGTTAACAAGTATTTCGACATAAAGGCTAAGGTTAGGGTAACATGAGAAAGTCTGCATGATGAACTCCAGGGACCACAGAGGACACACAAGGAGCCATGTGGGAACTCGCTGAAAGAAGCTGAGAAGGTGCCAGCAGGAGCAGCGGGCACAGCACCAGTGTTGAACTTGCAGATGTGACGGGGCAAGTACAGGGGGCACGGGCTGTGCACGGCAGGCTTGGCGAGGCAGGAGCGGGGGCCCTGAATGCAGGTCACAGGGCCTCTACACGGAGGCCTGTAACCTGTGGCGGTGTGGTCTCAACAGGGATGCTCACTGGCAAGTGAGACCCATTCGTCATGATCCACTTGGTCCAGTTCTGTCCTGTGTTTTTTCACTTTCAAGATATACAGCCCTCCTTAGATAAACCCACAGGGCCACTACTCAAAGCTGTGAGAAAGGGACATACCATTGAGACGAGGGGTTACACTCAGACTCACATGCAGTTTCTTAGAACAAATGAAGCAGTGATGGATGGATGAATGGATGAAGTGCCCAGATCCCGGGTTTGGAGGTCATAAGTTCCACCTCTGATTCTCAGGGTAACCGCTGACACAGCCACCATGCGAGGATGAAATTGGGACACATTTCCCTTAAAGCCTAAGTTGCAGAGTGTCTGAGGCCCCGCCATCCTCTGTCCAGGGCATTTCTCCTGACCTGGCCCCTTCCTTCAGCTCCCTATCCACATCTGGGCCCTGGGAGGTTGTGGCTCTGCCTGCTTGCTAGTGGCGCCCACCAGTACCCCTGCCCCTCAGCCCTGTGCTGTACAGGTGAGACCAGGTGACAGGACTCAGCACAGGTTTGCAGGTGGTGGAAGGGGAGGACTGAGAGGCCACCAGTGTATGCTCTCTCAGGAACCCCAGGCCTCACCTGGTGCCCATCATCTGAGTTTGGCAGGCCCCAGCTCAGAGGGTAGATGTATTAAAGTGGTTCCCCTGCTCAGAATATAAGCAGTTGCTAAGGTTCAGTCCTGAATACTCATTGGAAGGACTGATGCTGAAGCTGAAACTCCAATACTTTGTCCACCTGATGTGAAGAAAGGACTCATTGGAAAAGACCCTGATGCTGGGAAAGATTGAAGGTGGAAGGATAAGGGGACGACAGAGGGTGAGATGGTTGGATGGCATCACCGACTCTATGGACATAAGTTTGAGTAAGCTCTGGGTGTTGGTGATGGACAGGGAGGCCTGGCGTGCTGCAGTCCATGGGGTCGCAAAGAGTCAGACACAACTGAGCGACTGGACTGAACTGAAAGTTCCTCACCCCGATCCAGACCACCTTCCCAGTTCCCAAGGCAGCCCACCTGGCTGAGAGACACCCGCTCCTGAGAGGAAGCCTAAACTCTGCTCACAGGGCCAAGGCCTCGTCCGTTGCTTCTCTGCCTTCACCAGAAATATATGCAAGGAAAGATGGAGCTCTGGGACCCAGGCCTCTTACATTTCCCCAAGGATTTTGAGACAGCTGGGCTTACGTTTGTTCAACCCAAATATCCTCTTCCCTACATCGTGAAACCTGCTGCCTCAAGGATGAATCTAGTCTACCACATATGACTGCTTATGCCTTTTAGATGACCTACACCTTTTAGGAAAGTGTAAGATAAGACATTAAGAAGGCTGTCCCAGTAAGTTACATCAGTCCTGTCTGACTCTTTGAGATGCTATGTATAGCCCGCGAGGCTCCTCAGTCCATGGGATTCTCCAGGCAGGAATACTAGAGTGGGTGGCCATTCCGTCCTCTAGGGGATCTTCCTGACTCAGGGACTGAACCCTTATCTCATTTTGTTTCCTACATTAGCAGGTGGGTTCTTTACCCCTAGTGACACCTGGGAAGCCCCAAAAAGGCTTTAGTGATTTTAAAAATTTTAGTTGAATCTATTGTGGTTCTGCTGTATTTAGGCATTTGCTTGGTGCCAGATTGTCCCTGTTAATCAGAAAACATAGCCACCTCAGGCACACCGATGCATAGACGTTCAAACCTGTATCTGCCCACACATCCTTTAAATATATATATATATATATATAATGGAGGATCTATATAATCTTTTTTTGTAATTAGCTTGGAAAAGAACACTTTTTGGTCTGTTTGAACAGCTGCTAATATAAATCCCTGTGGGAAGAAAGCTGAGGAACAGAGAGTTCCCCCAAGAACAAAGACTTAGTCCCTCCTCTGAGCCCCAGGGTGGATCCAGGGCGAGGGGATCGGCCCAAGACCTGTGATTAAGGCGCGTTTTCCGTGCAGCATGTAATTACGGAGCCACACAAGTGGCCGTGACTGTGTCGAATGCTTCATGTTGGAAGTATTTTCATACTCCATCTTCACATTAAGGTGTTTATTAAAACAGGAAAAAAGACCTAAGAAGGTATTGACACCATCTATGTTAGATGATCACAAAATTATATATATATAGCAAAGCCATAAACAATGAATCAGCAAGCCGTCTTCCCACAGACGACTGTGACACGGGGTTTAGGGCAGGAGACGCAGTCAGGGAGAAGAGATCACCAGGGAAAATTGTGTGTCTTGCTCAGGATGACCCAGGGCCAGGCAGGGTGACTGCTTCCTGCCTCCCTGTGGACTCTTAACTGCCTCCCCTATGACATACGCATATGTCAGACTTTGCCATTCATTAGACAGGCTGGGGTTTCTCTTTTAAATGTGTTTGCTCTAATTTGCATCTCCTGAAGCTGTGAAAGGTTACAGGGAGATGATGTGTTTGGTGCACTGGTTTTCATTAAATATTTTGAAGATGAATAAACACTGTCCATGGAGGGGGATGTACATGTACGTATCAGCCAGAGTCAGTTAGCACTTGTTTCCTGATAGTATCAACTAGGTCGTGGCTCTGAGGACACCTGATAAAACAGCGCTTGCACACCAGTGGAGAAGCGTGTGCTGGGAAAACCAAAGTCCGTTTGGCTTTGACCCCTGTGTGTGTTTCTCTGTTCTGAGAAGCATGAGATGGTTTTGTGATTATTTTGTGTGCCTAAAGCTGAAACATTAACAGAATTTTGAAAGATTGGACTATAGATCCTGATAGATGGGGTAGAGCTAAAATCTGTGACCATAAAAAGCTGTGACTGAAATGCAGAGACGTCACTTTGCCAACAGAGGTTCTCTCTAGTCAAAGTTATGGTCCTTCCAGTAGTTGCGTATGGACGTGAGAGCTGGACCATGAAGACTAAGCACCAGAGAATTGATGCTTTCGAATTATGGCACTGGAGAAGACTCTTGAGAGTCTCTTAGACAGCAAGGAGATCAAATCAGTCAATCAAAAGGAAATCATCCTTAAATATCCATTGGAAGCTGAAGATGGTGAAGCTGAAGCTCCAATACTTTGGCCACCTGATGCAAAGAGCTGGCTCATTGGAAAAGACTCTGATGCTGGGAAAGATTGAGGGCAGGAGGAGAAGGGGACAACAAAGGATGAGATGGTTGGATGGCATCACCAACTCAGTGGACATGAGTTTGAGCACCCTCCGGGAGATGGTCAAGGACAGGGAACCCTGGCGTGCTGCAATCCGTGGGGTCACAAAAAGACACAACTTAACGACTGAACGAGAGCAACAGCAACCTGATAGTTGAGCTGCAAGTGGCATGGAGAGCGGAAAATATCTGCAAAGCCCCAGGCTGTGTCTGTTGCAGCAGGTCCTGATCTAATCTGATAGAAACAGCGGTACCTGTGTCCAGAAAATTGTACGTTGGTACAAAACTTTTACATACCATTTCAGCGACCCCCACATTCAGAACTTCGTTTCTAAATAAGGGAAGAAATATCAAATATTAAAACTTATTTTTAGATGTTTCACAGGGTTCAAAAATAAAACTGAAAAAGTGTAAGTTGAGAAGTCTGGTTCCCACAGCCCATCAGCCACACTTGGATCACTCTTTGTGTTCTTTACTCATTTCTGCGTCTGGTGCTGTGTGGGGCACATGCAAGCCTGTGTCCACTGCTCACTCCCCTTTCCATTTTCCTACCTAAAAGGGAGCAGATTTTGCCCCAACTTTGTCACTCATACCTTTTGGGAGTGACTTTAGTACCTAAAGAGGTGTCTGCCTCATCCTTTTCCGTGGATGGGAGAACTTCCTGTGTGCACATGCCTTAGCTTAGTAACTCGTGCAAGGCTGAGCACCCTGGGCTGCTGCTGTTATAAACAGGGTCACAGAGGGTCACTGTGTGTAGATGTCTTCTCATTCATAAGCAGGCCTGTCTGTGACAGAATTCTACAAATGGGATTGTTGAGTTCATTGGTCAATGCATTCATGGAAAACAAACTTTTGAGGCAGAATTACCTGAATCGTAAATTAATCAGATCAGGGGCTTCCCTGGTGGCCTAGGGGCTCAGACTCTGTGTTCCCAGTGCAGTGGGCCTGGGTTTGATCTCTTGACAGAGGAGCCTCGTAGGCTACAGTCCATGGGGTCGCTAAGAGTCGGACACAACTGAGCAACTTCACTTTCACTTTTCACTTTCATGCATTGGAGAAGGAAATGGCAACCCACTCCAGTGTTCTTGCCTGGAGAATCCCAGGGACAGAGGAGCCTGGAGGGCTTCTGTCTATGGGGTCGCACAGAGTCGGACACGACTGACGTGACTTAGCAGCAGCAGCAGACCCCACATAGTGTGGCAACAGCTATTTATAAGCCCAACACAGCCAAATAAATAATATTTTTAAAAATTATTAAAAATAATCAGATCAGAAAAATATCACAGTAAACAGGTTATTTAATGACGTTTCTTTTATGTATTTTTTAAATTTTGGTCAGAGTCGTGACATTTGCACTGTCCTGAACACACTGAATTCTAGTTCTATCTTGCTGTTCTGCCCCTAAGTCGTGTCCAACTCTTTCCGACTCCATGCACTGCAGCATGCCAGGCTTCCCTGTCCTTCCCTATCTCCCAGAATTTGCTCAAACTCATGTCTGTTGAGTCTGTGATGCCCTCCAACCATCTCATCCTCTGTCATCCCCTTCTCCTGCCTTCAGTCTTTCCCAGCATCAGGGTCTTTCCCAGTGAGTCGGTTCTTCACATTAGGTGGCCAAAGTATCGGAGCTTCAGCATCAGTCCTTCCAGTGAATATTCAGGACTGATTTCCTTTGGGATGCACTGGTTGGATCTCCTTGCAGTCCAAGGGACTCTCAAGAGTCTTCTCCAACACCACAATTTTATCTCACCCAGTTAGAAACAAAAGGCCGCCCGCTTTGAGTAAGGGCCCTCCTGAAAGTCATAAATGACTTGAAAGTCGTAAATGACGTGGCACCGTCCCCGTGTGACTCCTGTGAGGTGAGACTTCGGTGGAGGTTTTCTCTCCCACAGGGCTCTGCACAGGAGTGTGCAGTGAAATGTTGACATAAATACTGCCTCACCAGGGTCTGCCTTTTGTACAGATTCTGTCAGGGGTGCAAATGAGTTCAACACTAATAGCAGAACAGAGATAGTTTCCAAAGAGTGAGTGACCTCCCGTAGTGTGCGTCTGAAAGTAGCCGTTTGTGACTCTCGCGCCGTCCATCCACACCAGACCACACCACACCGTCACCTGTGAGGAACACGTTCAGGAGACAGTGTTCTCTGTGGTTCCCCTAGGGGGCTTGGGAGTCTCCATACAATCTCTGTACTTCCTGAAGGATTCAGTTTCTAATCACAAGCATTTGATAATGAGATTTGAAAAATACTATTTTTAAAAATATGTGTTCACTGATTGCTTTATTTATTTGGCTGCAGTGGGTGTTACTGTGGTTTGTGGGTTCTAGTTCCCCAACCAGGGATTGAACCCAGGCCCCCTGCAATCGGAGCATACAATCTTAGCTATTGGACTGCCAGGGAAAGTCCCTGAAAAATACTATTTTTTAAACCCTGCACAATGTAACTTTTTCCTTCTTTACTGACATGCTGAAAGGATTTTGGAGGAGCAAGAGGAGTGTGGGAGGCCAGAGGTCAGTCAGCTCAAGAAGCTGACCTTTGAACTCTGCCCCTCACAGCCAGCTGCATTGTAGGGTGGTCTGACCAGCAGTGGCTGGGGTATTTGGACAACTTGACCATTCCACAAGGTTGACCATTCAAAGTGTTAGTCATTCAGTCGTGTCTGACTTTTTGTGACCGCAGGGACTATAGCCCGCCAGACTCCTCTGTCCATGGGATTCTCTAGGCAAAAATACTGGAGGGGGTTGCCATGCCCTTCTCCAGGGGACTTTCCTGACCCAGGAATCAAACCTGGGTCTCCCACATCACAGGCAGGCTCTTTACCGTCAGAGCCACCAGGGAAGCTGATGTTTCAAGGGCATCATCATTTTCCAAAAACTCTTCTGACCAGGCTCGGGACAGCGGACCCAGCATCTTTGTGTCTGAAAGGCCCTTTCAGATGTGTGAGATGCAATAAACAGGGTCATTTGCCTGCCAGCTCTGGAATTCCCTGCTGGTCCCCGTTGTCTTGAAGCATTGAGTTCAGGTGGATCCTTTCCCTCCCCCACCCCTTCTCCTGAGTCTGTAGAACTTTGAATTTACTAGCAGGAAAGAATATTCACGTTCTGTTTTTTGAGATAGATTAGCTTCCTTCGGTTTCAAAAGTAATGAGTCCTAGATGATTATCAGATGGGGCAGAGGCTGCCTCAGTCATCTCAGACTGCCCTCACCCAAACCACAGACTGCATGGCTTAGACAGCAGACGCTGATTTCTTCATAGTCCTGGAAGCTCTAGGTCCAAATGAAGGTGTGGGCAGGCTCGCTTTCCTCTGAGGGCCTCTCTCCTTGGCAAGCAGACGGCCACCTGCTTGCTTGTCCTCACACGCTCCTCCCTCTGTGTCTAGATTTTCTGTTCTAATAAAGACCTCAGTCATTCTAGATTTAGACCCACCCTTACAACTTCGTTTTAACCTGGTCACTTTTGTAAAGACCCTGTCTCCAAATCTGGTTACATTCTGAGGTTCTGGGAGTTAGGACTTGAGCTCACGAGTTTGAGGGGGCCCCAGTCAGTCTTACTGCGGAAAAGACCCTGATGCTGGGAAAGATTGAGGGCAGGAGGAGAAGGGGACAACAGAGGATGAGATGATTGGATGGCATCACCGACTCAATGGACATGAGTTTGAACAAACTCCAGGAGATGGTGTAGAACAGGGAAGTCTGGTGTGCTGCAGTCCATGGGATAGCAGAGTCGGGCACGACTGAGCAACTGAACAACAGTCAGCCTCTAGCAGAGGGGCGGGTGGAGCCTTAGAAGGTAACAGTAGTGGCAGGATGTGTGGGCGCGTGCCCTGTGCCAGGCTCTGTGCTGCTTTTCTCTGCACTTCATCCTCAGGACTCTGATGGCAGTGTATGCTGCTATCATCCCAGTGTGATGCGAGGAAGACGCACAGAGAGAGAGAGTAACTTGACCCAGCTTAGTAGATGGTAGAAAATGGGATTCGAAAAGCAGTGGTCAGCCTTCAAGGCTCAAGTTCCTAACCACTGTGCGCCTTGCTCTCCATACAAGCTGGAAGGAGCCCATGGTCCAGTGGGGAAGCTGTAGCCTCTGTAAGCAAACTCAGCTGCCCTGGGCCAGCCATCATTTGTGGAAGAGCCGATTCTAGAAGCCAGTCTCCCTTGCCCACCACACGCAAGACCTTTCGCCTCCCTGGGGCTGCACACATTCCTAAGCCACACACACACACCACCAGCAGCAGCAGCAGTCGGTTTCCCTGAGAAGGACCCATTTCCAACTTTTCTGATTTCAGTCATCAGACAATAATTCCAATTGCTTTCCCACTGCCCGGAGAAGCCACCCTGATGGAAATCTGTCCTTCTTTCTTCTCTTGATGCCCCTTCGCTCCTCTCCCGCCTCCCTGTGTCAGGCACAGAATGGGGGATGTCAGCCAGTGAAAAGAACCAGTCACAAGAGTAAAAGTGATTTTTTTACAAAAATCATTCTGCATCCAGAAGTAAGAGTTTACTGCTCTCTCCCCACCTAAAAGAAAAAATCAAAATCTGCCGCTTTGCCTTTATTGGAAGAGCTTCCTGTCAGGGCTTCTATACTCCACGACCTTCCCAGGGAGTTTTTCTGCAGAATTGAGACGAGAAAAGTGTGTACTGGCTGCCAGGAGCTGGTGGCGTTGCTCTCATTTTTTCAAACACTGTTGTTTCTGTTAGTGTTTTCGGGAACACTCTTGTGGGGTTACCATCTCATATGGCCCTTCTGCACTTAATCCACACACTGGTGCAAACAGAGAAGGTCACGTCGTGAGTTAAAGTGGGAAAAAGCAGTCCTTGAATGTTGGTTTTGTTGGAGTAAAAGAGAAAAACTCACATCGTCTGTGAAAAGATAGTAAGTGAAACCATGAAAAGGAGCCTATCGAATTTTTGGCACCCAGATGAAGAGCCCCAGTGCCTCCAATAAAGGTGCTTTTGTGGGTGGGCGACTGCGCTAGAAAGGGCAGGAAATGCAGGCCTGAATGGAGCCCTCAGAGGCAGGGTCCGTCCTCCCATCCGCTCCCTCCAGAGTGGGAGGTGTTATCTGTGGGGTAGGAGACCGGACAAAACGTCCTCTGAACAGGAGCATCTTTGTGCGAGGAGCCTGAGAACTGGACCACAGCGGTGCAGCTGTGCAGGGGAGGACCAGCGCCGTGGACTCCCTGCGCAGAAAGGAGACCCCGGGGAGCGGGGAGCCCACGGCCGGAGGCAGGGCGGGAAGCAGCCTGGAGTCCCCAGCTCCCAGGAAGCGGTGGGGTGCGCAGAGGCGCGGCCTGCTTCTCCTGGTGGGTGAGGTTTCAGGACTGGGTGGAACATAGGCTACTGGAAACCTGTAAAGGGGCATCAACACTATTGATTTTGAGACTTTTTCAATAATATCCCTCACAGTTGTGTCATTTGTGTTTCCATCTCAAAAGCATTAGCTGCTGCTGTTGTATGAACTGTCTTTGGCTTGTACGATTTCGAGGAGCTTTTTTTCATCCTATGTTAACTGCCCAGTTACTGATGTTTGTTTCTTCAGAAAGTGCTGTAGTCTTAATAGAAAGACTTTAGGTCCTTTGGCTCATCTGAGTTTGATGTCCATTTAAGTCCGTTTTTAGTTCTGATTTAATAAAGCACCCTTTGTATATGGATCTTTTTTTTTTTTTTTACTGGTGTGGGGTCTTTGGGTAATTTTTTTCTTTTTCAAGACCTCCTTTGGCAAAAATGACCTTGTCTTATTTTTTCTGGACAGATTAATAACAGGCACTTGAACACTGAATTTCTCATTTTAAATATTCCAGGAATAATTATCATGAGAAGCTTACATGAAAAGTGGTTGAGGTGGGGTGGGTCATTGATTTTTGACAAAAAGAATTTCTTGTCAACCAATTTAAATAAACATTTTTATTTTCGTTAGAATGAGACTGGCTTATTTAATTTTGCCCACAATCACGGAAAAGATGATTTCATATTTCTTCAGATCTTTTTCAAGATTTCTTTATTCACTAGTCATTAATTTGCCTAATATTTTTTCCCCACAAAATTCTATGATTTTAACCTATTTGTCCAGCAACTTTTTCACACTCTCAACTTCTTTAGCTATTGACATTTATTTAATGTAGCATTCGATTTTTTACTTTTAAAATCTTTTAATTTTGTGATTATTTTAGACTTGGAGAAGAGTTGCAGAAATAGTACTGAGAAGTCCTGTATCCTTCTACCCAGCTCCCCGGTGTGACATGTCGCCTGACCCTGGTCCAGTGACCAAAACCAAGAAACCAGCCCAAGGCAGCACTGTTAACCAGCCACAGGCCTGACTTAAGGGTTTTGCCTTCATGTCCTTGTTTGGCTCAGGATCCAATCCAGAACACATGCCATATTTTTAGTTTTCTCCAATCTGTGGTAGTTCCTCCACCTGCTTTAGTTTTTCAGGAACTGGACACTTTTGAGGTGTCATTGTTATTCAGTCACTAAGCCATGTCTTACTCTTTGCAACCCCATGGACTGCAGCACGCCAGGCCCCCCGTCCTTCACCAACTCCCGGAGCTTGCTCAAACTCATGTCCATCGAGTCGGTGATGCCATCCAACCATCTCATCCTCTGTCATCCCCTTCTCCTCCCGCCTTCAATCTTTCCCAGCTTCAGGGTCTTTTCCAGTGAATCGACTCTTCACATGAAGTAGCCGAAGTATTGGAGCTTCAGCATCAGTACTTATTAGTCATCTTTTATTTTGTAAGGTGTCCCCCAGTTAGAGTTCACCTGATGCTTTCTCATGATTAAATGGAGTTTACGGGGTTTTGCCCAGCACACCACAGAAATGATGCCGTGCCCCACTGGGTGTCATTTGGGGCTGCAGGAGGACCCCGACGTCTCGTTGCCAGTGGTGGTGACCTGGATCACCTGGTTACAACAGCATCTGCAGGTTTCCCTCCACTATGAAATTATAGTTTTCCTCATTGAAATTAATAAATACTTTGTGGGAGAAGCTTTGAAACTATGAAAATATTCTGTTTCTCCTCTTGCCTTTACCCACTCATTTCAGCGTCCATCAGTGGGTCTCGCCTGCAACAGTAATGAGCACTGTGGAGTTTGCCTCCTGGCGATTTTCTGTTTTCCTCGTTCCTGTAAAATGTGTTCATTAGCATCTTGTCAAGAGGAGTGGCCCCTCTGTCTCATTTATTTATTCAACTGTTTATATCATACGGAGTCATGGATATTTGTTGTATTCTGTGAGTCATTATCCAGTACTGCCCTAATTTTGTTGCTCAGATTGTTCCAGCTTTGGCCATTAGGAGCACCTTCGGGTTGGCCTCTGTGTACTCAGGACACACCCACCTCGTTTTTTGGAGGGCTTGCTTGCTTTCTGACAATGCAGGGTGCTCCCAGCTCATCCGGTGTTAGCTTTACCACAGTCCTGGACCAGCTCTTTCTGTTAGGTCTTCTCAGCAGACACGTATGTGCACTACGTGTGCACACATATCTATATTCATGTTATCTCTCTCTCTCTCCGCACGTGTGTGTGTTCATGTAGACATAACAAACGTCTGTTCATATAACGCTGAAACCTCTGACCTCTGTCCAGCAACACAGCGTTCACTCTGCCGGTCCTTCCCCTTTCCTTACTTGGAACCTGTTTCCCTGACAGTAAGACACCTGCATCTCATTATCCAACCTATATTTCCTTACTTCTTCAGTCCTGTTCCAGGAGCCTTTTTTTTCCTTCCTCCCTCTCTTTGGAAATTAAGTATTTTCTTTACCTAAAATGACTTGGCTTTGCAGGACTCGACTCACCTTTTTTCACTTGCCAACCCGTGACACAAACTTAAGATTCTTTTTGTCTTTGGTTTTACAGTATATAATCAAAATACTGTTTTTCAGAGTCACCTAGCGAGCTCTTTCCCTCCCCTCCCTCTTCAGCGTGGTTCTGTTTTGCCCGTAGCGCAGCTAGTTCACTTGCTACAGTGTTTACCTTGCATTTAGAGGACACACCTGATCCTCCCGATCGTAATTACTTACTTGGGGGTGGGTGTGAGACAACCGCGGTTCCAAGCGTCAGCACTCATTTTCCTTACATACAGATAAAGGCTCGATTTTTTTTCTTCCCAGCACCCCTTGCTGTTGGTCCTCACAGAGAAGCGTTGGGTAATACGTTTAAAGGCACCATCTTCACCAGCTCACCTTCTATTTCTTTGGTGACACTTTTAATTATATGTCCAGCCAGCAAATGAAAATATCAAAAAGATCCCCAGAATTTCTTGTTTTCCTTCATAAAGCCCACTCTTTAACTTCTACATTGTGTATCTCCTATTTTGCCAAATGCCTAAAATGTTCTTTAACCCATTGCATTGAGGTAGTTTTCCTGTCTGTCTGCCTTCTCTTGCAAAGCTCACCTCCATCCGTCCTGCCCTGAGCTCAGCTGTTTCCTTTCTCTCTCGGCTCTCACACTGTGGTCAAGGTTTCCTGACCTCCCCTCCTACCTGATGCGGATCTCGCTCTGCAGACAGACTCTTTCTGTGCCTGGAGCATTAGCCTCACTCCGTCCATTCTGGAGCACCCCAGCCCCTTCCTTTCTGGTCCCAGCAGGCTGCCTGCCGCCTTTTCTCACAGCCCTCTCCAGTTCCCTGAAGTCACCAGCGTCTGTCCCCACCACCCGTTCCCTCCCACCCTCAGGGACATGGCTCCTACAGGCTTTGCCTCCCAGGTCAGCCAGGGTCATGCATGGGTCTTTCTCACCTTGACGTATTTCAGGCTATTCAAGCAGAGTCCCCGGCACACCTCCAAAGAAGAAACAAGCCTTAGAGGCAGAACTTACTTCCAGGAAGTGTTTGCTGTTGTTTGGACTTTCTTCCTTTTTTTTTTTTTTAGCTCCTCTCCCATCCCTTCCACTTACTCATAGCAGCACTTCTGTTGGTTCCATGTTTGTCTATCCAGGGCTTACCAGGTGGCGCTAGAGGTAAAGAACCCACCTGCAAATGCAGGAGACAGAGGCGTGGGTTCCATCCCTGAGTCAGGAAGATCCCCTGGAGGAGGGCATGGCAGCCACTCCAGTATTCTTGCCTGGAGAATCCCATGGACAGAGGAGACTGGGGGGCTCTATAAGTTCATAGGGTTGCAGAGAGTCAGACACAACTTTGCACACGTGCAGGGGTTAAATGATCGCCCTTCCACATGGAGACCACGTGTTAGGTGCCTTTAGTTAATATAATGTGTCTTTACCACTTTTTAATTTTTTTTTTTACAAACTGCCATATTACGTAGTAAACACTATGATTTCACACTTCCGTGACTAGGAGAAGAAGGGCATGGGAAAAGCTTCCTTCTTTCCCTCCTTCCTGCTGTGCTACATTCCTCTGACAGATGTGAACTTGAAATTTGAAGAGGGCAACCACTGAGGAAACATCTCATATATCTTAGCCAAAATTATTTGATTCATTTTTAAACATCACCCCCTTCCTCTCAAGTGGGGAACGTATATTACACACAAAGTAATTAATTTCCCTGACAGCTCTATTTTTTTTTGTTCTAATTAATGGCCCTTGCTTGGCAGTCTTGTGTTTTTGGAAAGGGACAAAGTACAATATTTAATAAGGGCCATAGTAAATGAAACCCTAGAATGTCAATTAGCTTGATTTCCTCTAGGACGTAATTTGTACTGCTTTTTTTGCCAACAAGAGAGAAGGTTATTTATTTGGTAATAAAGTTTTCTTTCCTCACATAGAAAGTTCTCTGTGCAGAATTCCTCCTCTTGCTTGGTCCTGGCATAAGCACGCCATCTGGATCTATCATGGGACCATTTATAAGGAAAAACAGCCTTATGCTTTGTTTTTGGTCTTTTAAGAATATGAGACCTAATGTGGACCTATAATGCCAAATCCCACTTTGTAACAGTTTGTTTCAGGAGATATAACAGAGATGGCTGTCTTTGGGTGCCCTGGATTTATTCTTTTATTAAAAACAATAATTCTCAATTGTCTTAAACTGAGAAAGAAACTATTCAGTAATCTCCCCTCAGAAAATCTTTAGGTAACAGACGACCACATTGCAGTTTCAGACGTGTGTGTGTGTGTGTTAGTCGCTCATTCCTGTCCAACTCTTTTGCAACCCCATGGATTGTAGCCCACCAGGTTCCTCTGTCCACGGGGATTCTCCAGGCAAGAATACTGGAGTGGGTTACCAGGCCCTCCTCCAGGGGATTTTCCCAACCCAGGGATCAAACCCAGATCTCCTGCACTGCAGCAGAATCTCTACCGCCTGAGCCCCATATTCCAAATGATTGCCCCAATGCAAGAGCTGGGCCATGAGTGGATTTCAGAGAGCTCAGTGTGTGCCTCTCAAGTTAATGAGAAACAGGAGAGGGAGTGTATCCCCTGAACATGGAAGTTGAAAGTCAGACTTTGTGCCGGTTAAACAGTGGATATTCTAAGCAACCACCGTGCTGTATGAGACAGGGCAGGAAACACACGGAAACTTGGCCGAGAAAGAGTGAGGATTTCTTAGGCTAAAGAAGATACCCAGTTTCTGAAAAGGACGAAATTCAGCTTTTAAGATGCTTTCCTAAGAACGCCTTTTACAGATCTCAAGTCAGGCTATTTCTTTTCACTAGTGTGGCTGCTTTCTGGTGAGGAAGAATGAAGAGATGTTTCTAATAAGCAAGGAGCGCGTTGCAGCCCAGTGATGTAACCAGTTGGCTGCAGACCGAATTACGTTTCTTTCTGTTATCAAGTCACATCAGAAGGCCCTGTTTGCTGTGCGTCTCAGCGCGGCCTTCCATCTAGAGGCACACAAAGCCCAAGTCAGGGCCCAGGGAGGGGAGGGCGGCCGTCACTTGCCATCTATCTCCCCGAGTCAGGAAATCGCAGCTCTGGCTCGCGTAGGAGAGCACAAACATCTGGCTCCCAGCGCACGCTCAGAATTTTCCTTGAGCTCCAATTAGGGTGACTGTGGTAGAAAGTAATCCAGGCGTCTGGCTCTTCCCACACGTGAAGCCCACGGTGAGGCGAGGCAGTGCGGGGCAGCCAGGCAGAGGGAGCGGTCCCTCCCGTATTGCATCTGAGCGCCCGGGTAACCCGCTCCCAGTCCCGCTGCCCACGGCATTGGGAGGCATAGCTGGGGGGCAGGGGTCCCGAGCCTGTAGCCTCAAGTCAGCACCGGCCACACCATGCCGAACGGAATTAAGCCAGTGGATCCGCTGGACTCACTTTCAGCCGTCAGCACAGCCTACCGCGGCAGCGGGCAGCCTGGCACCTGCAAGTACTGGATCCTGGACCTAGGTACATACCTCCCTGCAGCCCGGCCGCTGGCTCCCCAGACTGTGTTCTCTCAGGCGGCGGCGGTGGGCTTGAAAACAGAAAGGGTCTGCGCTTTACTGCCGAGATGGGTTGTCTGCCTTGCATGGGGGAGCTTTGCAGGAGACCTCGGGGAAAGGGAAGAGAAACCGGGCACTGGGTTCTGGGCAGTGCTGTGGTGATTGATTGCTCGGGTCGTCAGTTATTCTTCATATCTAAGGATTGCTTTTGATAGTCTTTTTTTTTTTTTTTCTTGTAAATGGCATAAAACAGTCTAAAGTAATCTGTGCCACTAATTGCCTCCTTCTTACAGTCATGTGTCTGTTTCAGGTTTCGCTTTGTTTAGGGCTTTTCAGACTACTCTGGTGTCCTGCATGTGTATTTAGATTCTCTGTTTGCTTCCTTTAGGATCTGCAGCCAAATGATAATATAAAGTTATACGTGGGGACGGACGGGTCTGCCAGTAACCACCAGTTTATTTCAGGGGAGCGTGTGTGCCTGGCTCCGGTTTATACACAGAGCTGGAGCCCAGACAACAAAGCATGATTCCTGCAAAGGTCGTTTGAGAAGTGGAAAAGTGCCACTTGGAGGAAAAGGCAATAGGCTACAAAAGAATAAAGCTAGGGAAGGAATTAGGTCTGTGGGTCTCCCTCCTGCCCTGCCAAGCTCTGGAGGAGGCCAGCTTTCCAGACATAACCTTTGACATCTGTCCAGACTGTACAGCCATGGAAAGGGATTTCTCACAGGCTGCACCCCAGCCAGGATGGCTTCTTCCAGAATGTTGGCCCTGACCCAGGGCGCTTTTAATGTTTGCCTGCCCTCTTTCACCCACTGTTACCATGTGTGCTCTTAGAGGGTGGGCAGCAGGCAGGAGAGAGCCAGGGGCACCTGGCCAGACTTCGGGGCACTTCGGTGTATAATGGACAAGGGCAGATTTGGAGGGACACCCCCCCACCAAGGAAGGAGTGCCTGATCCGGGGAAGGAGGAGGTGCAGAAGTGTGCTTGGAGTATCTGAAGGGGATGTGGCACTGTTTACATGTTTGTCCATGAAATGCCAGAGGAAAACGGCCAAATTATTTTTACCGGGCCCCAAAGGAGGTGTTTGGCTGTGTGAATGTTGAATTTGTTGGTAGGGAACGTGGAGTTTGGTCCACAAAGCTATCAAAGCATTTTTTAAGTCACTGACCATAGCTTTGGTCATATGTATGTTTGTTAAACTGTTCAAGAATGGCCTCCCTTTCTGGATGGCTCCAAACTGGGCAGGTCCATTGATGAGGCTGTGCCCTGGGCATCTGTACAGGGCTAGAGGTAGGTGGTTTGTGAGATCTCTGTATTGAAAACAATCACCTCTGTGCAGTGAAAAGAACAACTGATGCTGTCACAAGTCGGATTTAAAGTCTCCCACCCTAAGTAGCTCTGGGACTCTAGTAAATTACCTTCTGTCTCTGAACTTCGTTTCTTTGTGTGCAAAATGGGGATGGGTAACAATAGAGCACCCCTCCCAGCTATCATAAACATCCCCAGAGTGCAGACCAAAGTATTTTAATGAGCAATTTTGCTGAGATTTTAAGAAGATAGGGCATTCTTCTTATAGAAGGAATTTGGACTCTAGCTGGACCTAAAGGTCCTTAGGACTTCTTCTCAAGAGACCTTCTTAAACTAACTTTGTGAATACAGAAGGATCTTACGCAATTGCAGTTTGGGTTTCCCCGAATATATTTTTGTCTGGTAATTCTCAGACTATAATGGAAACTCTAGGTGATGTTATCCAAGCTGTCACACAAAATTTTTAAGCTGACAAATTTGGAAAGAAATAGATGTCCTCTAGAATTTTCCTTTGGGGGCGGGGAGTGGGGGGAGGCTAATCTCTTCACAGTAAAGGACAGAAGAGGGAAAGCAAAACTCTACTTTGTGGTTTGTTTGTTTGTTTTCCTGAAGAAATGTGACTGTCCATCTCTTTCCCAACCTTCGTAGTAATTCCCAGATAACTTCCTGGATGCCATGTTACATCAGAGAGATATTTTAATACATTCTGATTCCACTCAGTTGATGAGGGGGACATCTGTAGGTATCAGATTGGGAAGGGAAAAATGATTTTGAGAAATGCCCGAGAAATGAATCCCAGAGTAACTTTAAAATAGCCCATAAATCAGGGAGTGATTGCAAAGCTTCCTTTATACCCACAAGCAGTCTTGCAGTTCATCGTTGGAGCGCTTTGGGAAAGGCCGTTTGTCTGCTTTCTGACATCTTCAGTGGGGCATTCTCCTCCTTGTCCACCTGGGAATTAGTCTTGCTTGGAATTTTATTTGCAGATGTTGCTTTTTCCAGTCACTCGCACAGCCATAAGCCCTGAGAATTTTCCTGCTAAGCTAGTGTTAGGGAAAAAACTCAAGAAAAGATGAGGTCAAGAAGAACTATAAATTATCTTTTAAGAGGGCGCCAGCAGGAGAGCCCAGTTGTACTGATAAGATAATGGGACTGTTGAGCTGGCTGTCATTCTGAAATGGGCCCTTTCATGAGACACGTGGACTCTATTCCAGTGTTGGAGGAACACGAAGCAGTGATCTTCCTCAACAGTGAACTGACCCCCGTACGCAGGGAGGCACGCGCCTCAGCATCCTTCTAGAACTCTCTTTTAAGTCGTTCTTTGTTCTTTTTCGATGCGGAGTGTGGATTCTCACCAGTGCAATTTTTGTTGTCATAAAGTAAAAGGACAGACCTTGCAAAGACTACATACAGGGATGTGAAACCTGTTCTGAAGGGACGCAGAGGGTTAGCCAGCAGCGCCCACCCTCCTCTCCTGTGAGTGAACGAAACCACAGAAGCACCAGCACAAGGCTATCTTGTTCAAACGACGAAGACTGACCGTTTCATACAAGTTACTGTGCACGCTAAGTTCTGTCCTAAATCTTTTCTGGTCTTTAAATATTTCTAAAGGAATCCAAGTTTAAGACATGGTATGCATGGTGATACAATGGGAGTAGTGTGTGACTGTGCATGGCAGACCACCAGTGTTCCTGTCTGGACTACCCGCACCCCTCCCCACCCCCCAGGCCACAGCAAGCTAAATCCTTGCTAATCTTGCTCAACTGCAGCCTCCTCACCTGCCCACCCAAATAATAATAATAATACTTCCTGCTGCTATGATTATTATGCTCTCCAAAAATTATTAATACATTAAAGGTTTTTGTTAAACCGCAATTATAAAATAATTTGTTTTCTCACTTTTCACTAATCAAAGATGTTATTTGTCCCTCCGAGCTCACGATGGGCAATTTTAGGGGGAAAGAAAGAAATGTTGGTATTACATGCCCAATTCACATACTTGTGTGTTTCCAGCCAAAAGGCAAAGAAACTTTTAAGTTGTTGGGCCATCTTTAAAGTGAATATAAAAGTTTTGAAATGTTAAAGCTTTTTGAAGTTTATGTGAAAAAGAGGCTGAGGAGCGCCCCGAAGGTCCCAGGTCAGGAGCCTGCAGACCAAACAGCCCCGCCTGGTTCTGGACAGCTTTCCTCTCGATGGACCAGGACCAGGCTCCCTACTCCTCCTCCACTGTAACCCCCCCCCCACGCCCGCTGTGTGCTCTAAGTATATCTCTACAGCTCGGCTTCATGGGGAACACGGATTTATGACTTTTGATCCGGAAGGATCTCCTCCAGGTGCTGGAGGCAGCGTGGTGAGTAAGGCTGGGAACCCAGCGCAGCCCGCCAGGGAATTGGTGGTGAGCCCCGGAATTCATCCTCCAAGGCCCCCCCTTCCCCCTCTTGCCCTGAGAATCCACAGTCCAGATGCTGCTCATCAGGTTTTACAGCTCTCACATAAAAAACCACACAAACGTGAACAGAGTGTACCAGCCCGAAGTATAGTTGGCGTCCCTCTGAAGCTGTGTGTGCCAAGTGTTTGCAAAGGAAAATTCAGACACATGGAGCGCAGAGCAGGGAAAAGGGGGGATAGCAGCCAGAGGCAACCAGCGATAATGCTTAGACACATTTTTTAGGCTTTTTATATGGGGGGAGGAGAGGATGACTCTTTTGTTTAGGCTTTTAAAATTCGACTAGAAGACGTCCTCTCAGCCCTTGCCACTGTCCCTTTTCAGATGCACAGTTGAAGTGTCTGTTGCCTCATCATGGTAACAGCGATAACAACTGTCGTGAAAATGGATCTATTGCAAAAAGACCAGAGTGGGGTCCAAGAATAGAGCCCCTGCGAAACATCTGAGAGTACCTCTCCCCCCGCCCCACCTCAGGGCCCACCCACCTTCCTCTTTCATCTCTGAAAGCTGGTGGGTTATTTTAAGAAGTGGCCCAGTGGCCAGCAGCACCTGTGAAGCTGAATAAGTCTTGAATAGCAAGAAGGGAGCACACTCATTCTGACGCAGGAGAAATTGAAGGTTTGTCCCTTTGTCTCTCTCGGGCACAGCTCCACCCCCGCCCCGAGGAGGCTCTTTGCTTGTTTCCCACCATAGCTTCTTCCCTCCTGGTCGGGGCTCTGCCTCCTATCGCAGGGGGCACTAATTAAAGCCAAGGACGGGATCTGTGCCATTGATTGGCGCTCAGAGCAGAGGCGTCCTTTTCATTCCTTTTGTCTCCGAGGCAGCTTTGTTCCTTCCTGGAATGGCTCCAGGCCTCCCTTCCTCCCTCCTTTCCTTCCTTCTCATTGCAGTTACTCAGCTGCTTGAATAACGCAGGACACGTGGGCAAGATGCTAGCAGGACAGCCCGCGGACGAGGCGGGCGGGGGATTCTTAAAAAACGGGACACGTCACAGGGGGAGCTGTCACCTCCCAGGCTGGCACCGTGACGAACGCCCAGGACAGTTATCCCAACCCTGTTATCTTTCTGTGTTTTGGCTTTTGTTGTTGTTGTTGTGTTAGTATGTGGCATCCTGGAACGGGAGTGGGCAGTCCTCAAGGAAGTATGAAATAATAATTTGAAAAATAAAAAACCCAGGGCCATTCAGTTTCTATAGGGGAGTCAGGAGGCAAGAGGTCATAAAATCAAACGAGATACAGTCGTAGGATGGCAACCCTTGACCCTCTGTGTGCTTGGACGTGGGTGCTGCGTGTAGGATACACACACGCAACTGGGCAAAAAGCCGCGATTGTGTGGTTAACATTTTAATCCCATTTTTAAGTGCTTAGCTTTACTTAGAGCAGCATTTTGCTTTTGGTAAAGGTATTACTGAAATATAATTGTGAAAGGAATTCCTAATTGGTTAGGACTTTTTGGTTCTCTGATTTTTGAACTAAATCATCACAGACCCTGGAATATAATGTGCTAGATACTGGGTTTGTGGTTTTGGGGGATGAGGTGGATGAAATTGTCCATTTCCTCATTCTCCACAGCTGTAACTATTCTAAACTAATATTCCATCTCTTGAGACTGAAACTTCAGCTAACCTGCTGGGCAGATGACGTGAAGAGTGATAGTGCTTGGCAAGCTGATTGCAGAACATTCCAAGGCCAGTTTTTGTTTCCTAATGCTCCATAAAAATGAGTATAGGGCTGTATGAATGAGTTATGTGGCTCTAAGAAAACTTTTATGAGTTTGCATGGTTTATAGCATATTTTGGTTAGATATGTTCTTATGTAATCCGTGCACTTTCTGGAAGGTAGGGAAAAGATTTGCACGTTGGCATTCTACATCTGGTCTTAATTAAAAATAATAAAAATAATAGTAGATTTATATATTAATGAAGAGATTCTGTCACCATTTGAAATCAATCATATCGTTTAAACCCCTAGCTGCGGAATGTTCTTTTAAAGCATTTTGCAGGAGAGTGTCTCTACGTGTCCCTGGCTTCACCTAGAGACATGTTCAGCTTAAAAAGTCTGCAAATTGTAAAAAGTAATTTTAGTTTCCTCTTTAAGAAAGTAGTCCAAGTTATCCTCTTCAACAATATAAAGACATTAACCAAAAGCATCAATATCCATCATGACGAATACAGTTCCACATGTCAGCTGCCTTCAAATAAGATTAGGTCTTCCACTTACTAACACTTTGCCTTTGACAGCAGCAATGATCTTGCCCGTGGGTTAAACATCCTTGTTTCTTGTTAGTGTTAGAACCTCTGAGAGCAAGGGTGGGATGGAGAGAATAAGGCTTCAGCCGTGTGTGATTCCTTACTTCCCTCAAATTAACTTTCTGTTCCCTTAAAAGATGGTTATCTATTCAGGGCAATAATAAACACTATGTTGCCTTGGAAATAGCTTCCCAAATGAAGAAATTAAGAATCAAGAGCCCACCATGTTATCACAAAGAAAAACCTCATTATCCCTATGTCAGCAGTATAGGAGATACTAAGTAATCTGAGAAGGACACAGAATTTTTTTTTTTAATAATATTTTCTTTGTATAAGTGAGATATTTGAAGAGAACAGCCATTTGGCTTTGGGGGTGGAGAGGGGAGGGCTGGGACATAGAGCACCTCAGCCTCCTTAAAAAGCCAAACAGAAACATCTCAGAGTTTTTCTGGTCCCTGAGCATTTAAGCTGCCCCTGGGTGAGCTCAGCAGGATGTCATTCATTGCCCGCGTGGCGGTGCCTGGGTAGCGGGGCGGTCGCGGGCAGTGCCTCCGCGGGGCAGCCCCGATCTTGTTGAATCACGTAGGAGGGGACCATGGAGCCAGGTGCGGTGTCAGAGGGCCGTCTTGCACCGCCTCTGCCCTCACCAGTGCCAGGCTGGTCATCAGTCACTTCCGCTGCCCAGAACTCCCCCCGCAGCAGCCCCTCATGGGGCTCGGGGTGGACCGGGGACCAGCTCGCAGGCTAGGGAGTGTCCCCTGTGGGGTGATGCTGACCAGCCTTTCACCCTTCAGACCTGTCCCCAGGGGATGGAGCCGTCCACTCGGAGGGTGGGGATGTCCAGAAACTTTGCCAGGGGGAAAGATGTAAATGGGTGCAGCTTGCAAGACTTCTGTGTGGTTTCTGATCTCACTTTTATGTCTTTTTTTTTCCCCTGGAAAAGGGTCTTTCTTTCATCCAGCAAGAATATCTAGAAATATCTGCTTTTGTCCTTGCGTAGAAGTCAGGAATGGGCTCAAACCGCCCCCCACCCCACCCCCCACCAGCCCTCACTGGCAAGATAGCCCCTCAGGAATTTTTTTCCCTTTTGTGACAGTGTAGAGTTGTGGTTGCAGGAAACTCCTGCTGTTCATCTCCCCCCCAAAATATGTTATTTCAAGGGCTAGTCCACATTAAAGTAAAAAGAAAACGGCCCCATCATTCCAAGAAGACAGGGAGATGGGCTAGCAACCGCCCTCAAACAAAGCCAGCGTTTGCCCTCAGTCAAGAAGGATCCCCTTAGAAGTAAGCCCCGCATACATCTGAGGGCATTCTGAGAGCGCCATTGTGTTTTGTGTCGCTGTGGTTTTAACCGTGTGAGGATGTTTGCTCCGGGCCAGCAGGTGACCCAGGCTGTCCATGACCTGTCCCTGGGAGGGGCGTCAGGCAAGCAGGCCACCACAGCAGTGCCAGGGGATTTCTGCAGGCCCTCCGTCTCTTCTGGGGGCCACTGTGCCCCCTGGCACTATAGCTGTCGTCTCCCAGGGTTCTGGTCACCAGCCTGGCAGCTCCCAAGTTTTCTTTTTCCTGGAAGCCAACATCCTGTTGGTAAGCAGCCACCTGCTGCAGACCCACTGCGGTACCTGGAAGGGACCCCACACATGTGACCCCCACACAGGAGCCAGGTCCTGTTTTGTTCAGGATGTGGTAAGTTACTCCGTTCACTAGCTTTGTATTAAATTCCTTTCGTTGATCCAGACTAGCTCATCCGTTACCCACTGTCAGTAATGACTCCTCCTCCATCATTTCCTTTCTCGGGTGTTTTCAGATTTCCACTTCGGCAATATGTAATATCCTGTTCATCTGATTAGCCAAGCAGAGGATTATGCCATCTGCTTTCTTCTTTATTTAATTTCTTCACATTTCCTTCTTGGACATTCAAGTGGAGCAGTTCAAATGCAGGAAAACCTTTAAAATGAGATGTGTTTTGACCCGAAATACTGACAGGTTAGCATTTCCCCTCACAAGAATGAAATTAAAAGCAAAACGATGCTTGAAGTTTTGTGCTTGTTGACACAGCCACATTCTCCAAAGCCTATGTCATGTTTTAGGTGTTTTCAGGAACCACACTAAGAATAACTAGCATTTAGAGATATTCCTAAGAGTCAAAGAACAAATTGCACATGCAAATTCTGATTGTGTGTTGTTTGGTTAGAGGTGGCAGGCCTTGTATGTCTCATACCCCTCACGTTAGGTGCTGGTGTGAGGGTATTCTCATTTCATGACACAGATTATCCCGAAGTCTGGTGCATTGCACGGGGCAGCCGCTCTGTGTGCACACACACCCTGTGTGCACACACACCCTGGCTTTCAGCCTTCACAAAGAAAAAGGTAGAGCAGTTCTTCTGGTTGAGTCCCTTGTTTCTAGTTATAGTTGATGCCGGTGGTTCGCTTGTGTTCTTGCACTCGGGGTCCCGGGAGGGAACCTGGGGTGAGTGCTCCCATGTGAGCTCGTGGAAGGGGGCTGCACAGAGAGCAGTGGGTGTGCCAGCCACGCATGTGCATTTTCTCAGACAGCAGAGACCATGTGCTCCTCATTACTGCCTGGGCCGTGGCCACACTGCCCTGGACCTCCGGGTAAATCTAGGGATTGCTTTTTTAAAAAAGCAGAGAATTTATCTTTCTCCTTCATGTTTTCTGTGTTTGCTTCACATTTCAAAGCAAAGGCAGAGTTCCCATTTTTGCATTGAGGACCCACTGTATCAGCTTGTGACATGTGTAAACCTGGGTTTTAATACCCTTGTGCCACTATTTTCTGAATAGTGAAATACACACCATTTTTAGTCATTGACACCCCACGTGTCAGAGCGTCTGTACAGCTTCTAACTTTTTATGAAGTTAACGTGTTTCCCATGTTAACATGCATTTGCCATGACAGTGATGGTCCAGAGTGTAGCCGTGGACCACCTGAACCTCAGGGTGTGCAGGGGAGCAGGTCACTCACTGAGGACCAGGCATCTAATCCATGCCCATGTCTCAACCCCCGGTACATCTTTATTGTGCCAAGGGGCAAATCAAGAACCACAGATTCACGTAGACAGACAATGAGTGAGGTGACCGGAATGGAAAAGCAGGAATCGAGCAAGGAAATGTTTTCAGATACTTATTCACAAATAGAAAAGAGATTTAAATTTGGAGAATATTATAAAATACTTGCTCTTACATTCTCATCCACCAAACGTATAACCATATCAGCAGGCAGCTTGTTACTACCTGTCACCTATAGTTCTCCCAGGGGCAACCCAGCCTCTTCGCACGCTTCATTGTCATGAATGAATACACCGGGTTGCCCAGGTGATTGTAATCTCTCTGCAGCATGGAGAGAAGATGACATCCTAAGTGAAGCATCTGAAAGAGTAACTTAGGATGAGCTCGCTTTTTATGTGCTCTTCAAGAGGATTCCAGTGTGTTACTGTTTTCAGTTATTATTCCAAAAAAAAAGTTGCCTTGATTCTAAAAGCAAATATAAAGAATGATAATCATTTACGCAGAAGATTTTGCACTAGAATATTTTAAACAACCCAGGCAACCATCACAAACTAACAACTTACTCTCCCTTTGCCTTATAAGTAGTTTATAGACCTGATTTTCACATATACATTACAGCCTTCCCAGTGCAGTGGGAGAATTTCCTACATAAAGGAAAGGGTGATTAACTGCATTGAACTCATAACAAGACAGGGGTTTGAGAAACTGCCAGATTGCCTGACATACCTGCTCAGACCCTGTGCAGTCTGTTCTAAAATGGTCTGATGGTGTTGTTTTCAGCCCCAGTGTGTCCTCGAATTCATCTTTCTCTAGCCCTTCGCACTAACTGCTAAGTAAACATCTCTTGAAGTCCTTGCAGCCAGAATTGTAAATTAGCACTTTGCTGTGGGAGCCTGCCGAGCTCTGAGCTCAGCTGTCCCTGTTGCAGTTAAGACAGCCCCGCATCGTTCATCTGACAGATATTTTGGAGCACCCACAATGGACAGGAAGATGGGGCTACCTTTCTTTAAAACTAACCAGCTAAAATCATTCTAGGAGCCTCGGTGAAGGAGACATTGAAATGTGAGCTAGCTGTTCGTTGGAAAGCCTCCCAGGGTTGCGTGTCTACCCCTGTGTGGTGGTCGTGCCTCACCAGGCATGACAGTCATCAGCTATCAGCGATGGTCCCGTGTGTGCCTTTGGCGGACGCTGCAGAGCTCGAGGCACCCACTGCAGCAGAGCCTCGGTGACAGTGGCCAGGCTTTGCTCTTTCCTCCTGCTCTCAGCTCGGAAGCTCGTCTTCCCGATGGATCCTCAACACAGCTCACACCCCCATGCCTTCTGTTTGCTTACTTATCTTTTGCGGTTTCTTCTTCTGTGCAAAAAATGTGAGTACCGCCTCGTGTTTGGGTGGCATGAGTGGTAAAAAGTCCACCTGCCAATGCAGGAGATGCGGCTTCGATCCCTGGGTTGGGAAGATCCCCTGGAGAAGGAAATGGCAACCCTCTCCAGTATTCTTCTCTGGAGAATCCCATGGACAGGGGAGCCCGAGGGGCTACAGTCCATGGGGTTGCACAGAGTCTCACAAGGCTGAGCAACTGGGCGCATGCACGCACACACGTGCACACACACAAACACACACATGTGGATAAAGACCATTTGTGTTCCTTTCCCACAGCAGCCTGGTCAGGAATCACAGTCATCTCACTCAGGAAACTGGAGACATGGCAGAGACCCACACCCAGTACCTGCCAAGCACAGGCTGGACCCACTGCCCGTCGCTTTGAATGACCATGACTCTGTGAAGTCTCACTTGGAGGGAAAGGCAGGCCGTGAGCTCCAGAGATACACCGCCTGACCGAAGCAGCCGCAACCTCTGCCCTGGGGTGGGGCGTGGGTGGTGAAGCCGGGCAGGAGGGCATGTCGGTGACTCATGTTCCAGAGGGGAGGGGGCGCTGGCGGTTCAAATTCAGGTGACAGCATCCCTGACCACCCAGTTTGTACTCTGGGGCCTTAGAAACATCCTGGAGCCCTTCCTTCCTCCCATCAAGAAAATGAGGAGAGGGTTAAAATGAAACGTGATCCTTTCCTCAGTCTGCAGCTAGCAGGATAAGGGCCCTTTTCCGTTTTTTCTTACATTAAAAAAGGGGGGGCTTTATTAATCACAGATGTCTGAACTGTAAGACTGGAGGTCTTGAGGGCGGTTTCCCTTCTCCCAGCAGCTTGGGGCTATGTGCGTTCCTGGGTTGGAACTCTCCGATGTAGAGCCGGGGGGCAGGGCTCCCCTCTCCCCTCCTCTCTTTAGCTTTTTTTCTATATTTTAAGAAAAAATCTGACATGGACTTTGGGTGAACTCTGACTTCAGCAAAGAACCATCTTTGTGGAGTTGTGTTTCTTTCAAAATAAGAAAGAAACTTTGATTCCCCACTCAGGGTTTCAGCAGCTCACAACTGGCTGGCTTCCTCTTGTAAACACACGAGCATCTCTTTAAACGACGGGACGCGCTGACAGTATTTCTTTAGGCTGGAGTTTACCTTGTCCTCTTAATGAGGGATAAGTTACTTTTAAAAATGGAAACACAATGAAGCAATTCACCTAGGTTGCTCCTGTCACCCTTCACACATCTAAAAATGATGTTGAGTATATCCTGGTTACCATGGTTTGTTGTTCAGTCACTCAGTCGTGTCTGACTCTTTGTGACCTCATGGACTGTAGCACATCAGTCTTCCCTGTCCTTCACCATCTCCCAGAATTTGCTGAAACTCATGTCCATTGATTCAGTGATCCATCCAAGCAGCTCATCCTCTTTCGTCCCGTCTCCTCCTGCCCTCTGTCTTTCCCAGCATCAGGGTCTTTTCCAGTGAGTTGCCCATTCTCATCAGGTGGCCAACGTATCAGCTTCAGCCTCAGTCCTTCCAGTGAATATTCATGGTTGTTGATCTCCTTTAGGATTGACTTGTGTGGTCTCCTTGCAATCCAAGGGACTCTCAAGAGTCTGCTCCAACACCACAGTTCAAAAGCATCAATTCTTCAGTGCTCGGCCTTCTTTATGGTCCATCTCCCACATCCATGCATGTGGAAAAACTGTAAGTTTGACTCTGTGGACCTTTGTTGGCAAAGGTACCGTGCTAGGCCTGTGACGTGAAGATGATTCATCCAAATCCCCTTTTCCTGGGGCCTCACAGTTTGCATGGACGTCATCTCAGGGGTTCTTTGCTACCAGGTTGTCCTGGCAGCATCTTGTGTTTGCAGATAGTACTTTACAGTTTGTAAAACTCATTCATTTCCATTCTCTCATGTAATCCTGTCATATGAGGAGGAAATTCGGATCCCAGGATGTTGGCCTGGGGCAGGGCTGCTGAGGAGAGGAGCCAGGCTCAGACTTAGACTGGTGATGAGCCTGGAGTCCCTCTGACATCCTCATCCTCAGCTGATTATCCACCTGGACCTTGAATCAGCGGAGTTCCCCCAGGCTGGAAAGAGGAAGACATATCCCCAGCAAGGCGTGATAGGAACGTGGGCACCCTCATAGACGTGGACTGTGGTGACAGGGTGGAGAGGCAGCGGTACTGAGTGTTGAGTCTTTTTTTTTCTTCCAAGAAAGTAGAAGTTGAGGGGAAGGCAAGCAACAGGGACAGAAGATGGAAACAGGAACGGTACGGTTTCTTTGAGTAACATGTTTTCCATCATATTTCTCAGGCGAGTTCAGTTCCACATCCTCCTTCTGCTCCCTTGCCCACACCATGGGGGCAGGGGGGGGGTGTTGGTATGCCCCCTGCCCTCACCACACACTCCCGGGCCTGACTGTACACCACATAGCACGGGCCAGTGCGGGGACAGCCGTGATCTCTGATGACCGTCTTGTAAGCACACAGTTCACAAACTCGGGAGCTGGACCCCAGTTAACAGGTGTGGCGTGTAGCTCGTCTCAGAGCTGGTGGGATAAAGCACCGTGTCTGGACATCACCGTTCACGGGGGTCAGCGACAGCTATCAGAGAGTTCAGGCTGGGAAATAGCCTTCAGCCGGTAATCAATTCACTGACTCGCTAATTTTTAAACAGAAACTTATGGGCTCCAAGGATGTGCTTAACTAGGCACGTAGCTGTAAACCAGCCAAACCCGGCACCCGCCGGTGTGTTCCCTCAAGTCTGAGGTCACGGTCCTGTCCTGACAATTGTTGTTTAGTCACTGAGTCATGTCTGACTCTTTGTGATCCCATGGACTGTAAGCCCATTAGGCTCCTCTGTCCATGGGATTCTCCAGGCACGAATACTGGAGTGGGCTGCCATTCTCTTTTCTAGGGCATCTTTCCAACCCAAGGATCAAACCCACATCTCCTGCATTGGCAGGCAAACTCATTACCACCTAGCCACCAGGGCAGCCCGTCCTGACAGTCACCCGGCTACAAATGCTGTCATGAAAGGGAGACACGGAGCCCTGGCCACGGGCCTCCACCCCAAGATGACCCTTGTCATTGGCCTGAGTCGCTCATAATTCTCGCAAACAGAGGGGGTCTCCGAGGAAGGGGCCTGCCCAGCAGCACTTGTGCTCGGCCAGGACCTTCGGACACAGTGTATCCAGCCACTGGGAGCTCAGCTGGGAAAGGCACCTGTGTGCAAACCAGCGATTAGGGGCCTCCCAAGGAGACCACCTGTGTGTCACGCTTACCTGATGCTCAGTCACATCAGAGACCTCAGTTCTACTTGATGCCATTAGGACACGTTATTAAAGTTGCATCAGGGCAGTTGGTCTAGTGGTCAGAATCTGTCCTTCAGATGACAAAAAATAGTAGGCCCTTTATTTCCTTTTTCCCTGGTGGGTCAGCTGGGAAAGAATCCACCTGCAGTTTGATCCCTGGGTTGGGAAGATCCCCTGGAGAAGGGAAAGGCTACACACTCCAGTATTCTGGCCTGGAGAAGTCTATGGACTATATAGTCCATGGGGTCACAAAGAATTGGACACGACTGAGCAACGTTCACTTTTATTTCCTTCTATTAATGATCGATTTAAGTTTAATTATTAAGTGTTTTAAAATTCCTAATTTATGCATATGTCACAGTCTGGTAAAGAGCTCGTAAATGGACTGTTAAAATCCATTGATCTGGGCAAAATGAGTCTCTAGTTGAAAAGAAAAAATAAGATTTACTGTTTTTTTTTTTTTCTTTTCAACTTAAGAGACTCAGTTTTGCCCAAATCAATGGGTTTGTGTGTCCAACAGTGTAAAGAATTGAATATTATTGTTAAAAACAAACTGGAGAGGGAAGGAATTTATCTGTTTGCTCTCGTTTGGGGTTATTTTTTTCATTGCTAATCACCCGAATTGTGACTAATGAACCAGACCTGCACAAGAAGAAATACCTGCTAATCTTAGAGACAGGTGAAGAAACTTTCCCTCCACATTTTCAGACTTCTGAAACGAAATCGTTTTCCAAGGTAAAATTTTTAAAACAGCAAAATTTCCTTCTTAGTTTGTAAACCGCTGTTAGCATATTTCTGAGTCATAAATATTCCAGTTAAGTGAAATAATATCTTTAAGTGATAACAAATAGCAGCTCAAGAAGAGCACCTCTGTTCCCTGGGAACGCGATTCACCAGCGGCGCTGGTGAGCTCGGACCTTGGACAGCTCTGCCTTCTCCTGGCTCGAGGCCGGACCACTCAGGTCTCGGCCACATTTCTAGTGCTTGACCTGCCAACTGAGGAAAAAAATCTCTTTTGAAATTCCTGCTCCAAGTGCAGTGAACCATGCTATGCAGCTGAGCCTACATAGAGAAGCTCAGAAGTGACATCTCTGTTTTTCTTTTTGAACCATTTTTACAACCAGCAACACCTGCATGAAAATCCGTATCCGCTGTGTTGCTCCCACGCCGCATATCCCCAAGTGCTGTCGTTTAGGCACAAAAACACGTGCAAGTTTCGTTTGTTTGCTTAGGTGGTGTCCCCATCATTTCTGTTTATTTTCTTTTTAATATTTATTTTTTCATTGATTTACATAGATGACTTACAATGTTGTGTTAGTTTTCCGGTGATTCAGATACATATCTGAACTTCAGATACTCAGATACATATATGAACTTTAAAGCGTCTGCCTGCAATGCAGGAGAACAGGGTTCAGTCCCTGGGTTGGGAAGATCCTCTGGAGAAGGAAATGGCAACCCACTCCAGTATTCTTGCCTGGAGAATCCCATGGACGAAGGGGCCTAGTAGGTGAGGTATATATATCCCTCTCTCTATATATATGCTCTCCCATCACTTCTAAGGTGTGAATATTCTGCTGATGAATGTTAAGGCCTGCAGTTGATTTGGTTTCATTTGGTGAGTCAGCCTCTGCTTTTTCCTGCCTCCCTCGGCTCCTGGGGCATTTCGGAGCTCTGTCAGGCTCACCACGTGTTGGGGAGGCCCTGCCACTTCCACCTTCATGGTTCTCTGTCTGGTGCGGTTACTCAGCTGAGGGAACATAAGGCTGTGAATCAGCGTCTCTGTTTATTTGGGCTGGAATTTCTGCTGTTTCCGGTCCATACGAGGTGCCTCCTATGCAGCCAGCACTGTGCCAGACCCTGGGCACACCTCAGGGGACAAGTCAGACAAGGCCCCCACCCTCTGGGAGCTTCAGTGCTCCCTCCTCCAGGAAGGCTTCCGTGACCCCTCCACTTGATTCCCCTTCTTCTCAAACTCTTCCAGGGTTTGTACTCGTGTATAGCATGAAGGGTCACAGTTTTGCCTGAATGATGGTTGTGTGATCATTGAAAGCACTTAAGGTGGGTCCCCAGGGTGAAGCTTATTGAATAAACCCTAGTGGGTTTATTCATCTCCATCCAGTGGCAAGTACCAGCCTTGGCTCTGAGTCCCAGCACAGTCAATGACGGTGAAATATGTTTGCACCTACTGGGGCCAGCCCAGCGTCTTGTTCGTGTAATATTTAGTACTTAGAAACACTTCAGCTGAATAAAGTATCATCTGGCACATGGATCATCCAAACCCTCCCCTTCCCTGGTCTCCCTGTTGCCACGGTACAGGAGTCCCCAAGAGCAGGGACCCTCTGTCCTATGTCAGCCCCTGAGAAAGTCCTCAGGAAACTCTGACTGCAGGCATGGGGTCAGCTTGATGGCCTGGTTCTCCTGCCTCAGCCCTGTGGCACCTGAGGAGCACGAGGCTGACGTGGGAACGTTTCAGTCACACTTAACATATAAATAAAAAATATATGCATCGAACCCGAGTGTCCTGCATTGGCAGCCGGGTTCAGACACACGTACTCCCACACAGAGGGAGAAAGGGTTTTTTCTTAAACAGACGCTATATTGATTAGTTCTGAGCCGAAGTCGCCTCTGCGAAAATGTAGAGTTTTAAGAATGAGCATTCCTGCTTGAAGCGCATCATCTGTTTACAAAAGATTATACCCTCTCTGCCTGCAGGGCTCAACCAAGAAGGGACAGGGCAGAGGCAGATGGTGGTGCTCCGCTGTCTCGCCCGGGCGAGTGTGAAACTGCTGTCAACTCTTGTGCATATAATCACGGGATTGGGAGGAATTAACCCCCTTCTTTAGCTGCAGCACATGGGGGTCTCCAGGGCTGCAGAGGTAAATACACCTCAAACAGGTGTCTGTATCAAATCATCTTTTTAAAGATTGTTTTTAAGACTTCGAAAGACTGGAAGAAAATGACAAGGAAAGTGAATGATCTTCCTCATTCTGGTCCCTAAAGAGAGGCGTTTTGTTCTGTTTCACGGCGGGGGTGTCCTCCCAGAGTGCAGGGCTCAGGACAGGGCCGACCGGTCTCCCAGAGCCCTGGCTGTGTGTGTAGTCACACCTCCTGTCACTCCACAGAGCTATTGCATGTCAGCTGTTACCTAAGTTTGTTCGACAACAAAAGCGATCAGTTCAGGGTTGACTGTATTTAACTTTCAAATCCCATGAGAATGTTTATCGGGGTATATTTTCAAGTAACATCTTGGTTATTTGAAGTTATCCCTTTTTTAAATGTATTGTTGCATTTGTTCATGGTTGTTGGTCTCAACTCCAGCACCTCAAAGGAACTGTGCTAAGGCTGAGAGCAGGGGCTACACATTCGTGTTTCATGGCTGGGAACAAGCAGGACCAGCCAGCTTTTACCCTTTCACACCGAGCTTTCGAGAAGGGTGCCGTTTGTCACAATGATGATTTACCAGGTCACATGCACGCTGAGTCACACATACACCTACATATGCATTTTAATACATTCAAGCATATTGCATTTTATTGCCTTTTTTTTTTTTTTTTTTTTTTTTGCTTCACAGAACCTGCTTTTTAAACTAATTGCTGGTTTGTGGCAACTATTGGGCGCGTCTGTGGGAGCCATTCTGCCAGCGGCATTTGCTCACTTCATGTCTGTGTGTCACATTTTGTTGATTCTTGCAATTTTCAAACCCTCTGCCAGCAAAAAGTTTATGACTGACTTGAAGATTCAGATGATGGTTAGCATTTTTTTAGCTGTAAAGTATTTTTTAGTTAAAGTATATGCAGTTTTTAGACCGTGCTATTGGACACTTGAACAGTCTAATTTTGGGGGAACCAAAAATTCATGTGACTAACTTTATTGTAGTATTTACTTTATGGTGGTGCTCTGAAACCAAACCCACAACACCTCTGAGGTTTGCCTCCACTTTATTTATTGAGTGGTACTTTTAGTCAATGGGAGTGAGTCAAACTAATATATTTGTCCACCAGGATTAGTTTTTAATTTCCTTTAAATTCTTCTTAAAGCCCTTCTTTCTTGGTTCTTGTCTATCAAGAAAATGGGTGAAAATAATTCAAACAGTGTGTCCTCCGAAGTCTGTGACATTTTAAGTGATAGTGACATTATGAGTCTATACAGTACTGATGCTAATCTTCAGCATGGGTCACCCAGGTTTTTTTGAGGGGGCACGCAGTACACCTGGAGAAAAATGATCCCTGGCAAAATTCAAGTTCGGGAACTATTTGATCGGTGAACCCGCGGGTTGGATCTCCTCCAACACCCCTACCCCCAGGGCAGAACCAGGGGGCACAGCTCCCAGAGGTCACTGAACTTGGCGTTCGGTTGGGCAGTGCCCATGCTGGTGGACCCAGTGGCACTGAGCGGGACCTCCAGAGGCTTTGAAAGTGAAAAATGAAAGTCACTCCGTCATGTACAACTCTTTGTGACCCCAGGGACTATACAGTCCATGGAATTCTCCAGGCCTGAATACTGGAGTGTGGGTAGCTTTTCCCTTCTCCAGGGGATCTTCCCAACCCCGGGATCGAACCCAGGTCTCCCGCATTGCAGGTGGATTCTTTACCATCTGAGCCACCAGGGAAACCCAAGCATACTGGAGTGGATAGCCCTGTTCCATTCTCCAGGGGATCTTCCCCACCCCAGGATCGAACCCAGGTCTCCCACGCTGCAGGCGGCTTCTTTACCAGGCCACCAGTCACATCGGCTTCTCTCTCTTACCCGCAGACTCGCTGTCCGTCTCCAGCAATGACGCCAGCCCGCCCGCCTCCGTGGCCTCCCTCCAGCCCCACATGGTGGGGGCTCAGAGCTCGCCGGGCCCCAAGCGCCCGGGCAACACGCTGCGCAAGTGGCTGACGAGCCCGGTGCGGCGGCTGAGCAGCGGCAAGGCCGACGGGCACGTGAAGAAGCTGGCGCACAAGCACAAGAAGAGCCGAGAGGTCCGCAAGAGTGCCGACGCCGGCTCGCAGAAGGACTCAGACGACAGCGCGGCCACTCCGCAGGACGAGACCGTGGAAGAGGTCAGGGCCTGCGGCGTCTCCCCTCCAAATCCTGGGCCCGGCGAATAACCCTCGTCCAGTTGTTTTCTGGGTGTTTCTGGAAAGGACCGGTGTCAGAGCCCCACAAAATGCATTCAGCAGCGTGCTGGGGTCGGGGACCCACGTGTGGCCTCTGATCAAGAGATCAGAGGACCGAGAGCCCCCTTCCCCAGGCATGGGGGCACCGCCTGCCTGCTCCAGGAGAAAGTGGTGCCCTGCTGCCCTAGCACCCCCCCACCTCCATCACAGGCAAAGCCTGGGGTGCCACCCCACCCCCCGGGATGCAGATGATCTAAGCAGTCTCTGGGTTAGTACTCAGCCATAGTAAATGAGGGATAGTCGCTCAGTCCTGTCTGACTCTTTGCAACCCCATGGACTGTAGCCTACCAGGCCCCTCTGTCCATGGAATTCTCCAGGCCAGAATACTGCAGTGGGTTGCCATTTCCTTCTCCATAGCCACAGCAGGGAAAGCACCAATTTTAGACTTGGAAGGACTGGAGAATGCCTGCATCCTCCCGTATTTCCACTACCAGACTTGCCCCTATATTCATGTATATTCATACCGACCTCTTATCCTGAGTAGAAAACATCCAATTACTTTGTTAAGCCAGTAGTAAACACTGGATTATTCCCATGTCATCAAATAGAGATGTATGTCGGCCAACAAGGAATTATTTTTAATTTCCTTTGGAGGGGAGGGACCTTAAAATTATACTGTAAGGAATGGAATTTTTTCATGATTCCCAAGATGGGTCTTCAGTAATGTGGTGTTAACGAGGGGCCCTCAGAGTTTTTAATGGGAATCCCCATCCCCCCAGTTCCCCAGGGACTCAGAAAGACAAAGGCAGAGAGAATCGGGGAGGAGGACAAGGTTGGTGTCGTTTAATTTATTTTGCAGACGTGTGGTTTCTGCTGCTTTTTTCCTCGGCCTGTTTTTGCCGTGCGTTTTCACTGGAGCGTATGATTCATTTATGTCTTCATCTGTCTGTTTAATATACTGGGTCCTCCTAATAGAAGAAGAAAACTGAAGTTTTTTATAAAAGTAAGACTGGGGGAAAATGAATGAACTATTTCATTCTTAAAATACACCTTGATGAATTGTATTTTTCTTTATGCTCTCATGATTTCAGGGGGTTTTATTTGAGCAAGAAGTAACAAAAAAGTGAAATACGAGACCAGAGAAAACGGAGGGTGATGGTTCACATTTTTGAACGTTTCTTTAAAATTGGCCTCTTGAAGATGAGACGTGTGCAGAGCCTAACGGTTGACATTGGCAGTCCCTTTGCAGACACTCCCGGCCCTTCCCTCGTCCAGCTGGCTGGCGACGGAGCTGGCGCACTTGCAGGAATCAGAGTTCCCATCAGGGTTGGAAGAGGCTTGTGCCTGGTTTCTGCTGTCAGTTTCCATCTCCCATTAACCCCCAAGGGCTCAGTTTCTATGCCCGGACACTGACACTCAGGGCCAGGTTCTCACGGGTGAATGTGGGTCTGCTTTCAGAGAGGCCGGAACGAGGGCCTGAGCAGCGGCACACTCTCCAAGTCCTCGTCCTCGGGCATGCAGAGCTGCGGAGAGGAAGAAGGGGAGGAGGGGGCCGACGCTGTGCCCCTGCCGCCACCCATGGCCATCCAGCAGCACAGCCTGCTCCAGCCAGACTCCCAGGACGACAAGGTAAGGGGGCCGCGGCCACTCCGAGTCAGGAGAGGGCCCAGTGGTTCACTCCTGTGCCCGAGCCTCAGGGCTGGACGTAGAGAGTGACCCGGGCTGTGAAAAGGCGTCTGGAACACGTGCTGGTTTTCCAGGCCAAATTCTACCCGCCTTCACCCCCAGAGCATAGATAACATAGGCTGTGCATTTAGACGAGGCTGTAGGAACACGCGCAGTCTCCCCTACACGTGCGCTTGCATAACTACCTTCAGTGCATTTTTAATGGATGTTTTCCTAATCGCTACCTTTCAAGTCATTTTAATTTTTCTCACTGTCCTGACCAGAGCCTCTGAGTGGACAGTCAGAGAAATCACTGCCCCGCCTGCGTGCGTGGTTATGTCCCAAACACACACGAGCCCATCTGGTTCTCTGTGTCAGGTGTCTCTGCACGCAGGTGTGGTTTTCAGATGAGACTATATGGCTCTCCAGGCCCTTTTTTCCAACACGGCCAACATCTGGATCAAACCGGAGTTTGTCAAAGCTCAGGAGTCAGTTCAAAGTCATGAGTCTCCTCTCTGGATGTATTCGGGCCACGTAAACCTTTATTTTTTGCTTTCTGGGTTTTCCTGAGTTCTTACAGAATCTAAAATTACCTTGTGCCTCCCAGCGGTAGAACCCTAAAATACCAAGAAGGAAACCTGGTAACTGGCTTGTACATCCTCTGGTGCAGCCCAGCCTGCTTCTCCAAACTGGCAGGTGTTGAAAACCACGCTATGAAGTCATTACTGGTGATTTTTTTTGGAGGGGGCGGGGGGGCGGCAGAAACCAAGTTTTCTGAGTAAAACAGACGTTTTCATCAGTCTTCCCCCGTCTTCACTTTTTTCCTTCCCTGACTCCCTCCTCCGTGCTGACACGGTCACCACTCACTGGGTGGCCCGTGGGTGCTGAGCCAGGCTCCGCCCAGCCCAGTGTTTGACAGCCCTGAGGCCAAGGGTGATCGGGTCAGTCTTAACCTCAGGCCCCTCCTCTTTAGAACTCTGCCGCCTCCTCCACCAGGGCTGTCAGCGCGCAGTAGGTCTTGGCAGAGAAAGGTAGCTTGGCTTTGAGTCCAGAGTCTGGGGGTCATCCAAGGCGCAGACCCCATGCTGCAGGGGGGCAAGGTGGCCTGAGATGAGAGAAGCTCACCTCTTACTGCCCAGAACAAACCCACCACCAGGCAGCAGGGCTCTGAGAGCTCCTCCATGGTTTCATAGCATTCTAGGCCATACCTTTCTGAAAGCAGAAAACTAAAATCGCGTAAATCTGAATGGCTAGCCAAACAGTGAGGTGCCAGGCCTGCTTGGCCTATTCACCAAACCAGGAGGGTGTTTTTCTCCATTTAAAGTGTGCATGGCACTGTATTGTTCTGAACTGCTAAGGTCACTTACTGGTTATTGTATGACCTCATTGGGTATTAGCCATAGAAGTTCTTCTTTTACAAAAATCGATAGTGATGTTCCCAGAGAGTATTATCTGGTGACTAATGTTCTGTTTTGTTCTGTTCTCTCTTTTTGTAAACTTTCACTGCAGCATTATGTTGACTTGTGTTCTGTGTCTGTTCTGGCTCAGTTTCCTTACCTCTCCATTTGAAATTTTTTCCCCCTCTTTTCTTCACCTCATCTTCCAGATTCCATTAGACCAAGCCAACATTTGTGTTACCAAGTGCATATCTGGCTCCACATTGTAGTTGCCTCGTTGTGAACGTATAGACCTGTGTGTGTCTGCTGTGAGCCATGCATCGTTAGGACAGCTAGCTGTGTGTCGCATGCATCTCTGCTGTCCTTAATATGAAGCAAGGTTCATATTACACCCCTCTTCTAGTTTCCAGTAAATTAACGGTGCGAGTAATCCGCAAACACAGCGTGTTTGCAAATTACTGAAACTTGAGCTCAGTAGCCCCTCCCCCAGACCCCTTACCTGTCCGCCCTGTACACCCCGACTCTAGCCGTAAATGGCATCCGATAGCTTGTGAGGCCACAGAGCTCCTGTCCTCTGCACTAATCACTGGGGAAATGGATGGCACAGAAAATGGTGAGCTTGTCCCCCTCCTCCCTGTCTGGCCAGTGCTCCCGGCTCCTTTGCTTTCCTTCCTTCCTTTCTTTGAACCCCATCCACACAGTAAAGCCATTTTTAGTATCCTGTTTTTGGTTCCCGATTCTTTGAAGGATTCATTCACTAGCCCTTAAGCCTGTCACTCTTCTGTTGATCTCCATCTTTCCCTCCTTAGCCAGTAGCCTAGCCAGCAGTTGCAAAAAAAAAAAAAAGTTAGAATCCTCCCCCATGCCCAGTCACCTCTTGGAGAAACATTCTGATGGGACATGGCTGCAGATTAAAACCAGACTCTGTCTGCTTTCCACATGTATCCCAGACAGGTCTTATTTAGTGTTTCATGTTAGAATATTGTAAATTTTAAAAGATGGCTTTAAATAAATGCAAACAAAGACAAACTCGTGGTCTTTTGGTCTGGAATTACTTTTAAAAAGAGGCTGAGCTTGCAGGAGAATTTTCCATCTGTCCAGTGACTAACACGAGGCATCCCCTCCCCCCTCTCTTTTTCTCAACTTCCTCTCTAGGCCTCTTCTCGGTTATTAGTCCGCCCCACCAGCTCCGAAACGCCGAGCGCAGCCGAACTTGTCAGTGCAATCGAGGAACTCGTGAAAAGCAAGATGGTAAGGTTTCCCAGGGGCTCAGGCCTCAGGGCTGGACGCGGTTCATGGAGCATCGGGGGGTTGGGGGGGGGTCACCTCGCAGGTGGGTCTCTAGTCTGCAGGATGGATCCTCAGGTTCAATAATTGGCTTGAAGACTCACAGAACTTAGCGAAGCCACGGTTGCAGTTCATTCCTGTGAAAGGATGGAAGTGAAGGTCAGCCAGGGAAGACGTGCAGGGACAGGTCCGGGAAGCTCACGTTCAGGCCACCCTTGTTCTCCCCCCACGGAGTTATGTGCCCAGTGCTAGCCTCTCCCAGCGTCGCACGGTGTGTGATGATACTGCAGGGTAACACCAACAAGGGACACCACCGCCCACCCCACGGCCCCAACCCCAGTCTCCAGCCTTGGTGGTCAGAGTTTTTATTTGGGCTCCATCACTTGCACAAGGTTGACCCCTCATGTGGCTCACCCTCATCCCCTGCTCCTCTGGAGATAGCACGTGACCCAAAGCCCCCACCAAAAGTCACTCAGTGAGTATAGATTGTATCTGAGGCCAGAACCCCCAGGTAGACAGCCTTCATCAGGCAGGACATTCCGGGGGCTTAGAGGGACCTTCCGGGAGCCACGGTCAGTCCTTTCCTGCCCCCACATGGTCTGCAGTGCTGGCATCGCCATAGCCAGTGTGGTCAGTTCCAGTCTCGTGGGTCGTTGGTATCGCAGGTGCCACTGGGGGTCTCGCTCTGCCTCCGTGACCGTTCTCTGGGGTCTGCAGGGCTTGTGTTGCTGTGTCAGTGTTTTATTCTCTTAGTGACCCCACGCTCCTAGTGGGTCAGCGTGACTTCATTTAATACAAGCCCCAAGTCAGATGTTGATTCTTTGAGGTTAGGTATGCGTTGTTTCTGACTGATTCAAATCACTAGATTTCTATTTCTTAAGTTTTCCTGTGAAATAAAAAAACCAGTAATGGTAACAGCTTTTTAGACTAGTATACCTACTACCTTACTACATCTTTTAAAAGTCACCGCTCCTAAAATAAAAGCCCGCAGCCTCTCCCACACTCCATTCTCCAGAGTAACCACTGTGGGACAGTTTGACATGCTTCCCTCCCAACATTTTCTCTGTGACTCCCCTTGACAGCTCTATGAGTGGGGCACACACTGCCATGTTCTCAGTTTACAGATGAGAAAACCAAGGCACACAGAGTGTGTAAAAACTTGACCAGCTGATAAGGGACAGAGGTTTACTATAATTTATTTAAGTAAATTCATTATATATATGTGTGTGTGTGTGTGTGTGTGTGTGTGTGTGTGTGTGTAGAGAGAGATTTATCATTTTAAATTTTCATTTCTGTTAATTGTTCAGTCGCACAGTTGTGTCCGACTCTTTGCGACCCCATAGACTACAGCATTTATTTTTGCATAAATATTCATGCTAATTACATGTGTGATTATAATTACATGTAAATATACTTATAGGGTAAATTTTTAGCACTGGAATTGCTGGATAAAAGGAAATACAGTAGACCTTTAAATAGCCTGAGTTTGGATTTCACAGGTCCACTTATAGATCTTCTTCAACAATGAATACTAGAGACTGCATAGTGTGCAGTGGGTTAATCCGCAGACGTGGAACCGCAGATACTGAGGGACCCCGTACAGAGGGCCAGCATCCCAACCCTGCATTGTTCACGGGCTAGCTGTACTTTTCTAAAGTTAGGAATTTATCTTCCAAAGCTAGTACTAACTCGGTACTATGTTCATACATATATATATATATAAAACACTCCAGTGTCTTCTCCCACCCACCCCTAAGCAGCTGCTGATGAGGCTGGTTGCTTCAGTCAAATGGGAATTACATCCAGAATCCAGACTGACAGGTATTGGCCCCCACCCCTAGCCAGGTGGTGGTGGGCTTTGAGGTTAGACAGGCCATTAGACAGAAAGGCTACAAGGACTTGGTAGATAAGTCAAGAACTTAACTCCACTTGGTCAGAAATTTGGGATCGTGTCAGTCAGTATGAATGGAGCTTAGCCACATCCTGGCTGTCTGTTTGAGAAACAAGTTGATTAATGGTCTAAAAAGATACTCAAATAATACTGAATTGAGTTTTCAGGCATCCTTAAACATTTTAGAAACAGCCATTTATACACATCAGTTATAGGGTCATTAAAGTCATGCTTGTCTAATAGTTGAAATTGTTCTCCCAAGGAATGTTATGAGACAGCACTCTGTCAACCTGCTATTCATTGTTCTGCAGCTGTTTGAAAGGATTCCATTGTGAGTGGGTTGAGGTTGACATGTCATAAATTCAGATGAAGAGAGGTTCTGTGCGTGTCTCTCAGCTCATAGTGGTTTATTCCCCCTTTTTAGTTTTGAAGAATTAAACTCTCTCCATTGAAATTGAATTATTTCTACTATTCACAATTCTTCTGAAGTGAACGGGCATAAAGCTGTTGGCAGGGTGGAAAGGGCGTGAGTTTGAAAGCAGAGATGTAGGTTCAGATTCTCCTACTGTCTGCTTCCGCCTCTCAGCTGGAAGGTGGGGTTCGTAAACCCAGTGCTATTTGATAAGCTCCAGCCGAGCTCCCTCCACCCAGGCACTCAACTTGTGCCTTCCCTCCCCATTGGAGAACCACATTTATGCTTTTTATGGTGGACTCACTGCTCGTTCATTCTGCATGGAATGTAATCTAGACTCCGCCCTCTTCTGGCTCAAGGGAAGCATGGCTCTGCCTTGGTGTCCTGTGACTAATCCTCAAAAGAGAGCTGCTTCTGCTGATAACACTGCTGGTGAATCATCTGAACATCCTTCCCTCCCACCGTCTGCTCCCCATGACGCTGAGTTACTCCTGCACAGCTCACGGGCGCCACGGCTCATGGGCTCCATGTCACCCCCCTCATTTGCTTTCCTGCGGGCGATCTCTTAGGCTGTCGTGACTTTGTAATCAGATTGAAACACTGAATTGTTAGTCCTCCAAAGCTGTGTGTGCAGTGGACTGGGGAGGTGATGGGAGAAGGTGTCCTGCTGTTGTACCATCTGTTCAAGGAGCTGGCTATCCTCACCCTGCAAGCCCTTCCCTGAAATTCACTTCTCCCTCCACCTCCACGTTCCTGATCAGGGAAGCGGGGGCGGTGCGGGGGGGGGGGGGCTGGCAGGGGTGACGGCAGCCAACAGCCACAGGGATTGTACCTGACTTGGGGCTTTCTTCTCTTCGTTGATCTGAATATAAAGAGAAACCAAAGAAAGAATACGAATAAGTGAAACAAACATCTAACTCAAGATAATAGAACAGTACAATTTGTTTTTGGAAGAAAGCAGAAAGACTGAATTCACAGAGCTAAAAACAGAAATTAATGAGTTGGAAAACAGAAAAAGGGAATAATAAATAACACCAAAGATTTGTTTTTTCAAAGCATACTGACTTCAGGTAATCTTTGCCAAAAAACAAAAAAACAAGATTCACAAAATAAGAATCTATGAAGAAAAGATCGGCAAGAATTGAAATAATCATGACACGCTACCTCATTCACCTCTTTGAAAGTAAATTTGAAAACCTAGGATGAAATGGGCAGTTTCTTAAGAAAATACAGTTTACCGATATTAACCTCAGAGAAGTCGCGGGTGCTTCTGCTCAGTCGCCTCCCGCTCTTTGTGACCTCATGGGCCGCCAGGCCCCTCTGCCCATGGGATTCTCCAGGCAGGAATACTGGAGTGGGTTGCCGTTTCCTTCTCCAGGGAATCTCCCCAACCCAGGGATCACACCTGCGTCTCTTGGATCTCCTGCAGTAGGTGGGCAGGTTATTTACCACTGAGGCACCCGGGAAGCCCTCTGAAGAGTTAGGTCTACATAGATAATCTCTTTTCATTTAAGGAATAGGGAAAGTTGATAAGAACCTACCCACAAAAACCCACTGAACCCAGAGACCTTCACAAATAATTCATCCAAATCAGATTTCTGTTCTGGGACAGCGCTCGTGCCATTTTACTCGAGCACGGTTGCCAGAAGGGGCCGCTGGGTGGCTGGGAGTGGACAGCACAAATGTGTCCACAACCTCTGGGGCGTCTCCATGCTCCATGGATGCAGCTGCCGGTTCCAGAGGGGCCCTCACAGATGTCCATGAAGTCCGGTGCCTCCTCACCCCTCTTCTGTGTGCAGGGCCCTCTGCAACTTTTCTTTCCTGTCTCTCTCCTCACCGTTGAAGTGACCGTCATTAAATCTAACGCACTTCAGCTGTTTCCTTGCACATCTGGGCAGCAGACAGCACTGCTCCTCCCTCCGCGCGTCCTCCCACCTCCTGTCCGAGATCAGCCTCTGGGACCCGCATGCGTGGACCCAGCCCTGCTCTGCACATGTGCTTCCAGTCAAGGTCAAGAGCTGTTTACTTAAAAATAAGAATGCTATTTCCTCACCAAGCCCTGTTCCTTAACTGTTTTTTCATTTACTGAGAGCAGGAGTTGGTGTGTGTGCACAGCTCCATGGGTTTGATGAACAAGATTGCAGGAACAGACTTGGTGTCCTCAAAGCTGGGCTTAGTGATGACACCAGCTTCAGCCTGTCACTCTTATGGAGAAACAGGACAAGTATTAGAGGTTTTAATTTGGTAGGAAATATTAAGTGTTCTTGTAAATTCCATCAGGCTTTTTGTTTGAAGAGAAGTGTGTCACACTTTCCCCAGTTACATTGCTTACATACCTCTTGATCACCTATGTGTCCAGCTGTGTCACTGTGGGAGTTTTAGAAGAACTGTCATCTGTTGGCAAATGATGTGAACTGACAAATGATTAATCTCCAAAATGTACAAACAGCTCATTCAGCTCAATATCAAAAAATGAGTAGAAGACCTAGATAGACATTTCTCCAAAGAAGACATACAGATGGGCCACAGGCACATGAAAAGATGCTCAGCCTTGCTGATCATTCAGTTCAGTTCATTCGCTCAGTTGTGTCTGACTCTTTGTGACTCCATGAATCGCAGCATGCCAGGTCTCCCTGTCCATCACCATCTCCCAGAGTTCACTCAGACTCATGTGCATAGAGTCGGTGATGCCATCCAGCCATCTCATCCTCTGTCGTCCCCTTTTCCTCCTGCCCCCAGTCCCTCCCAGCATCAGAGTCTTTTCCAATGAGTCAGCTCTTTGCATGAAGTGGCCAAAGTACTGGAGTTTCAGCTTTACATCATTCCTTCCAAAGAACACCCAGGGTTGATTGCCTTTAGAATGGACTGGTTGGATCTCCTTGCAGTCCAAGGGACTCTCAAGAGCCTTCTCCAACACCACAGTTCAAAAGCATCAATTCTTCGGTGCTCAGCTTTCTTCACAGTCCAACTCTCGCATCCATACATGATCACTGGAAAAACCGTAGCCTTGACTAGATGGACCTTTGTTGGCAAAGTAATGTCTCTGCTTTTGAATATGCTATCTAGGTTGGTCATAACTTTTCTTCCAAGGAGTAAGCGTCTTTTAATTTCATGGCTGCAGTCACCATCTGCAGTGGTTTTGGAGCCCCCAAAATAAAGTCTGACACTGTTTCCACTGTTTCCCCATCTATTTCCCATGAAGTGATGGGCCCAGATGCCATGATCTTCGTTTTCTGAATGTTGAGCTTTAAGCCAACTTTTTCACACTCCTCTTGCACTTTCATCAAGAGGCTTTTTAGTTCCTCTTCACTTTCTGCCGTAAGGGTGGTGTCATCTGCATATCTGAGTTTATTGATATTTCTCCCAGCAATCTTGATTCCAGCTTGTGCTTCTTCCAGCCCAGCGTTTCTCATGATGTACTCTGCATGTAAGTTAAATAAGCAGGGTGACAATATACACCCTTGACTCTTCTTCCTATTTGTAACCAGTCTGTTGTTCCATGTCCAGTTCTAACTGTTGCTTCCTGACCTGCATATAGGTTTCTCAAGAGGCAGGTCAGGTGGTCTGGTATTCCCATCTCTTTCAGTGGAAATCAAAACTACACTGAGGTGTGACCTCACCCCATTCAGAACGACCATCATCGAAAAGTCAACAAATACTGAACGCTGGAGAAGGTGTGGAGAAAAGGGAACCTTGCTACACTATTGGTGGGAATGTAATTTGGTACAGCCACTATGGAGAAGAGTATGGAGGTTTTTTAAAAAACTAAAAATAGAGCTACCATATGATCCAGCAGTCTAGCTCCTGGGCATGTATCCAACAAAGATGAAAGCTCTTAATTCAAAAAGATACATGCACTCTAATGTTCATAGCAACATTATTTACAATAGCCAAGACATAAAAGCAACCCAAGTGTCCATTGACAGATGAATAGATAAAGAAGATATATACACACACACACATATATGTGGGTGTGGGTGGGTATGTATACCACCCACACACACACACTCACGATGGACTATTCTCAGCCATTGAAAATGAATGAAATGCTGTTTGCAGCAACATGGATGGCCCTGCAGATTGTCATACAGAGTGAGGTAAGTCAGAGAAACAGATATCATAGGACAGCACTTAGGTATGGAGCCTGATACAAATGAACATATTTACAAAACAAAGAGACTATCAGACATGGAAAACAAGTTTATGATTACCAAAGGGGGAAGGTGAGAGAGGGATAAATTAGGAGTTTGGGATTAACAGATACACACTACTGTATATAAAACAGATAAACAACGAGGACCTATTGTATAGCACAGGAAACTATATTCAGTATCTTGTGATAACCTATAGTGGGAAAGAGTCTGAAAAATGGTATACATATATCCTTTTTCAGACTCTTACATATATATGGATATGTAAAACACATATATATATGTATTACTGAATCACTTTGCTGGATACCTGAAACTAACACAACAGTAAATCATGTATATTTCAATTTTAAAAAAAGGAACTGTCACCTGTACCCCCTAGAAACTTTGTGAATTCTGATTAAGAAAGAAAATTAATACATACCAATAAGAAAGTAAACATTTGCTGATCCTGGCCACACTAACCCAGGGGAAAAAGTCATCAGTAGTCATTTCACAGATTTATTCGAGGTTCTCAAGTGGATCTGACGATGAAAACGCTCACCTGCAGGAACTAAAATCCAGGGAGGGAAAGAGCTGTGAACAAGTAGCCACATGAGTTATGTGCATGGGAGTATGAGTCAAGGCTTCATGGATAGTCAAGAAACAAACAAATCGTTTCTTTAAATCAAAATACAGGTTTGCTGATGCTGCTGCATAGTCGCCAGCACGGAGCATGGGCAGTGTGTCGGGGTGTGCCAGCCCAAACGGAGTTGACTGCACACGCTTCTGAAATGGTTGTGCTTTCATGGGGCAGGAATGTAACTGAACAGAAAATGACCAGATTTGAAATGGGTGCAGTCTGTGATGTGAACCAAATGTTTTGTTCCTAATTATTTGGTAACCATGAACAGAATATCTTAATGGACAGAAATTCACTGCACTTTGCATTCTGACTTCCCTCTTACTCAGTCTTTAGATGAATGCTGGGGCTTGTGTTGTTAAACACTGGTGATTTCACACCCATAGGTTCTGCGGTGTCACAGGCCAGGCCTGCTGTGTATTCTGACGTAGGAGACCTGGTCCTAATTTCAGCCTCCTGGGCTGTGTAGGCGGGAGGCATGACTGTTGCTCTGATTTCTTCCAGGCTCTGGAGGATCGTCCCAGCTCGCTCCTCGTAGACCAGGGGGACAGCAGCAGCCCCTCCTTCAACCCTTCAGACAACTCCCTGTTGTCCTCCTCCTCGCCCATTGATGAGATGGAAGAGAGGAAGTCCAGCTCTTTAAAGAGACGCCAGTAAGACCCCAGTGTTCTAGTCGTCAGCGCTCGGGGGCTCCCCTGCTGGCCCTGCTGTCTTCAGAGCTGTGGCCCGGCTTCCTCTCTGAGTTGGGAGAGGAGACCCAGTGTCTCTTTGCTGAGCAGTTACATGAGCGTGCCTTGCTAAGTTGCTTCAGTCGTGTCGGACTCTTTGTGACCCCATGGACGGTAGCCCACCAGGCTCCTCTGTCCATGGGATTCTCCAGGCAAGAATTCTGGCGTGGGTTGTCGTGCCCTCCTCCAGGGGATGTCCCCAGCCCAGGGATCAAACCTGAGCCTCTTGGGAGTCTTCTGCTTTTGTCAGGCGGGTTCTTTACCATGTGGGCCACATGTACATGTGTTTGCAAAGTGTTCAGAACCCCAAGAGGGTGCAGTGAGGCATAGCTGCAGTTTTCATTCTTTTATTTCTGATTGTACTTTATTTGGAAACAAGAGTGGTACGGGAATCTCTTCTGTCGCTTCTGGTGAGAAACTGCTGTACCTTCCACTGTGTACATGCACGTGCGCTCTGTTGCTCAGTCGTGTCCCACTCTCTACGGCCTCACAGACGGTAGCCCGCTGGGCTTCTCTGTCCATGGGATGTCCCAGGCAAGAATACTGAAGTGGATTGCCGTTTCCTCCTCCAGGGGATCTTCCTGACCCAGGGATTGAACCCGCTTCTCTTGTGTCTCCTGCATTGGCAGGCGGATTCGTTGACTGCGCCACTTGGGCAGCCCCGTTACACACACAGTAGTAAAGAAGAAAGAAGGCAACATAGAATTAAATGCAGTCCCAGGAACGTGAAACATACCTTCATGGTAGAGTTTTTCAGTTTCAGTTAAAAAGTCCTGAAAGATATTACAAAAGGTTTAAAACTATATTTGGAGAAGAGGAAGAAATTCCCCAGCTGCATGAACACAGAGACTTGGTTTGATTGATCCTGTATCCCAGCATCTAGAGTGACTTCAGGTGCATAGGAGGTGCTGGTTGAATGAACAAACAAACCAATCAGCCAGTTAACTTTTACAGGTCAATTGAGGTGGTTTGCCATAACTAATCAAGTGATTGTCTTCTGTTATCTAAGTGGCTTTAAACGATTACTGATCCTTACTGAAAGGAACATTTCTGAATGATGTGTTCAGACTCGAGGCTTTAAACATCTGAGTTAAATTTCTTTTGTATATCCAGGAAAGCTTAAAATGATTCAAGCGTTAAAACACAAAGAAGCAGAAGACCGGCTTCCTTTAATGTCTTGGCTTTATAGCAGAGTTATGTCTTAGCTTCTCTTAGTCATCGTCCACACGGTCAGAGTCTGGTGACAGGAGTGCACCCCAAATGTGAGGTCCTCTGTGCCCTCTGCAGTTCCTGTGGGTCACCCGTGTGAACCTGTAAGTGGTCGGGGACCCAAAGCACAAGTTTGTTAGGTTACTTCACAGCCCCTGCGGAATCTGACCTGATGAAAGAAAAAGTGTGAAAGAGTTTCATCGGAAAATTCCTTAGATTGCGGATTGTAAACACTTTTTTCCCTCCCTTTTTTCAGCTACGTTTTACAAGAATTGGTGGAGACAGAGCGTGACTACGTGCGGGACCTTGGCTGTGTGGTGGAGGTATGTGCTTTCAGAGATAGATAGCCTGTATCAGCCAGCTCTGAGGCTTGTCAGAAGGGTGTTCGTTTGGACAGTCGAATGCTGGTAGCTTCTCAAAAGCCTTGAAAACAAAAACACAGTAAAACAACCAACAAAATATTTCTGAAAAATAAAATTTAGCCAAATATCTTAATAACTTTTAAAGACTTCTCTTTTGAACAGTGCATCTTGACAGAGTCTCCTTTTTTAATATAGTTTAAGTTTGTAAATGTTATCTCCAAAAAATGAATTTCTGGTATGGAAATCTGGCCTTTGATTATTTTATAAGTGTGGGCATCACCACAGAAATGAGGACATCTTTGGTTGAAAAGTCACTGTGACCAGCTCTGGATTCAGTTACGTCCTGAATCGCCCCTGGGTTTGGAGCTTGGTCAGTAGCTGCCACCCCACGCCATTTGCTTGTAGTTTTCACAGAATGAATATGTCACCAGTTTCACTGACCAGAAGTTACTCTGAATTGTAACCATAGCAAAGCCACTGCCTTTCATCCAAAATCAAGGGTCATCTCTGGCCTTGTCCCTACATTAGCTTCAGAGCATCATCATGTTAGTAAACTCAACTCATCAAAAAGCTGTTTTTGTAACATAAAACTTTATCATTTATTCTTTCAGCTTTGCAGATATGTACAAGGCAGTACTTTTTGGGTGGACATTCCATGAAAAGTAATAGCTACTACAGTTAATTGCATAACATAAAAGATTAAACATGTATGACATATCTGTCATCGTTACCAACAGTAACTTCAGAGCTTCTTGTATACGTTGAATCCCATCCGAGTTATATAGAAATTTTAAACCACATTTTAGCAACATAGTTACCAGCTGGTGTTAGAAATCAATTTGTGGAAAGTATATTATTAAATCCTTATTTAACAAATTATGTAGATAATCCAAAAAGAAAAGAAAATCTGTTTCTATCAGATCAGTACTGAGAAGAGAGGAAATATGCTTCATGCCAAATATTTAATATTTACAAGCTGGCAAGATGATTTTTTTTTATGAAATCATTTACATTTATTTAAACTTTCCAGTTCCTCAGAAGAGTTGATCTTTGAGTGCTAAACAGTTCAGGGAGAGAAAGTCATGGCAGTGAATGTGACTATATTTTCACAGGCCAGTTAAGGACATATTTCTCAAAAGGTTTTTGTTCTTAAATAAACAATTGGTTTAGAAGACAGTACCTATGTCTGTTTTGTCCTCTGTGACTCTCAGTAAACCGCTACTTAATTCAGACATGTTCAATGAAATAATCTTATCTTTAAATATTTACTTTTAGGGCTACATGGCACTTATGAAAGAAGATGGTGTTCCTGACGACATGAAAGGCAAAGACAAGATTGTGTTTGGCAACATCCATCAGATTTACGACTGGCACAGAGAGTACGTACAGTACACACCATGCTCGACCGTGGGCAGGGTGTCATCACCCGCCGAACTGCATCACAGTCTTGTCGGGCGGGTGGGAGAAGACATTTGCTGATTCATTTCATTTCACTGCCTGTATAGCCTTGTGCAGGCAGCTGGTACAGAGGAAATACTGCTTTGCTGAGGAGCTTTCTGGTTGCGTTTCGTGGCACGAGGAAGTCCCTTACCTTCATGCGCAGTCCATCCAGGAGCCCAGGGCGTGGGGGGAAGGTGGGGCTGGAGGCCTGCGTACAGAGTCTGACCATCTGGGTTCATAGTCTAGTCCTGACCCTGAGCTGTCTGCCTCCATCCTTCATTTGGGTCACTGTGTTACCCTCCTCGTGGGGTTTTTATGGAGTGACTGAGTTAATACACACACATAAAGCACTTCGAACAACACCTACATAGAGAAAGCCTTGATGAGTGTTTATAGTTAAAATTGCAGCCACCTCTGTAATAAATACAAATTACTATGAGTTATTTTTCAAGTCAGCATTCATGGGGAAAGTAGGCATGACTGCCCGTGAAATTCAAATTTGATTCCATACCTTGCCACACCTGTCCTGATCTGTAGTGAAACTAACTTTTTAAAGGGATATTTGGTGCCATTATCTAATCCTCTGGTCCCAAGGCTGGTTCTTAAGCTATGACAGAAAAGGGGAAACAGCACCAAGCTGCTGGGATGACCAGACAGAGAAATTGCCCCTGGAGATACGGTGTCTGCGTGGTATGTGCAGAACTAGAGGATATTGCATCCTCAAGTGCAAGACAGTTCAACATGGCATTCATTGGTGTGCTGGCTTGCAGGTCAGTAAAATCCAAGATACAAATATCAACATATGGAAGTGATAGCTAAGGTGGGCATACATCTCACCAACAACTCTAGTCCAGACAAAGTGAAGAGCAGTCGTCCGTTTTGTTTTGTTTCTATGGTTATACCTACTTTTGATCTTGTGTGTATGCTGTGTGCCCAGTCATGTCCGACTCTTTTGTGTCCCCATAGACTGTAGCCCAGCAGGCTCCTCTGTCCATGGAATTTCCCAGGCAAGAGTAATGGAGTGGGTTGCCACTTTCTTGTCCAGGGGATCTTCCTGACCCAGCTATTGAACCTTCATCTCTTGTGTCTCCTGCATTGGCAGGCAGATTCTTCATCACTGCACCACCTGGGTGCAATTTTATCTTAATGGGACCTAATATTTGCAACCTAGAAGTTGATTTTGATAATATTTGAGAAAACTTTATTTTTTAAAGAAAACTTCAAAAGTATCACAGATTACATTCAGATTTGAGCCTCTTAAAAATGACCATGGAAAGAATATGAAATACACAGGTATGCAGACCAAGATAAAGAAAAATGACCACCTGCTTTGAAGCATTTTTTCTTACCGCATATTCAGATGAGATTTTATTATTTGAGTCATTTTAAAAAATGAAACAGAAATGTGGATTATCCAGAGGAAGGGAAGGTTGCCAGTCAAGAGGTGTCTTGCTCTGACTTAACCTTTTTAAACTGTTTTAAATTGTATCTCTTTCTGGTTTGTGTCCTAACATAATGTTTAGTGTGCGTTGTATTGGCTAAACATATACTTTACACTTCCAGATTGCTAATGTCAAAACAGACTATTTTGAAATTTTAAACCTCAGTCTAAAATTAGAAGGCCAAGTCGGAGATGGTTCTAATATTTCTCATTTCGTTGCAGCTTTTTTTTAGGAGAGTTGGAGAAGTGCCTTGAAGATCCGGAAAAACTAGGATCCCTTTTTGTTAAACATGTAAGTACAGAAGCATTATTTATATTCTCTTCTGTATTGTCATATTTAGTCATTGGCTTGTCAGATGAAAGGAGAACTCACTGGCAGTTTACAGAAATGCTTCTATTGAGAATAAAATCAAACCAAACAGTGTCAGCTGGTTGGAATTCAAATCCCCGACTGCTCTTCTACATGCGAATCCTCTGCTTTCCCAGTCACCTGGCCCGAGTTGGCTGTTGAGCTCACAAACAGGCCAAGATGGTCCGCAGGGGACCAGAGCCAGACCAGGAACATTTGGAAACGTCTCTGAGCAAAGAAGCGCTGGTGCAGATAGTGATGTACCTAGATGTGCAGCAGGTTTAATGTAGTAACCAAATATTTGTACATCTAAAGTACACACGTTGGAATCTGCTGGCAGTCCAGCGGTGAAGACTCCATGCTTCCACTGCAGGGGATGTGGGTTCCATCCCTAGTTGGTTAACTGAGATCCCACATGCTGCATCGGAGAAGGCAGTGGCACCCCACTCCAGTACTCTTGCCTGGGAAATCCCAGCCTGGTAGGCTACAGTCCATGGGGTCGCTAAGAGTCAGACACGACTGAGCGACTTCACTTTCACTATTCACTTTCATGCATTGGAGAAGGAAATGGCAACCCACTCCAGTGTTCTTGCCTGGAGAATCCCAGGGACAGAGGAGCCTGGTGGGCTGCCATCTATGGGGTCGCACAGAGTCGGACACGACTGACGCGACTTAGCAGCAGCAGCAGCAGCACATGCTGCATGCTGTGGCAGTAAGACAAACTAATTCAATAAGCACGTTAAGAATAAAGGGGGTTTTTTTGTTTGGTTTGGTTTTTAGAAAAAATTACTATATTTTCAAAGTGACCAGGGCTTTTGTATTTTTGCACATCTCCTTAATGTCTGGCTTAATAGAAGGTAGATGCATGTTTATATCTTGTTTCTGTATTGAACCTACTGTGATATGTTTTTTAGTTAAAATTTATGGGGGAAAAAAAAAATCTATCCTCACACAGATATTTGGTTAGAAAGGAATGAGTATTTTAATAGCCTTTTCAGATAATTTATAGTTTTCTTAGATACTGCACCAAAACTCAAGTGAGAATTTCTTAAAGGTTAGTTGCAACATGGAATCTGAAAACCCACTGGTGACCTCACTTCTGTTGCCCTGAAAGCCATAAAGCCATTTTGCTGTTAAAGACACTTTCCCTCTTGCACCAGCTCCTGACATGCTGTATTGGTCTTTTGGAAAACCCTGACCCACTGATTGAGACAGATCTTCCAGATGGTGAACTATTTCAATAAACAGTGTCCTCACCGCCAAAAAAAGAAAAAATCGGATTTGTTCATAATCACCACCCATCTCTTCACAAAAATATTTTAAATATTGTCAAGTTCTGGTAGCTTAGCTGGTAAAGAATCGGCCTGCAATGCGGGAGACCTGGGTTCGATCCCTGGGTTGGGAAGATCCCCTGGAGAAGGAAAAGGCTACCCAATGCAGTATTGTGGCCTGGAGAATTCCGTGGACTGTATAGTCCCTGGGGTCGCAAAGACTGAGTGACTTTCACTTTGGTTTTCATGGTCAAGTTCAAGATGGCAGATCCACGTTCTCCAAAATGTTAATTTTTTTGCTTGAAAGCTTCATTTTTCATTATTAATAGACACCGCAGGTTGTTCGCCTTGAAACAACAGGCTTATTTTATCCATGTTCAGGAAAGGGTCTAGCAGATACCCACGCATAAGTAATTATAGTCCTTGAGGCTTTTAAGTAAAAACAAGGAGCTGGTTCAGCTCATGGCTCAGCCACACGAGGGTGCTGCCGAGCCTGCTCTCACACGAGGCAGACCTGTCACCAGGACCCCAGTCTTATCACAGGAAGGTTAGAAAGGTGTATAGCCCGTGGTTGAGTCTTAATACAATGAATTTTTATCAGTTCATCAAGGACAGTCTTAGCCGAAGCTGGCGTGGGTAGTGTTGAGGGATATTTGCTAAAATGCCAGCACTTTCTCCCACCACTGGTTTTGCACATCACTCCAGATGGTAGCACATGAAAAGGATAGTTGACAACTTAGTATTATTTGAAAATAGTTTGACCTGATGGGTCCCCAGGAGGCCTTCAGGACCCCAGCGGTGTGTACAGCACACTTTGAGGGTCAGTGCAGGAAATAATGGCTCAGTATTTAAGACTAATGAGCTTTTTCTAACCTCGTTTAAAAAAAGAAAAAAAGGCCAGGCTTCCCGGAGTCACTGGCAGGGTTTGAAGGGGGGAAAGCGATTCTTGGTTTAATACTAAGAACTGCATGCTTTCACTGCCCTTGGTGTTTTCCCAGGTAAAGTGTGGGGTTTGATATATCTTAGGGAAAGATCAAGAAGGGCTGTTTTTGGAGCCAGCATCAGGAACCTGGGATGTGCTCCCAAGAGCCTAACCATGCGATTTTCTCAAAAGTTCCTTTCCGAACGCGCTGACACCATGCACGTGCTTCCTGTGCTCTAACCCATCTGTTTGCCTTCCTTTCCTAGGAGAGAAGGTTGCACATGTACATAGTTTATTGTCAAAATAAACCAAAGTCTGAACACATTGTCTCAGAATACATTGACACCTTTTTTGAGGTAAGACTGAGTGAGTTACAAAGCAGTTCTGAATCATTGGTTACAGTTGATTTCCAAAAATTCGTTTCCCATGAGATTAAGCAATTGTCAGGAAATTAGCCTCAGTTATAAGAGTCCTGAGCTTGTATTTCTTCGTTATAAACCAGAGAAGTGAGTATAAATTCAACCTGTGATCACATCCCTCAACATTCAGAGCGCTGGGGTCATGGCTAAAGTCAGGGGCTTGGGGCTTCCCTGGTGGCTCAGTGGTAGAGAATCTGCCTGCCAGCACAGGAGACACCAGTGCCGTCCCTGGCCCGGGAAGATCCCACATGCCGAGGAGCAGCTAAGCCCGGGAGCCACAGCTGTTGAGTCTGTGCTCTGGAGCCCAGGCGCCCTCGGTCCGTGCTCCGCAGCAAGACATCTGTGCACTGATGGCATGGGAAGGCCACGCGCTGCCACCAGAGAGTAGTGCCCGCTCACCAGAGCTAGAGAAAAGCCTGAGTGGCAACGAAACCCCAGCACGCCCAAAATAAGCAAACAGAGTTATTTTTTTTTAAATGAGTAACCTTAAAAAAAAAATATTAGAGGTTTTTAAAATCAATTTCAAACTAGGGCTCATTTTCACATGCAGGATAATTCACGATCTAAACTTTTAGCCTAGAAATAAAATATTTGTATCAATAAAAGCAATTGAAAAAAAGGCCTTTTTAGGCAAGCATAGACAGTGCTTTGAAAAACAGCTCAGAAAGCTCAAACACGAGCAGTGGCGCAACAGTGGTGGGCCGTGTACAGTGTGGCCTCTTTTTTCATTATCTCTACTACCATGCAGTCAACATTTCTGAGTTACAGGGATTGGAAACTGCCTTTTAAAAGGCAGCAGTCAGTATAGGTGATTTGAAGTGTTGTATTGGTTTCTGGTATACAGTGGGGGTGATTTAGTTATACACATATACATACCTGTATATGTACATACATTCTTTTCCGTTGTGATTTATTGCTGGATATTGAGTGTGGTTCCCTGTGCTATACAGAGCAGCCTTATTATTTATGTTGTATATAGTGGTGTGTCTCTACTGGTCCCAGGCTCCCAATTTATCCATTCCCTCACCCCCTTGCCCCTTTGGTAATCATGGATTTGTCCTCTCTGACTAGTCTATTTCTGTCTTGTAAATAAGTTCATTTGTATCATATTTTAGATTCCACATATAAGTGATGTCTTAAAGGGGTGCGGAATTGTTTAAGCCCCAATAATTCTTCAGTTTAAATTTCAAATGATTAACAATAAGCACATCTTATGAATCACATTAAACCTTCTGTGGTTGCTAGTCTCTTCAAATGTCTAGATCATTAAGCATTGTTTTTCGGTTTCATAAAACAGAAAAGGTTTTCCTTCTAGATGGACAATAAAATTGTTATGTCAAAAAAAATAACTGAATAAAAGACAACACTCGAGATCCTTTTCTTCCTCCTCCAAAACCCCAGGACCTAAAGCAGCGCCTGGGCCACAGGCTGCAGCTCACGGACTTGCTAATCAAACCAGTGCAGAGGATCACGAAGTACCAGTTGCTGCTGAAGGTGAGGCTCTGCCAGGGCCCGAGCCCACTCGGCAGGACGACGAGGCTCGTGAGGGGACCAGAGGGCTGGGCAGGTGATGAGCATCTTTTCTGTAAAAAAAAAATATATATATATGAAGCAGTCTTCTTCTTTCTGATTTCCAGTATTTCCAAGTACGTTTTTTAAAACTTAAGGCAAGCCCTTATACTGTTCTCTCAATTTTTCATTTACATCAGGTTCTGAAGCAAAACATCCGTAAAACTGAGCTTTTTCTCCCCACCACGGATCTTGAATACTTTACCCACCTTACAGGTTTTCTGTCTCCTTGGGGCTTCAGATTAAATGTTTAGTCCCTGCCAGTTCCTCTCTGTGGGCTCAGCAACCGCCCTTGAGTGATTCAAATTCCTCAGCACCCCTGAAGACAAAGTCAAGCCATTTTCCATGGTAAAAGTGACTGTTGGAGGTGGCGAGATTCCTTCACAGATAAAACTCAGAACCTGGAGGTGAACAGAGATGAGCGCCTGTCTTGGGGTGAAACAGAAACCATGACCTGCTTAGATCAGTTGGGTCTGACTTTGCCCTCCTGTGGCTTGAAGTCCGCCTGGGGATACCTTATCTTTGACTGGGAGAGAAGAATGAGGCTGGCCTAGTGGCTGGCATCGTGGCTGATCAGAAAGGATACTGCTGTGCGACCATCACTCTTGTCATGCCCTCCCGTCTGTTTTCCTCCTACAGGACTTCCTCAAGTATTCAAAAAAAGCCAGCCTGGATACATCAGAACTAGAGGTACTGACACCCCACTGCGTGCATCTCTGAAATAGCTTGTCCCTGGTGGGGGGGGGGGTCGGGGGGGTCTCCCAAACCCCCTGGGCGTGCCCTCTGTCCACTTGTGGGTGGGCAGGGGAGGAACTGAACAAGGGGAGGGATTGGAGGGCTAGTGCTCCAGCCTGGCCCCAGGAACTGAAGGCTCGCTCTGCTCCCCGCCTCCGCCCATCCCGCAGAGAGCCGTGGAGGTCATGTGCGTCGTCCCGAAGCGCTGCAACGACATGATGAACGTCGGGAGGCTACAAGGCTTCGACGTAATGTGGCTCCTCTTTAAACTTGCTGCTCTGTCTGGGATGCTTGACCTCCACCTGCAGAAAGCCAATCCTTTCTGCTTGGTTTGCTGTCTTCTCTCGCTGTCCCTCAACCTGAGTGATACAATGTTTCAGCTTTTCTGGGTGCATCTGATTTGCTTTTGGGGAGGACCTTCCTCTGCTCAAAGCCCAGCGCCTCAAGGTGGGAGCAGGCAGGCCTCTGCTCTATCTCCAGGGCCCTCTGCTGCGGAGGAGCTAGCCTCCTTCCTCGGCACGACGAACAGGGGCCCATCCATCTGTCATCTGTCAGCCCCAGGAGGCTGACTCCAGGTCCCTGGGCTCCCTGTTAGTCACAGACTTCTCTGTGAGTTGCCAGACCACTCAGATTACATTCTACCTACTAGCATCCTGAGGATGTCCAGAGCCCAGAATCCTTTTTTTTCCGTCCAGTTTGATTGTTGAATTAAGGAGACAGGAGTTTTTATTTTTTTGCCTACTGTTTTGCTAGAGGAGTGGGTTTAGTTTAACATGCTGGTGCTGGAGTTCTCGAAAAAAAAAAAAAAAACACAGACGGGCGCTCTTGGAGGGCTCCTGTGCGTTTGTGAGCAGGTCCCACCCAGGGTACTAGCGGCACCCAGCCGTGGACCGCCCCTTGAGAAGTACTCTTCCACTGTGAGCTACACCCTTCCATCCACTTCCAGTCTCTGACTGTAACTGAGGCCAGGGGTTTACACAAGAGCTGGCAAGAATTTTATTTAGATGATTTTTCTGTTCAGCTCTAAGACCTCATTATACTAAAAGAAATGTCTACGCTCCATAAATGAATACAAGAAAATACATCATTCTGTGGGAGGAAAACTAAAGAAAACAAAATTTCCAGTGTCTTAACTTTGAATGCAATGTTTTCTTCTGTTCCTCTGCACCCTTCTCCACGTTCCAGGGTAAGATCGTGGCCCAGGGCAAGCTGCTCCTACAGGACACATTCTTGGTCACAGACCAGGACACGGGGCTGCTGCCTCGCTGCAAAGAGAGGCGGGTGTTCCTCTTCGAGCAGATCGTCATTTTCAGCGAGCCGCTGGATAAAAAAAAGGGCTTCTCCATGCCAGGATTCCTGTTCAAGAACAGTATCAAGGTAGCTCATGTTTGCCTGTTTTCTCAAGCACTAATGTGTATGCCCAGTACACTGGAAACATGTGTCCTTTTTAAAGATGACATGTCCCAATCATTCCTGCTCCTTGGAACAAAGGCTGCAACAAACCTAAACAGCATATTAAAAAAAGCAGAGACATTGTTTTGCCAACTAAGGTTCGTAGAGTCAAGCTATGGTTTTTCCAGTAGTCATGTATGGATGTGAGAGTTGGGAACATGAAGGCTGAGTGCCAAAGAATTGGTGCTTTTGAACTGTGGTGTTAGAGAAGACTCTTGAGAGTCCTGTGGACTGCAAGGAGATCAAACCAGTCAATCCTAAAGGAAATCAACCCTGACTATTCTTTGGAAGGACTGAAGCTGAAGCTCCAGTACTTTGGCCACCTTGATGTGAAGAGCTGACTCATTGGAAAAGATCCTGATGCTAGAAAAGATTGAAGGCAGGAGGAGACGGGGGCAGCAGAGGATGAGATGGTTGGATGGCGTCACCGACTCAATGGACATGAGTTTGAGTGAACTTCAGGAGATGGTGAAGGACAAGGAAGCCTGGTGTGCTGCAGTCCATGGGGTCACAAAGAGTCAGACATGACATAGAGACTGAATAGCAACAAATCCTGATCTTATTAAATATTTAGAGAATTTTCTAATACATTGCAGACCCTTTAATCACTCCATCCTCTACTGTCTGAGCTCCCCAGTGGCTGATGGGGGCGTATGGCTGCAGGATTCATTTTTACCACCATGGGAAGACCTCACCTTTGTTAAGTTTTTTTTTGCTCCACCTTCTCTAGGACCATGTGAATTATTCAAGTTCAGAGGCATGGATTTGGAGAGGATAGCTCACCTTTTTCTCTTCTCCATTCAGCAAGAATCTTCTCTGCCCTCAGAACCAGGCAGGGGGCCGTAGGGCTGGACAAGGCAGGCAGTCTTTGCCCCCGGGGTGGCTTGCTCTCTGAGAGAAGAAAAAGACAAAGACTGCAAATGGCCCTGAGTCCTGTAAAAGGCACAAACCGAGAGTGAGATGGAGGAGACCAGAGATCCCAGCAGATTAACATTTCTAATTAATTGTTGAAGCTACTCGTTAAATTCCTGGTGATCCCCATATACCTGAGTTAAAAGAATCATTAAAAAGCTCCGAGATAATAATTTTGGAGGTAGTAAAAATGGCAGCTCAGCCAAAGAGTGGTGGTTTCAATTTTGCCCCAAGACGAACGTTACTTTGCACTTGACCACTTTGTGAACTTGCACTTTGTGCTTCCGTTTGTTTTGTTTCATAGTAAAATGTTGGCTGCTCAGTCATGGCAAACCCTTTGCCACCCCATGGACTATAGCCCACCAGGCTCCTTCTGTCTATGAAATTCTCCAGGCAAGAATACTGGAGTGGGGAGCCAGTCCCTTCTCCAGGGGACTTTGCCGACATGTAAAATTTACCATCCTAACTGTTGTCAGCGTCCAGCCCTCTGGTGTTAAGTGCGTTCACACTTGTCATGCAACCGTCACCACCATCCATCTCCAGGACTCTATCTTATAAAAGTAGAGTTCCATCATCATTAAACAATACTCTAAGTGCCTCATCCAAAGGGAATCATCACAGTGCTGGACTATGTCCCACTGGCTCATTTCGTGTAGCTCAGCGGCCTCCAGGCTCTCTATGGTGTAGCCTGTGACAGAATGCCCTTCCTTTTTCAAGGCTGTATAATAGTGTACTGTGTATACAGACCACGTTTGATTATTCATCCATCTGTTGATGGAAACTTGGTTTGCTTCTTCCTTTTGGCCATTGTGAATAATGCTTGTGTTTTGTTTTGTTTTGTTTTAAGGTGAGCTGCCTTTGCCTGGAGGAAAATGTGGAAAATGATCCCTGTAAGTTCGCTCTGACATCGCGGACGGGTGACGTGGTGGAGACCTTCATCCTGCACTCGTCCAGTCCAAGTGTCCGGCAGACGTGGATCCACGAAATCAACCAGATTTTAGAAAACCAGCGCAATTTTTTAAACGGTAATGTGTGTGGTTACTTTCTCCAACGTACACATTTTTACTTCTCACCTCTCTCCTGTCACATACAACAATATGTGCGACATACTGTGTATGTGTGACAATACGTGTGACACAACCATGGTAGTGACCGGACTCTCTGAGCAGTTACTGTGGACCAGACACGATACCGAGCACTACCCACCAGTGCTTCATGCATCTTCCCAATGACCCGAAGCAGCAAGTCCCGATATTATTCCCATTTTATAGGTGGGGAAGCTGAGGCCCAAAGTGGCTTTGTAATCTGCTCCAGGTCCCATATGATGTTGGTGGCAGAGTGGGGACGCAGAGCAGCCATCTGGCCCTTGGCTGTGAGCCCCTTACCACGGTCCAGTTCATTTTGTCCCATGGCGTGTGCACCCCAGAGCCCATCCTGGGAAAGGAATGCGTGAGAATGACTAAGGCAGCAGACGGAATTGGCCGGAGATGTTGGAGACATTCTTGTGTGCAACTTTAAAATTTATGTTCCACCATATGGTACATCTAGACTGCCCTCTGTATTAAAAACAAGGCATCTTTTTTTCCTTCCCACTTCTATGACACAACTGATTATAGAGGAGCAATACCATAATAATACAGTATGACCCAGGACAATAGTGAGGTGCCGACACCCCAGAGAAAGGTCTTCTCCACAAGGATAGAGACCTCACTGACCTTATATGACAGTTAGACTTTTTATATCCCTGACCTGAATCTGCTCCCTTCTCCTTAGGGCCACCGCCTTCGACTCTGGTTTTAATTTGGCAGTTACTGAAGAGCATCAAAAATTCAGCAAGAACTAGATACGCATTGCTGTCTTGATTTTGTCCTTGTCTCCACGTCCATGTTCTGTGTCTACGCCCCAGTCCAACCAGACGTTGTAATGTCTCTGTCAGATAAAACCACCCCCACACCTCGAGTGACATTCAGGAGCCGGGGACACAGGCACTGCACGAGAAAGGCCAAGGTCGTGTGGCACTTTTGGCCAAGGGGCAATCAGCCGAGCGTTAACTCCAGGCTCCCATCCAGACTGTTGCCGGAGCGTTTCTTGTGTGTGCAGTTACAAGTGGATGGCTGGGGCTGGGGGGATTAGGGGGTCGGTTCCTGTGCACGGGAAGAATAGTTCCGCTCCCATGGCTGTGAGTGAATGCCCATCTCTTTAAATGTGTTGTTTCTGAGTGCTTCACTGAACACCAGTCTGCAACATGTAACTGTTGGGAAACCTCTAAACTTAGACCATCTTCTTTAAAATGAACTGAGCTGCCTCCTGAATCACAGGCAGGGTGGGCCATGCCATTCACCTGTGGACTCTCAGACCAGAGATGCTGAGGACGCTGCTCCCAAGGGCAGATGGAAGTCAGGACCAGAGCAGGGGGCATCAGCCCTGCTGGCCCACCGCTTTCTCCCCTTAGTCCCATGCAGGGCGGCAGCCCACACAGCTTTATCACATCACAGGTGGTTTGGCTCCAGAATACTCCTCCACACCTGCCCAATATCTCCCAGGCAGGAAGGGGCTACATCTGACTGTCCAGCATCACAGAGGTTTTCATTAGCTCTGCAAGGATTTGTGTTGCTGTGCTGTGCTTAGGCACTCAGTGTGTCCCACTCCTTGCGACCCAATGGATTGTAGCCCGTCAGCCTCTGTCCTTGGAATTCTCCAGGCAAGAATGCTGGAGTGGGTTGCCATGCCCCACTCAAGGACTTGTGTTAGTGTTCCCATATATCTTACTGAGCACGTTGCCTGCATCTTCCAACAGACTGACATAGCTAACTCACTAAGCCCAGAGACAGGACAGCTTCATGACCCCCCAGGGTTTGTGGAGCGCCTTCCCCAAGGTGGTCCCTAACACCGCCTCGGCCTGTGGGAACCAGCTGGTACCTGTGGAGCCCCAGTTGAGTCTCCCCAGCAGCCCTGGGCCTCCTGGGGACCCTGGCTGTTTGCAGAGATGCCGGGGGCTGATTCTTCTCCTTTCCCCACCCTCCTCAGCGGAAATGTTTAGGCTGTGCTCACTGTTCTGGGCAGGAAACCTCTCCTCCAGCCTGCTCCCCGTTCACCTGTCCTTCTCCCTGGGACCTGCAGACCGCCCTTGATAGAACCAGTTTAACTCGTTCATACTTCACATACTCTTGCCTGGAGAATCCCACGGACAGAGGAGCCTGATGGGCTACAGTCCTTGAGCTGGCAAGAGTGAGATGCAGCTGAGCGACTAAGCACACAACACAGTTAAATCCAAGATCTTCTCCTTTTCCTTCCCTGGTGGGTGGAGCCAGCCCGCTGCCTGGAGGATGGGTGGGTGTGTTCCCGGATCCCGGTGACTGGGCGATGGTGGACGCCCCCAGGTGACTTGGGACACTAAGCCAGCCCTCCCTTTTGTGTCAGCGTGCCCCCTCCTCCCCTTCGCCCCTGTGACGGTGTCCTGACGGAGTCTCTCTCATGCCTTGCAGCCTTGACATCACCCATCGAATATCAGAGGAACCACAGCGGGGGTGGTGGCGGCGGCGGGGGCGGGGGCAGCAGCGGGGCCCCCAGCAGCGGCGGCAGCGGCAGCAACCACAGCGGCGGTGGGGGCGGCCCCAGTGGCGGCGGCAGCAGCAGCTCAAGCAGAAGTAGACCCTCCCGGATTCCCCAGCCCGTCAGACACCACTCCCCCGTGCTGGTCTCCTCTGCAGCCTCGAGCCAGGCAGAGGCAGACAAGATGTCAGGTACGTGCACCCCGGGCCCGCCACCGCCTCCTCCCAGCCGCAGCCCCGCCCCGGAGGCCAGCGCCGGCCCGCCCGGCAGGGCGCCCCCCGGCAGCCAGCCCGACGGTCCCGAGCGAGATGCCGAGCTGATCCCCAAGATGAAGGTGATGGAGAGCCCCCGGAAGTCGTCTGGGGGCGCGCTGCTGCAGGATGGAGCCGCCAAGGAGGCGCCGCGGAGCGGCCCGGGCCCCCTGCCGCTGAGCAAGGCCAGGCCCGGGGCCCCCTCACCCCTGCACTCGCCTCTGGCCGCCGCCGCCGCGTCCCCCTCTTCGTTCGGCAAGGAGCCCTTGCCCCCCAGCAGCCCCCTGCAGAAGGGGGGCTCCTTCTGGAGCTCCGTGCCTGCCTCCCCTGCCAGCCGGCCCGGCTCCTTCACCTTCCCGGGGGACAGCGACTCCCTGCAGCGGCAGGCGCGGCGCCACGCGGCCCCCGGCAAGGATGCGGACCGCATGAGCACGTGCTCCTCGGCCAGCGAGCAGTCCGTGCAGTCCACCCAGAGCAACGGGGTAAGAGCGCCCGGCCGCCTGCGCCCGCCTCTGTCCCGCGGCTCTTCTAAACCTCCCGCCTGGCCGCCGCTGTCCTCGTACTAACTCCGGGCTCTACCAGCTCCTCCTCGGCCTCCCGCGCCCCGGACTCGGCAGGGGACGCCCGCTAACCTACTCCCGGCGGACGGCGCACCCCGGGTCTCTACTAACTCGCTCCTTGCTTTGTGTCCGCTAACAACGGGGAACGCAGACTATTAACCTTCCGAATGAATGCAGCATCTCTGAGCTTTTCACATCTTCCGACCAGCCGAGTATTTTGGAATTTCCTCTTTCTCTCGCCGCCCCTGCTTTCCTCGCACTTTTTTGTTTGTTTAAAGAGGGGTCCGTATCCTGCCGTCTACCTCCTGCGTAAACTGAAACCTGTATACACTCTTTAAGCTTTCTGCTCATCGCTTGGTTGTGCCCTTTTATGCCTTAAATTAATCTGCAGCGTATTTGACTCATCTGCTGGGGGAAAAAAAAAAAGCTCAAGAAATCTCCAACAGCAGCTCAAAGCAAACTCAGCTGGCACAATGAAGGGAAGGAGTCTCTCCAGTGGAAAAATCCCCCCCCCCCCCCCCCCCCCCCTGAAAACAAAAACAAAAACATGCACCGGATTCACTGAAGAGAGACTGCTTTAAGGGCCTCTGGATGCCGGGCTCTGGCCGGCGGCTGGGAGCGGAGGCTCAGGCAGGCTGGAGTGGGGCGCCAGGCTCTATCCAGCAGGGGGCGCTGCGGGGCCTCGCCGGTCACTGTCCGCGTTCTCAGCCCCAGGGTTGCGGTGGTGGGTCTTTCCCCTCGCATCCTGTGGCTTCCTCACTGTCCTCCCCTGTTTGCTACACGGGCTGATGAATCCAATCCGTAACACCTCCCTAAAAGCATGCGGTGAGGGAATAGAACTGTTCTCATGAGTGTATGTTTGATCCTTTTATAAATTTTTAAATACATTTCCCCCGAAAGGGTCTGTTGTCTCTCTTTATCCAAAACAAAAACAAAAACAAAAAAAAAGGCAATTTGGCTTTTGCATGTTTCTCTCTTTCCTCTGGACTTTGATTAACGCCTTGTTTGAGTTAACTTGGCCTTATTCTTTCCTCCTGTTTTTCGTTGTGTATTTTGTTCACCTCAAATCTTTCTGTGTAATTGAGGAAGAAATTGAGAGATGATTCTTGGTACGTTTATGAGCCTTTCAGCTTCACTCTCAAAAAGAAGTGATCAGGGCAGGCATCCTCTGCTGTGGCCATCACCACTGTCCTGGTTGTGGTACCTGAACGTTCCCTGCATAGTAGCCTGGCCCCCCATCCCGTTAGTTCTGAAATGCTTGGTATGACATCCGAACCCAGCGTCAGCTGGAGGCAAAGATGCAGAGGCCCAGTGATGCGCACTTAGATGAATGCTAAGGGTGCAGGCACAGCCTCGCAGCTGAGACCCCTCCAAGTCAGCCAGGGAGCAGCCCTTGAGCCCATCCTAATTTGAATGCCTTCCCCCTGAGCACCTGAGTGGGGCTGTGTTTCGGAAGGAACGGCCTCCCCCGCCCCAGTGCAGGAGCCTGGGCTGGGGTCTGTGTGTCTGCGAGCGCCAGCGGTTAGTGCCCCACCCCCACCCCCGGCTCCCCCCAGGATGTTCGATCTCAGCCCAGCACACGTGCTGGCAGGGTTTAGGTTGCAAAAGGTGTCTCTTATTTCTGCCTCTCGCTGTTTCTAATGTTCTCAGTTAACTGCAAAGGGAAATTGCCAGTGTTTTAAGCGAATCCAAGCACCTTACAGAAATGCCCTGAAGGCGTGGGAAGACCACTAGAGGCTTAGAACGGGCATTCGAAAGTCTCCTTGAGGACTCTTAAGTATCCCAGTTAAGAAGAGCTGTCACCCGGCCTGCTCCCACCCATTCCAGCCGTCCCAGCCCCCTGGCAGGTCAGCAGCAGCCTCCTTCCTCCTCATCTGCTTCTGTGACCCTGTCTGTGGTCATAGCCCAGCAGCTGTGCCTAACCCACAGCCCAGGTCCCTCCTCCTCCTTTAATGCGCACCTTCTGGAAAGTTCTGAGGAGAACCAGAGTGGAGGGGATGTGCCAGCCCCTAGACATGGATGCACGACCTCCCTGCACCCACCCCCACCCCCAGGCAGCAATGAAAGGACAAGCCCTGCCTTCCTCTCAGTGACTGGGTGGCCCCCATAGATTTCTAACCTCCAGTCATCAGGAGGTGAGGATCATGTCTGACAACATTAGCTGAGATAGGTTTTTAAATGCCTAATACTTAGGCTGGTGCGTGGGAGGTTTTCAGAAACTACTGAGAGCTATTATGATTGTGGTAGAATGCTCAAATTATGAGACAGAGGCTGGTACCTGCACGACCAAACACGGCTCTGCCACGGAATTTGGTTTTTGTTCACGTTTTCTAGCAAATGTGTCTTTGTAGCTTCAAAACTATGGGGTGCTGCTATGTAAGTCACACTAAAGGGATAAAATTGCATAAAGGAGTGTTCAGAGGCCAAGGCCTGATGTGGACAGCATGGGCATCTCGGAGGGCCGGGAATGGGCACCAGACTCCTCAGCCCTGATGGCGCCGAGCAGCTGGCCACCCCGGTGTGCAGCCCAGGGCCCTGGCCCCTGGAGTTCCCAGCACGCAAGCTCCTTGACAGTGGCAGCTGTCTGCTCCAGTGTGTCTTCACAGCACCTCAGTAGCCCAGAGCTGACAGGCATGTGGCAAGGTTTCTGAGTGTCGTGTCTGCACCGACCCAGCAGCTGCCCCCGACATCCAAAAGTCCAGCGGAGGGAAGCGTCATCGGAGTCCTAGGAAGCCGTGACCATCCAGACAGCATCCTTGGTGGGAGCCTCTGAGAACACACTAGTGCAGCTCCTGACACCGTCTGCACGTCCCAGCTGTTGATACAAGGCCTTGGACGAGGGTCTAGAGGTCTCAGCTTCTTCCTCCTCCCGTGGAAGAAAGGTCACCTGGTAAATGACAGCTTGGGACAAGTATCTTTTGTGTTTCTTCTACTCTGCAGTGAACACCACTTCAGCTTGTGCGCCTGAGCAGATGGCCTTGAGAAATGATCTTTGTTTAACTTTGCAGTCTCACCTCATTGACTGAGTCGCTGAACTTTTATTGGGTGCCTGCTACACGTCAGTCAGTATGATGGATACTGAAGACACAGCAGTGCCCCGAAGTGTTTGGGTCCCAGTGGGATGCCAAAATATGGGGAAGATAGACTTTCCCACGCCAGGGATGTCCCTGAAACGTGAGCTATGGGGCCAGTGGTGTTCACTGCTGCTCTGCAATGCTGAACATGCCCAGGACAGCAGCATGTCTTCAGGACCCGGGAATCATGCGAGCTCATAGGCGCGCCACCCACCACGGGAAGCATAAAGGAGGCAGAGTAACTCTCCGTGAGAGCAGAGCAGTGGTTGGCTTACTCTTCAGTTATCCCACGTTCTTCTTTTAGGAAGGAAAAAGGTGGACATGACTAAGGATGCGAGCAGCTTGGCACAATTCTGGGACGCGTTCTCAAAGAACATTTCATCTGCGAGTTTTGGAGGCTTTGCCATGATCTGCTCTGTCAGTGAGCTGAAGAGCTTACTCCTTGCAGCTTCTTAATTTAATGCTTTTTAAAATGAGCATGATGGTCACAGTGCCATAGACAGAACCCAGCGTGGCATTAACAGGAGGACGAGCCATCCCTCTAACGGTGTAAGGAAGATGGACCTGAAATAATCAAGCTTCCAAAAGTAAAGTGTTTGGCCATCGCTGTGGTCTTCTTGTCCTTTTAGATTATCCTTACGTTGCTTCTAGAGCCATCTTGATTGTCCATTACTTGATTGTCAGCACGCGGACGAGCGCTTCGGCGTCCTCAGACCCCCTTTCAGTTGCACTCTGCCTTTCTGTCCGTCTCTCCCCCTGCAGAGTGAAAGCAGCAGCAGTAGCAACATCGCCACCATGTTGGTGACACACGACTACACGGCAGTGAAGGAGGATGAGATAAACGTCTATCAAGGAGAGGTCGTTCAAATTCTGGCCAGCAATCAACAGAACATGTTTCTGGTGTTCCGAGCCGCCACTGACCAGTGCCCCGCAGCCGAGGGCTGGATTCCGGGCTTCGTCCTGGGGCACACCAGCGCAGTCATCATGGAGAACCCTGACGGGACTCTCAAGTGAGTAGGGGGGGGCGAGGGCGGTGCTGAGCGCAAAAGAGGCCTCGGGGCCCTGGAAGGGTGATGCCCATTGAGGGAAAGATGTGCTGTGCTCGGCGGAGCAGGTTCAGATCTAAGCGCTGTGTGGAATCACATAGTGACGGCAGGTGACCTGCACCTCTCAGACTTAACTCTGTTGGTGGTGGTGGCGACGGTGGTGTTCAGTCACTCAGTCGTGTCCGACTCTTTGCGACCCCATGGACCACAGCACGCCAGGCTTCCCTGTCCATCACCATCTCCCGGAGCTTGCTCAAACTCAGGTCCATTGAGTCAATGATGCCATGCAACTGTCTCATCCTCTGTCGTCCCCTTCTCCTCCTGCCCTCAATCTTTCCCAGCATCAGGGCCTTCCAATGAGTCGGCTCTTTGAATCAGGTGGCCAGAGTATCGCTTCACCTTCAGCATCAGTCCTTCCAATGAATATTCAGGGTCGATTTCCTTTAGGAGGGACTGGTTTGGTCTCCTTATTCTGATGTTTCTTTTAATAACCTGCATTCACACACACACAGGTTTTTTAAGCTGCTAGGAAGAGCACGATGGTATTTAGTTCCCAGAGGTCTTGGGTTGGGGGGTGAGGACTTTCCATGGCCCCCTAACATATACCAGGCGTGCTGGGGGTGCATCAGTGAAGAACCTCGTTCTGTAGCTGCAACTAAAGATCACGGGATGCTGTTACGGAAGCCTTAGATGTACTTGATTACTTCAGTCAGGAAGTGAAAGTGAAGTCGCTCAGTCGTGTCCATCTCTTAGTGACCCCATGGACTGCAGCCTACCAGTCTCCTCCGTCCATGGGATTTTCCAGGCAAGAGTACTGGAGTAGGGTGCCATTGCCTTCTTCGTCAGTCAGGAAACTTGGAACCAAATTTGCCGCATCAAACATTACTGTAAAGAAACCTGAATTCAGGTGCTGGTCTCCAACTCTGCCCTTCCCTAAGTCTCTCTGATGACAGGAGAAGCCAGCCAGGCAGTTTCTGGGAGTGGAAGCCGTATAGAGCTGCGGTTTGTAAGCCTCCAAAGACCAGACTTGCATCGATGGTGGTCACCTTGCCCTCCAAACATGGCGGTACCCCGGCCGGGTTTGCAGCCCAGTCTGGCCAGCATTCCAGCACTGCCCCCAAACCTCTGGGCTCAGCGCCCACACCCCATGAGACATCCAGGCTTGAGTTCAGCCTACAAAGAGCCCATCTCCCACAAGAGTCCCTTGCCCTGTTTTTCCTTGATGCATGAAAATATTTTATTCTAGTATGCCATTGAAGAATCCTATTTTATAGTTGGTTTTCTCAAGAATATTCCCAGGCCATGTTTTCAGGTTCTCCTGAGAAATAGTTACAGTAGGGGGGTGTGTGGTTGGGGAGTGGTTATTATGAACATAAGGAAATTGACTTATGGATACTGGTAAGTTCAGATCTGCACTGGGGCCAGCAGAAAACCAGTGGTGCAGGCAGAATGCTGGAGAATTCCTTCTTGCTCAGGGAGGCTGGGCTTTTTTCCTCCAACTCAGGCCTTCAACTGAGTGGCTGCAAGGCCCACCACACTACAGAGGACAGATGACTTCACTCGACCCATTACAGTTTTAATCTCATCCAGAAACACCCAGATTAATGTTTGACCAAATATTTAGATCCATTCAAGTTGATGCATAAAATTAGCCATCACAGACATCTTTATAGTTTAATCTTTAAAACTTGATTTAAGAAGCTGTCAGTCTTAATCAGTGAGCATCGCAGAAAAGTTTTCCTTAGCAGAGATCACTGCTGTAAACGAATCTCAGTCATCCTGTATCCATATAAGACACTTCTCAGCTTCCCTGATGCTTCCAGGAGTCATTTGCTGAACGCCAGGAAGGCGTAATACTAACAACATGTCGTTCTCTCCCTAGGAAGTCAACATCTTGGCACACAGCACTCCGCTTAAGGAAAAAATCTGAGAAAAAAGATAAAGACGGCAAACGGGAAGGCAAGTTAGAGAACGGTTACCGGAAGTCTCGGGAAGGACTGAGCAACAAGGTATCTGTGAAGGTGAGCACGGCGTCGCCAGGAGGCTGTGCACCTCAAGAAGTGACGGGCTGGCCCCGGCCAGGAGGAGGCACAGACCCGGGGCCCGGCCTTGCCCAGCAGTGACCCGCCTCCCTCTGCCCTGTGAGCAGACCCAAGGGGCTTTGTAGGGGGCTCATGGGGACGGCGTGGCACAAGTACACTTAGGTGTTCTGAGGAGCCAGGTGCGTGGGCGTGCACCTCAGTGGGCGTATGCCTGGTGCAGGAAGAATGCTGCTGTGCTCCCAGGGAAGTGTGAGTCCTTCAGTCATGTCTGACTCTGCGACCGCACGGACTGTAGCCCTCCAGGCTCCTCTGTCCGTGGGATTCTCCAGGCAGAAGTACTGGAGTGGGTTGCTGCTTCCTCCTCCAGGGAAATCTCCCCAGCCCAGAGATGGAACCTGGTCTCCCGCATTGCAGGCAGATTCTTTACCACATGAGCCGCCAGGGAGACAGATTCTGGATCTTCGAAAGCAGACAGAGCACAGGGCGGCTGTGGCCCAGACCAGTGTTCACTGGCTGCAATGAATCCCCTCGGCGGGTGCTCCAACCCACATGACTCCTGTAATCAGATCACCTTAAACCTGTGTGGGTTTTGCCTGGAGAGCAAGGCAGCATCTCCTGAGGGGAATTTGAGGCCCCGGCTCTGAGCTCTGGCTGTTCTGCAGAAGGAGGGGGTCCAGGGACCCACAGAACTCAGTCCATAGGATGGGCAGAGGGGGCATCTCTGAGTTTTTGGTTTTTGTGAGTAGGAAGAAAAAACTATATTTGGGTGACACGAAGCTTCCTAGTGCATTCAAAGGCAGTGGGAGTGTGGTCGATTTTGATTGATGCCCAGGCAAGCTACATTGCGTTTCCTCTTATCTTTCAAAAATAACTGCAACCCTTGAATGAAAGCAACATATCTCAAAATAGCTCATGTATCTGGTTAATAACCGTGTGATTTTTCCATTTCAGCTTCTCAATCCCAACTACATATATGACGGTGAGTCCTGTTCTTTTTCTTCTGGTGTTACAGAGCATAGGTCTAGGGAGCATTTGGGGACACTCGAGTTTATCTTGTGGACCCAGGTTTTCTGTGGAGCTCTGGGCCTGGGCAACATCTCAGGCCCAGAGGTGTGTTGGGGGAGGTTGGTGGGCGCCAGGCAGGGGCCAGGCGTCTGGCCTCACTGACTCCTTTCTCACACAGTTCCCCCAGAATTCGTCATTCCCTTGAGTGAGGTCACGTGTGAGGCAGGCGAGACCGTTGTTCTTCGATGTCGGGTTTGCGGCCGCCCCAAGGCCTCCATCACCTGGAAGGGCCCTGAACACAACACCTTGAACAACGACGGTCACTACAGCATCTCCTACAGGTGAGGGAGGCCCCCTGGGGGTCCATGTCTCTGGCAGTGCACGTGACCTCATTCCACCGGGACCCCCACGGTCAATTCCCTGGGTCACCTCAGCCCTGGGACACCTCCCCTGAGGGGACGTGTTGTCCCTGGGTGGGCAGCTAGGGTTGGAATCCCACTTGAAATTGCCCGTCAGCACTGAAGCTCCTTGTTTCCTGTGACACCGCAGGAGAGAGGTTGGGGGGCTGGCGTGGGGATGGGGGCAAGCCTTTGTGAACGCCCTGGGCCCTCCCCTGCTGCAGTGACTTGGGAGAGGCCGCTCTGAAGATCGTGGGTGTGACCACCGAGGACGACGGCATCTACACGTGCATCGCGGTGAACGACATGGGGTCAGCCTCGTCTTCGGCCAGCCTGAGGGTTCTAGGTGAGCTGCACCCCGAGCCCCCTCACACAGCCGATGTGTCCTGAGAGGCATGACAAGTCACCCGGGGGCTGCAAGGAGCTGGCCAGCCTCTGGGAGGGTGACTGCGGGCAGAGGCGGCGCTCAGTACAGGCTTCTGTCCAAGGCCACTGAGCTCGTGAGCCTCTGAGGCCAGCCTCCAGGTGGGAGGAAGGCATTCTGTGCTCTTAAAACTCAAAACACACTCTCATCTCCAACATCTCCCCTGAATGTTCAGTTGATGCTTTGACACTAAGAGGACCTATTCTGAGTTGGTCTCATGCAGAATGAAAAGAAAGTAAAGAGGGGAGTGTGGGTGAGCCCCGTGCAGGCTCTGTGCATCCTAGACCCTACAGCCCTGCCGGAGGGTATGTCCTCCCAGCCCTGAGCGCAAGGCGACCCTGATGGGACTAACGCACTCCCAGAAAGGCCTGATCTCGCTCCTCTGCTCAACTCTGCATTGCTGGAGGCAGAACCTGTATCTTAGGTTTTTTAGAATTTTTGTTGCACTTGATGTATGTAGATGCTTAGTGAGTGACCACATACCGCCCGATTCCCAGCTGCCATTTCACAGGAGGCCACCGTGCGATGCAGGGTGGCTGAGGTTTCTCTTGGGTCCTCCAGCCACACCAGCTATAGGCAGCTGCTTCCAGGAGTGAAAATTAAAGAATTAAATAAGTTTTTAAAAAACTAAGAATAAATAGAAGAGCTCCAAGGTGAATTGAGTCCAGGAGTGCTTTATGTGTAGATAGTATGTAAAATTGTCTTAGAACTGTTATCTCCTGTATCTTAACCCCCATATATTTTAACCTAAAGTCAGAGAAAGGAGGGGTTCCTGTTTTGGGGTCACAGCATAAGAAAGGAAGGAAAAAACCTTGAGAATAAGCAGTGTTCTGATTTTTAAAAGGTGTCATAGAGGTTATACAGGTGATTTTTTTTTTTTAATAAGTCACTAGTGCAAGGGAGTTTGGAGAGACAGAAGACTATTTGTTGCAATAGGCTTACAGAAACGCGAGTGGAAAGATAAAGGAAAAGCAAGTGTGTGTTTATTTCCGTCACTTAAAGCCGTCTTTGTCTCAAACCAAGTCCCAGCACACACGCAGCGTGGACCTTATTCTTCTGACCCGTCTCCGTACCCTCGAGCCTCAGTTGAGACCCTTAGCAGCCCCTCCGGCCGCCGCATTGAATTCAGGGCTCCAGTCTCCACCCAAGGGGCGTCCCGCTCACCAGGCTCAGGGAGATGCTCCTCTCTTGCAGGTCCAGGGAGTGATGGCATCGTGGTGACCTGGAAGGACAACTTTGACTGCTTCTACAGCGAGGTGGCTGAGCTCGGCAGGTACGGCAGCACACTGGGGTCCCTCCCAAGCCAGCGGTGCAAGAGACAGCTCCGCAGGAGCACAGAGAGAGTTGGCACGTTCTGCCAGCAGTTGGAAGTTAGGCATTTTGCATCTGGAATGTAACTGTTAACTACCTTTCAATATTAAACACTGAGAAAGTAAGAGGACAGGTCCAGTGCAGGCACCCAGCAAGAGTTAAGGCTTTGTACCATGAGCCCTCCAGGGATGACAGAGTCGCTCTGGCTCTGCGTCCAGGGTGGCACTGGCTACACCCTGTCCTCGGGGGAATCCAGGGGAGAGTCGCTCACACCCTTTCTGATGGGACGTAGTTCATGGAATCCCACTGAGGGAGGTTGAAGCTGCCCTTCAGGTCTCAGCGGTACCTGGAGATTTATAGCATGAACCAAGAGGGGGCTTCGACCCAGAGGGGTGTTTCTCTGCAGATGGCAGCCAGGGCTTAGGCTGGCAGGACGTCATGTGGCAGGAGAGGGGTCGGAAGCATGACTGCCCAGTATGTCCCTATTTAAAAGCTTCCCGGGAAGCCTCCCAGCAGCCGGGGGTACACCCCAGGGGCCTTTCCTGGGTGTATCCTGGAGTGGCCAGCTGAAGGGATCCGCGCGCCCGCCTGTGTGGATCAGCCCGCTGTGCCGGTCAGTCGTCCATCACGCCCATCAGTCCTCTCGCCACACGAGGCTCAGCCCTGCTGTCCGGAGCAGCAGCATATCACTTCGTGCCATGTGCCCCTGACAAGGCAGTTACTCTCTTGGTCCCTCCTGGGCTTGGCCACCCAGCCACCCATGTGTCTGGCCTCTCTGCACATAGACGTCCACCCCGGGCTTCCTCATGGAAGGGGGTCCTGGAGGGGGCTGTCCCTGGAGGGGGCTTCCCAGATGGCACTGGTGGTACAGAACCCGCCTGCCAATGCAGGAGACATAAGAGATGTGGGTTCGATCCCTGGGTCAGGAAGATCCCCTGGAGGAAGAAATAGCAACCTGCTTCAGTATTCTTGCCTGGAGAATCCCATGGACAGAGGAGCCTGGCGGGCTACAGTCCATGGGTTGGACATGACTGAAGCGACTTAGCATGGCATGGCACGGTCCATGGGAGGAGGAGCCCCAAGTAGCATGCCCACCGCCTCGTGTGGCGACAGAGGACTGACCGGCACATTGGGCTGAGCCCCTCCCCACTCTGCCCCCAGCCACACATTTACATCTGTCCCTCACATTCCCTGCCCCGAATCTCATCCCACGAGGGCACCAGGCTCAGACTCGAGGGCCCAGGGTCTTGTTAACCTGGATCCCGCCAGGGTGCAGCTGAGGCTTCTCCGGGGTGGCTCGTTGGGTGCAGCAGCCCCACACGCACATCCCGCAGCGGAAGGACAGCCCTGGTGATGGCCGGGGACACAGCTGTCCTGAGTGGGGGCGTGGGTGACAGGAGCCGCTGAGGAGGCCTCTCCACGCTTCTTCACACGCTGAGGAAGGGTCTCCGCGAGAGCAGAGGTGGAAGCTGCCTGGGCCGTCAGGAGGTCCCTGCTGACAGAGGTCAGAGAGTGGAGAAGTCACATGGCCGCCTTCTCAGGAGGTGTCTGTCCCCAGGATGGGGAGACTCAGAGTCGCAGACGCGGGCAGCTCCCTTTGGGCCGTCGTATGGCCGCAGCCCCTCTGCTGGAGGGGAGAGCAGGGCTGCAGCTAGGGAGGCCGTGCGCGTCCAGTCCGCCTGGGTTAACGGGGTCTTTCCTCCGTGACCCACTCGAAGCACTCTGAGAGTGATCTTCCCACCTGCTTTCCAGGGGCAGATTCTCCGTCGTGAAGAAATGTGATCAGAAAGGCACCAAACGAGCCGTGGCCACTAAGTTTGTGAACAAGAAGCTGATGAAGCGTGACCAGGTCACCCACGAGCTTGGGATCCTGCAGAACCTCCAGCACCCGCTGCTGGTGGGCCTCCTGGACACCTTCGAAACCCCCACCAGCTACGTGCTGGTCCTGGAGATGTGCGTACACGCTCTGTCCCCCCTCCCCCTGGCCCCCAGCCCTGCCCTCCTGACCCCCAGGCCCCCTCCCCCTGGCCCCTAGGCCCCCCCTCCCCCTGGACCCCAGCCCCCCTCCCCCTGGACCCCAGGCCCCCTCCTGACCCCCAGCCCCCCTCTTCCTTGCCCTTGGACCCCAGCCCCCTTCCCCCTGGACCCCAAGCCCCC
>NW_024070204.1:13089389-13424667 GCF_014754425.2 Oryx dammah
GCCCCCCTTTTCCTTGCCCCTGGACCCCAGCTCCCCGTCCCCCTGGCCCCCAGCACCCCCTCCTCCTGGCCCCCAGCCTCCCCTTCCCCTGGCCCCCCCACCTTCCGTCCTCCTAGCCCCCAGCTCCAACACCAAGTGGTCTTGCTGTTTATTCTCTCAGAAGGATAGGAACTGGGATTTTAGAATTCACAGAACTTCTGAAAACATCTCTCCTATCACAGTCCACAGTTTAGAGCTTTCCAGTGATAGTAGAGGGAAGTCTCTGTATGATCTGCCTGATAAGGAGGCGCACGCCTAGCATCCAAACACCCCCACCCCGACCCAGGCTCCCGTGGGGTCTCAGCCAACCTGGTGATGCCACCGGCTTCCCTCGAGGCCAGACCTCTGCAGACCACACCCCTGCTCATGACCTTAGGCTGCCCTGATCCTGTGTGTCTGCCAGGCTGGGCGAGCCAGGCTGGTGGGCACCTGCACTGGGCTGACTCAGACCTGCTCCTGTCTGCTGCTTCGGGCTCCCAGCTCAGGCCTGGGGCCTGTCCAGGCCCTCGCAGAGCTTGTCCGGCCCTGCAGAGGGTGCTTAGAGGGTGCTTAGATGGGAGGGTGAGGTGTGCCTCGCTGAAGAGCGCACTCTGGAGGGGGTGGGTCCCCGTGACACACTGGGCTCTGTGTGCTTTCTCAGTCAACACATGAGTCGTTCAAAGATAAGGAGTATGGAACTTACGACCTGGGAGCAAGCGTCCTCGGCCAAGAGCAGCTTTGCCCTTGGGGGTATTCGGCAAAGTCCGCAGACATCTTGCTGCTTGCCCAACATCCCACGACGACACAGAGACACAGAATCACTGGCCCAAAGTGTCCGTAAAGCCAGGATGGGAGCCTGGCCCCTAGAACGTTCTGGTCTCTCTGAAACACCTCATCACTGAGCTTTGCTTAGATTCCCGTTCTGCTTTCTAGAGGGAGTTCACTTCATACACTCACTTGGGTTTATGACTTCACTTCCATTGGCCCAAGCAAACCTCTTGTGCTGCTTCCTAGTTTCCGAGGCGCTGTGGGAAGCAAGTATCTCAGAGCTGGCCGGCAGGGACCTGCTCCTCGCTGGCAGGGTTCCCGTGGGGACCTGCTCCTGACTTTCCATTGGTCGTGTTTCCTCACAGGCATGCTGCCCCGGGCCCCAGGCCCAGGTCCAGCCTCAGCCCCCCACCCCAACCCCCCGGGAGTCTGCCCGCCCCAGAGTCCCACTAGAACGTCACCGTGGGCCTGTTCAGCCCCCTCACTGGCCCCGGAAACCTCTCAGATGGTGGAGGGAGCAGGCCGGCCCTCCTCAGCCTCCCCCAACACCGCGTCCTGGGCAGAGGGCATGTCGGTGGACCTGGGCCTATGGCCTCTGCTCCTGGCAAGTCTCAGCTGCCTGAAGGGCTATTGCAGGGCTCAGGTGGTGTCGAGGTGGAGACCTGGCCCCTGTGGGCCCTCAGGACCGGAAATGTGCCTTCTGGCTGTAGAAGCTTAATGCCTAACAACCTCTGCTCAGCTACTCCCAGGGAAGACAAAGAGGCCTAGACTCCTTATCAGAATCTCCTGCAAGCCCTCAGATTCCGGTTTAAATTTGCAGTGCATTCAGCTGTCATTTCTTTCCACTGGAATACTAAATGGTTGGGCCTCATCATACTATTAATAGGATTTATTTTCATAACAAGCTACTTACTACCGAAGTTCCCTTGATTACTTGTCATTACCAGACAGTTGGCTGATCTTTCGGTAAATTTCTGTGTAGCAAAGAGACAACACAGCTCAGCCCGGTGTTCAGAGAGGCCGGAACCAGACCACCGCCTTGCAGTTCCATTCTCCGTTATGAGCTGTGTGACTTTGGGGAAGTTACATACTTTCCCTGTGCCTCAGTTTCCTTATCTGTATAAAAGGGGAACAATAAAACCCTCTTCCCAGAGAGCTGTCGTGAGGATTAAGTGAATAGTAGAAAGCATTTAGTCCCTGGCACAGGGCAACTCTATATAAGGGTTCTTTAAAGTTAAGTAATTTCACAGTAGGCAGACTGAGTCCAACGTGAAGCCCACTTTATTTATAGTCTCTCATTTAGCCATCACGTCCCCCATTTTACAGTTGTCAAGACTGAGGCTGAGGGAGGTGGTCTCACGTTATTCCCTCCCCAGCAGAATGCTTGCTGTGTGCCAGGCAGTTGCCCAGGTCGTGTGCTCAGATCCAGGGAACAGGTCTTGAGTCCAGCCTGCTGGGGTGGGGTGGGCAAGAGGGGCCTAGGTGTGCCTGTCTGCTGGGGTAGGGTGGGCAGGGGGCCCTGGGTGTTCCCGTCTGCTGGGGTGGGGTGGGCAGGGGGGCCTGGGTGCGCCCGTCTCTGCTACCGGTTCCCTCTGTGGGTTCCGGGTGCTTTGCTCCCCACTTGCCTCCACGACGAGGTTAAGAAGGCATCATCCTATTGATCCTGCGCTGCCTCCGGGTAGAGGTGTGGTCCCCAAGCGTTGCTGGGACATTGACAGCAGGGTGCGGAGGTTACATGTGCGTCGTGGTCCCTCTAAAGTGACTGACCCCGTAACGTGGCCGCACGCCCCACCTTCTGCAGGGCCGACCAGGGACGGCTCCTGGACTGCGTGGTGCGGTGGGGGAACCTCACGGAGGGGAAGATCCGGGCGTACCTGGGGGAGGTTCTGGAAGCCGTGCGATACCTTCACAACTGCAGGATAGCGCACCTGGACCTAAAGGTGAGCAGAGCCCCGGGGACGGGAATGCTGGGTGTCCTCTGAATCTGGGCCAGGAGCCCCCTGGGGACCAGGAGAGATGCAGGGGGTAGGAGATGGGAACATGGATGTCTAATCTCTGCTCTAGAGTTGGCTTTTCAGTAACGTAAACAAACCGGAACATAGTAGACAAACGTGAGATCTGAAGATAGTTCATAGAGTTCCTGGGGTGGGAACAGGGTGGGGTGATGGAGGCAAGGAGGCGCAGTGTCGCCGTCGCCAGGAAGGAGAGTGAATCCCAGGCTTCGTACGGCAGCGGCCCTCGGAAGTTCCAGACCGGAACGAGTCCGTTTCACACGTGAACAGTCGACCTTGTAGATTCCTGGAGAGCCCCAGCCCAAGAGCGGGGTGGCAGGAGTCCCCTGACGGCTGTCTTATCCTGTCTCCCAGCCCGAGAACATCCTCGTGGATCAGAGCTCAGCCAAGCCAACCATCAAGCTGGCTGACTTCGGAGATGCCGTCCAACTCAACACGACCTACCACATCCACCCATTGCTGGGGAACCCCGAGTTTGCGGCCCCCGAGATCATCCTGGGGAACCCAGTCTCCCTGACCTCAGACACGTGGAGCGTGGGCGTGCTGGCATACGTGCTTCTCAGCGGCGTGTCCCCCTTCCTGGATGACAGCGTGGAAGAGACCTGCCTCAACATTTGCCGCCTGGACTTCAGCTTCCCAGAGGACTACTTCCAAGGAGTGAGCCAGAGGGCCAAGGACTTCGTGTGCTTCCTACTGCACGAGGACCCCGCCAAGCGCCCCTCGGCTGCGTCGGCCCTCCAGGAGCGGTGGCTGCAGGCGGGCCACGGCCACGGCAAAGGCGCGGGCGTCCTCGACACGTCCAGACTGACCTCCTTCATTGAGCGGCGCAAACACCAGAACGACGTTCGACCTATCCGTAGCATGAAAAACTTCTTACAGAGCAGGCTTCTGCCTCGAGTTTGACCTGTCTTGAAGTCCTTTCTCATTCTCTTTCACCTGCCAATCAGCCGTTAAATCTGACTTTGGTTTTTTTTTTTTTTTTTTTTTTGGAAGAGAAAACAACAAACCGACGACGACGTAAGCAGTCTGCTGCCCAATTGTCCCGTCGTGTGACACCGCGTGCGTTCCCGAGCGAGCCGTGCTCTGCAGCTGCCTGGGACTTGGGCCACAAGCCCTGCGGGGTGTTGGGGGCGGGGGGTGGAGGCCTTCTGGAACACTCTGCAAGAGCGGAAACAGCGTTGCTGAGTCACAGTCTTTTATTCAGGTTTCTGCAAAAAAAAAAAAAAAAATTTAAAAATAAGAAACTTTTTTAAATGAACACGAATAGCATTTTGCAAATTGAAAACATTTTCCAGGATTTATTCAAGGAAACAAATGCCTATGTTCAACCACTGGTGTTAATGAACAAAACAAGATACTGGACACCTCTGGGGAAGACCACCCCCCCCCACCCTACCCCCAGTGTCAGCCTCGTCCAACTCGGGGGTCCCCTTGGCTCTGAGCTTTTTCCAGCTGCCTGGTCTGTGTGCCTCTCACCAGGACGTCAGACTGGGCTTCTGAAATGTGCATTCAACCTCAAACTTTTGCATAAGAATAGAATGAATCGTTTTGCTCTGATGAAATGTAGGCCTTACTTGTACATAAGACTGGTCCTGCCTTCGGTCTGTTCTTTCCCCCACCCCTGCCTTCCCGCCCACCGCCCAGGGCTTCCTTTAGGAGGGGTCCAAGGGGTCTGCCCATCCCCGAAGAGGTCAGGTTGGGTCCTGCCCTGCTACCCCCTCCCCACCCCCCGCGTCCCACCCCCTAAGCCGTCAATCAGATTGTTGAGCAGTATACAGTCAGATGAAAATACTGTAAATGCACTCATTGGGGGTTTTTTTGGTTTTTGGTTTTTTTTTTTTTTTTTTGGTTTTATTTCATATCATGTGCAATGTTGTGGCTTTAACATTTTATGCAACTATTTATGAAGACCTCTGTTGTACCTGTAATAAATATATAGAAAAAGCACATATTCGTACAGTGAGATTTATGGTTTTTGTGCGTGTGTCGGGGGCGGGTGGGGGGTGGGGTTCGTAGCCCTGTGCCATCGGTTCAAGGAGACAACTCTTGGTGAAATTTGTCAGTTTTGAGGACTGTAAAAAGTGATTTCATACTCTGAATATAAAACTGGATAATAGGGTAATGTTTTAAATTTTATTATGCTATTATTCAGAATGCCAAAGTATTATTTTTTTTCCCAAAATCAGTCTGGACATTTCCTACTTTTTAGACTTTTTGACATTCAACTTTCTGTACAAAAATTGGCTGGATTTTGAGCTTTTGGTAAGAAATAAATGCCAATTAGGCACCAGCCACCTCGAGGCTGGCTTTGATGTCTGTGGCACTGTAGTGTGGGAGGCCCTCAACAAAAGACGCTGGGTTTCTGGGCACGCTTGAATTTTTCTGGATGTCTTTTTATCTTTGTTGTGCAAAATACACCTAAAAGACCAGCCCGCTTCCCAAGCCAGCCAGACACCTGGGTCTTCAGCCATAAACTGGCATAGTTCAAGCTTTGCAGCTTCCAATGTATTTTTATTTATTCTTTTGTTGAATTTTTGTTTGTTTGTTCCTTGTAAAATTGTACAGAAACTTTTTAAAAGAAATTGGATTCAAAACTGGATGTGTATTCGTAACCTCACAACTTTTATTTGTGTATTGTTTCTTTTTATTATTTCAGTTAAATTTTTACATTATTTTGCATGTATATTTCTTTGTACAGAGACCTTACATGTTTACACAGTATGATGTGATGTAAATATTTTATTTTGCCATCAGTTATTTTAAAAAATTAAACATATTTGCCTGATGTTTGTGTTAGACCTTTTATTTAAATTGGTCACTGTTGAATCAAAAAGAGATGGATGAGGGAAACACTGAAGGGGAGGCCTCTGCTGAGTCAGGAGTGGGCGTGGGGAGAAGAGTATTCTGGATTGGGAACCCACTGTAGGCCACATCCCGAAAAGGGAGTCTGGTGAGGCTCCTGCAGACTGGTTCACAACCCAGCCTCAGAAGAGACCTGCCTGTAACCCACAACATCAGCTGACTGTTTATGGAAAAGCTGTGCCTGTCCTGGTTAGAGTAACTAAGACATCCCTGGTTCTTAATGAACACAGAATCCGAGCAAAGGAAAAATCTGTTGCATACTGGCCACAGAAAAGCAAAACTAACATTCAGATGGATTTAAGAACTTGAAGGGCTTCCCAGGTGGCACCAGTGGTAGAGAAACCGCCTGCAGATGCAGGAGACTTAAGGGACACGGGTTCGATCCCTGGGTCAGGAAGATCCCCTGGGGAAGGGCATGGCGACCCACTCCAACATTCTTGGCTGGAGAATCCCATAGACAGAGGAGCCTGGCAGGCTACGAAGTCCATAGGGTCACAAAAATTCAGACATGACTGTAGTGACTTAGCACATGCACGAGGACTTGAAACACTTAGGTTCAAGCACCTGAATTAGGAACAAGCCCAAGAATCCGTGTCTGCAAAGACTCCCCAGTGGTGGCTTCTGCCTGCCCCTGATATCGGCCTTCTTTCCTGATCATCTCTATCATCTCTCTTGCTTTGATTCCTTTCTGCTGCTTTTTTGAATTGTTCCCCCTGCAATGGTGACTTTTTCCTTGGCACACTAAAAAGGTTTTACTTTGCATCTGTTTGCTAAAATCCTAGAGTTAAGACCCTGTGTGAGAAGATGACACTTGTGCTAAGACCCCAAGTCCGGGCACGGGGAACTGGCTCTCCCAGAGGTGTGTGTGCTTCCTCCTGGGTCCCCCGGCCAGTAATGTTCTGTGGGCTCCGGAGGACAGAAACGCAGGGTCGGTTCTGATACGCAGCTCAGCGTCAGGCCCTGGAGGGAGTCCTGTGGCCAGCACGGGCCACCACAACAACAGGAGGGAGGCTGGACTCTGCTGTTTTCCAATCGGACACCTGCTGGAGGAAGTAGTCATGCCTGTGGGTTAGCAAAGCATTGCACCAGTGAGGCGTGGCCCGTCACAATCACTACGTAGGTTTCTCAGATAGCAAGATGTTATTCTGCCTGATGCAAAGAGCCAACTTATTGGAAAATACCCTGATACTGGGAAAGATTGAAGGCAGGAGAACAGGGTTTCAGAGGATGAGATGGTTGGATGACATCACTGACTCAATGGACATGAGTTTGAGCAAGCTCCAGGAGATGGTGAAGGACAGGGAAACCTGGCATGCTGCAGTCCACGGGGTCACAAAGAATCGGACACGACTGAGCAACTGAACAAGAACAATTCTGCCTGTTACTATTTATATGTAGTTTTTAAATCCTGGCATTCTCATTAGCTCTAAAGCAAAAAAAAATTTACCACTATTTTCATGCAATAAATTATGCCAAAAATCATAGCAGGTCACATCCAAAAAAATCTTTGACCAGTTTAGACCACTGGAAGGAAAAGTCCTTTCAACTGTATGTTTTTGAGACAGCTGTAGAGACAAAGACTTTGTGGGATTGATAGGCAGTTCTATGTGTGAGAGTGTGTGATTTAACCTACAGGGTTAACCCTTGTATCTCTAGGTAATATATCCTATTCTCTCTAGTAATTTTCTTTGCTCTGATAATCTGCTTCATCTGATATTGATGTAGTTCACTCCTGCTTTTTAAATTTCATCTATTTATTTATTTTTGACTGTACTGGGTCTTCACTGCTTTGTGTGGGCTTTCTCTAGTTGCAGTGAGTGAGGGCTACTTTGGTTGAGGTGTGTGGGCTTCTCATTGAAGTGGCTTCTCTTGTTGAAGTGCACAGGCTCGAGGGTGTGAGGGCTTCTGTAGTTGCAGCCATGGACTCAGTTGTTGGGACTCCTGGTCTCTAGAGCACAGGCTCAACAGTTGTGGCACACAGGCTTAAGTTGCTCCTCGGCAGGTGGGATCTTCCTGGACCAGGGATCAAACCAGTGCCTCCTGTGTTGGAGGACAGATTCTTTACCACTGAGCTGAAGCCTTTTTTTTTTTTTTTTAAGTTAAAAGTTTGCATGGTATAGCTTTTTCCATCCTTTAACTGCTAACATACCTATATCATTGTACATGAGTAGATTTCTTACAGATGACATATAATTGGATCATAGTTTTTAATCCACTGCCCATTTCTGTCTTTTTTTAGTGTACTTAGATTACTTGCATTTAATGTAATTATTGGTAAAAGTAAGGCTTACGCCTGCATTTTTATTTTTTGGCTTATTTTTCTTTTCTCTGGTTTCCATTTGTGTTTTCTTTTGCCTGCCTTCCTGTGGGTTGCCTGAGCACTTTTAGAATCCCATGTCGATTTATCTCTACTGATTTTTGAATATATCTCTTTGTATTGCGTTAGCTGTTTCTGTAGTACTGTTATTATATATACATGACTCATCACAGCCTACCTGTGTCATCATTTTACCAATTTCTGTGAAATATAGGAACCTTTCCTCTCTTTGTGTCTCATTACCTTCTCCAGTTTGTAATTGTTTTAAATATTTCCTCTAATTTAAAGCCACATCACACAACTTAGCTTCAACAATCAAACATAATTAAAAAGACTAAAATATATTCTACTTAACTCATGTTTTGACTCCTTCCATCACTCTTTCTTTTTTCCTGATATCCAGGGTTTCTCCCTTTATCCTTTAGAGAGCTAATGTTAGCACTTCTTTTAGGGTAGTTCTGCTGGCAACGTGTTCTCTTAGTTTTTCTTCATCTGCTAATGCCTACATTTACTCTTTCATTGAGCAACTGAACTGAACCTAACCCTTTCTTTCCTGGTATTTTCCCTGGATACGGAATTTTGGGCTGACGGTTCTTTCCTCGCAGCACTTAAGACATGCACCCCTTCCTTCAGGCCTTCACATTTCTGATGAGAAATCTACCGTCATTCAAATTAACATTCAATTTTTTCTCTTATAAATGGGATGTTCCCCCCTCACTTTCAAGATTTTTTTTTCTTCGTTCTTAGTTTTCAGCCGTTTGACCCTGACGTGTCTTAGTGTGGATTTGTGTTTATTCTGTCTGAGAGTTCATTCAGATTCTTGAATCTGTAGATTCATGTCTTTCGTCACATTTTCATTTTCTTTCCAGTACTTTTAGAGCCATGCCTTCTGTCTTCTTCAAAGACTTGAGTGATGTGAGTACATAAACATTTCTGGGGCATCCCATGGGTGCTTTTTTTTTCATTGCTTCGGGTCTTAGTTGCAGGATCTTTCATTCTGGTGCACATGCCTCTCTCTAGTTGTGGCACACAGGCTCCAGGGCTGGTGGGTTCTATAGTTGCAGTAGGCACAGCTGCCCCACAGCAGTGGGACCCCAGCTCCCCGACCAGGGTTTGAACCCGCATCCCCTGTATTGGAAGGGCCACCAGGGAAGACCTGGTCCCACAGGTCTTTGAGGTGGTGTTCTTCCCCCCACCCCAAGCTATCTCCTCTTTGTTGTTCAATCTAGGTAATTTCTATTTTTCTATTGGCCAGTACACTGAGTCCCTCCTCTCTCCACTCCAATCTGCTGTTGAACCTGTACACTGATTTTTTTTCTTTTTTTTTTTTGGCTGTTGTATTTCCATCTTCTAAAATTTCATGTGGTTTTTCTTTATATCTTCTATTTCTTTGCTGAGACTTCTTTTCATTTATTTCAAGCACATTTGTAATTGTTCCTTGAAGGATTTTTATCATGGCTGCTTCAAGCCTGCTGGCAGATAATTCTAACACCCCTGCCATCTCGTGAATAGTGTCTATGCCTTATCGTTTTTCATGCAAGTTGAAATTTTTCTGGTTGGCTTCATGAATGAGCTGCACCTGAAGTGGAGACGTTTTAAGATATTATGTTGTGAGGCTCTGACTCTCACTGAACCCTTCCAATTTAGCTAGCCTCCTCTGATTGCATTCCAGCAGGGGAAGGGGGCTGGTCCCGGCTCATTAATGGTGATCAGGGTTCTGGGTTCCATGAGCCCTCCCTGGATACTACAGGGAAGAGTCAAGGCCTGACCCTGAACTAGGCCTCCTCTGACACCGTCTCTGGGTGGGGAGGGGAGGGCTTGTGATGCTTTGGTGGGAGGGGGAGCAGATGTGTGGTCTCCACACAGAATTGCCGCTGATAACAGGGGTAGGGGATCTTGTTATTGCCCTTCAAGAATGAAGGTCCTAGCTCCCTATTTGGCCTTCCCTAATACCACCTTTTTTCCAGTGGTCATGTATGGATGTGAGAGTTGGACTGTGAAAAAAGCTGAGCACCGAAGAATTGATGCTTTTGAACTGTGGTGTTGGAGAAGACTCTTGAGAATCCCTTGGACTACAAGGAGATCCAACCAGTACGTTCTACAGGAGATCAGTTCTTTGGAAGGACTGATGCTGAAGCTGAAACTCCAGTACTTTGGCCACCTCATGAGAAGAGTTGACTCATTGAAAAAGACTCTGATGCTGGGGGCGATTGGGGGCAGGAGGAGAAGGGGACGACAGAGGATGAGGTGGCTGGATGGCATCACGGACTCGATGGAAATGAGTTTGAGTGAACTCCAGGAGTTGGTGATGGAGAGGGGGGCCTGGCGTGCTGTGATTCATGGAGTCGAAAGGAGTTGGATACAACTGAGCAACTGAACTGAACTGAACACCACCTTGGTCAGCAGTGGGGAAGGGGGTTCCCATGACAAGCTGACAAGGCTGGGGCTCTCTGTTCCCCACTCAGTCTTTGCTGCTGGGCTGGGAGTGAGACTTGGTGGCTCAGATGGTAAAGAATCCACCTGCCAATGCAAGAGATATAAGAGACATGGTTCGATCCCTGGGTTGGGAAGATCCCCTAGAGGAGGGCATGGCAATGCACTCCAATATTCTTGCCTGGAGAATCCCCATGGACAGAGGAGCCCGGTGGGCTACACTCCATGGGATCGCAGAAAGTTGGACACTACGGAAGTGACTTACTGTGCACGCACACATGGGGGTGAGACCACAGTGGTCTCTGTAAGTGTCTGCCTGGGCTAAGAAAAGTTATCAACCAGAAGTTTCTTTCTTGCAAGACTGCCCCTTTCCAGGTCCTTTGTCTAGAGAGAGCAGGGCTAGGTTTGGACTTTCGTTGACTTCATCCACTTGGCATTTCCCGATTGCAGACTTCTTCAGCTCTAAGACTGGTCTGAGGCAAAAAAGAAACCCGGAGAACCTGCCACTTTGGGGCTCCTCTGCCTTGAGCTCCCCCACTGCACAGATTCCTTCTCTTCCCTTTACAGTGTCTTCGGAAGTTGGCTTTATAGAAAATATCCAGGGTTTTCCTTATACTTACCTGGAGAGGAAGGGGATAGGAGAAGTCTATCCACCTAGCTTCCCAGAAGACCAGAATCAGCGCTTCTCTTTTTATTTGTTAATTTTAAGATACGTGACTTTGGTCTCCTGTGTTGTTCAGTCCCTCAGTCGTGTCAGTCTTTGTGGCCCCATGGACTACAATTCATCAGGCTTCCCCGTCCTTCCCTATCTCCCGGAGCTTGCTCAAACTCATGTCCATTGAGTCTATGATGCCATCCCACATCTCATCCTCTGTTGCCCTCTTCTCCTCCTGCCCTCAGTCTTTCCCAGCATCAGGGTCTTTTCCAGTGACTCAACGCCCCTGAGTCTTCTGAGAGGTACAAAAATAACTCCATAATCTTAGTTTCAAAAGCAGCCAATTTTATTAATTATAAAAGGGAAGAACTACACAGTGAGTAATGGTTAGAACGCAAGTTCATCGCTCAGTTTCTTGTCTGCACCTTTTCTCGACTCATTTCTTGCTGAAGCCTTATTTAACCTCTGACACTGCTATTCTACCCTGATTCCACAATAACCAGACAAGATATTGAGGAATGGTATCCAGGAATGGATAACTGACGAGAGATGGTGCTTGATGGCTGGGCTCCTGAGGGCTCATGGCCTGGATGGGACTGGAGGTCCTGTGGGGAGTGTATGGCTAGCTCTGATCTCTAGAAGCATCTGGAGGGAGAGAAGGGAAGACCACTAACTCAAGTAACTTCTATCAGGGAGCATGAGATAAATTGTCCAACGGAGTTCTGAGGTGGCGGAAAGAGCAGGGTCTCCAGACAGGCTTCGGGTTAGGTCCAGGCGTCTGGTTGCTCTGGCAACAGCAGGTCGGGAGAGGAGGGCACGATTCTGGTGTAATTTAAGCCCGCAGGATGTTTGCGTCCTCAGACACCTCATCACTGGCCATCTCTCATTTACAAGTCAAAGCTTTTATAGAGGTTTGTTTTTGACTACGTGGCTCTCATCCTATTGAAGTCCTGGCGCAAAGTCCTCTTTCCAGGACTGCTGAGTCTACCAGACGGTTTTCCTGTTTCCTCCTTCCATAGGATATGAACATCAAAGGGCTCGTAAAGCAAAGCCTCTTGTGAAAGGCCAAGTGGAGACCCAATACCCGATTGCCTCCTTTATAATTACCACTTACGGAAGACGCGTATCTCTGCTCCAGCTTTGAAGGTTAAAAAAGCTCACTTAGTTTTACCCTATCCATCATTTTCTTTGGGCTTCCCTGTTAGCTCAGAGGGTAAAGAATATGCCTGCAATGCAGGAGACCTGGGTTCGATCAATTTCTTTATGACTAGATCGACCTCATGTGAACGCACTTATGGATTTTAAATAAGTTTTAAGCATTTTTCATGCTTACACAGGAAAGACTAGCTGAGAACAAGCAACATAAAACCAGATTCTTGAGACACACCTACTGATAATTTAAGAAATGCCTACGCTGCTGAGTTGTTAAGACATGGAAATGACCTGGTTTCCATATTTATTTTAAAATGCTCACACCAAAAGAGAAAAGATGCAAAGCAGCACTTTTTTTTGCAAACATGAAAATTACCTCCCGGTGCTAAAGTCTACCAAGCCAGGAGTTATAACATTCCCCAAAGAGGGGAAGAAGTCAGTGTTCCTTTATTTTCTCTTTGAATTTCATGGTCAAGTGGGTGAAATCTGGAAGATAAATCAGGCATTCCCGCTGTGTGGATGTTAAATTCACTCACCTCTGCTCCCCTTTACCATATTTTTTTTTTCCCCACTGATGCCATTTCCTCTCCGTGGGACTTATCAGGTATCAGCTAGAAGCCACTTTCTCCGATGACACTCAGTTGATTTCATTTGAACTTTTGACCTCAGTTGATTTCATTCTGTATAACACTGAGTTGGTTGCCTGTGGCCTTGAACTTGGTAGCTTAACACAGAAGGTCATCCTCTTACAGTTCTGGAGGCAGATGGCCCAATGTCAGTGTCACTGGGCTGACGTTAAGGTGTGAACAGGCTGCGCTCCCTCCAGAGGCTCCACAGAAGCACTTGCTCCTTCCTCGGGTATCTGCTGGTTTCCAGCGTTGCTGGGCTTGTGGCTGCATCACTCCAGTCTTCAAAGCTAGCATCTTCATTTCTCTCTGCTCCATCCTCAGACTGCCTTCTCATCTGTGTGTATAAAATCTCTGCCACTCTCTCTTTTTTAAAGTCTTTATTGAATTTTACAGTATTGTTTCTATTTTATGTTTTTTTTTGGGGGGTGGGTGGCCAGGAGGCATGTGGGATTTTAGCTCCTCAACCAGGGATTGAAACCACACCCGCTGTGTTGGAAGGTGAAGTCTTAACCACTGGACCAGCAGGGAAGTCCCTGGCTCTCTTTTGTAAGGACATTTGTGATGGCATTTCAGACTCACGTAATCCAGAAGAAACACCCTAGCTCAAGGTCCTTCGCCGAATTGTATCTTTGCCGTGTAAGGCGACATTCATAATCCAGGGATTAGGACATAGATGCCTAATGGAGGGTCATTTTTTAACATACCACACCGCCTCTGTGCCAACAATTCCTAACTTCCTGTCTTCAGTATGGCAGTTTCTTACAAAACTAAACATACTTTACTACACAACCCTGCAGTCCTGTTCCTTAATATTTACTCAGAGGCTTTGAAAACATGTCCACACAAAAATATGCACACCGATGTTTATAGCAGCTTTATTCATAATTGCTAAAACTTGGAAGCAACCAAGACATCCTTCAATAAGTGGCACACCCAGACATAGACTATTACTCAGCAATAAAAAGAAATGAGCTGTCAAGCCATGAATTGGAAAAACATTAAATGCATAATATGAATTGAAAGAAGGCAGTATGAAAAGGCTGTCTAGGGTATGATTCCAACTACGTGAAAGTGTTAGTTGCTCAGTCATGTCTGGCTCTTGTGACCCCATGGACTGTAGCCCTCCAGGCCCCTCTGTCCATGGAATTCTCCAGTCAAGAATCCTGGAGTGGGTTGCCATTCCCTTCTCCAGGGCATCTGCCCCACCCAGGGATTAAATCTGAGTCTCCTGCATTGCAGGCAGTTTCTTTACTGTCTGAGCCACCAGGGGAGAAGAAAGAAGACAGTATGAAAAGGCTGTATATGATATGATTCCAACTATATAATGTTCTGGAAAAGGCAAAACTAGGGAGGCAGTAAAAAGATCAGTGGTTGCCAGGGGTTAAAGGGTAGGGAAGAATGAACAGATAGAGCTCAGAGGATTTTCAGGGAAGTGAAACTGCCCTGCATGATACTATAACCATGGACATATGTCACTGTGTGCATATGTGCATGCTAAGTCGCTTCAGTCATGCCCGATTTTTTGCGACCCATGGACTGTAGCCCGCCAGGCTCCTCTGTCCATGGGATGCTCCAGGCAAGAATACTAGAGTGGGTTGCCATGCCCTGCTCCAGGGGATCTTCCTGACCCAGGGATTGAAACTGCATCTCCTGCTGCTCTAGCATCACAGGCGGATTCTTCACCGCTGAGCCGCCAGGTAAGCCCTCCATGTCACTATACTCACTGTATGTCACATATACTCACATATGTCACTATATTTGGGCCCCATCTGCCCCCAGATATAGCATGTACAACACCAAAAGTGAAATAAAGCTGGACTTTGGGTGATGATAAAGTATCCACGTAGCTGGGTCATTTGTATCAAGTGCACCTCTCTGGTGAGAGATGTCACTAGTCAGGGAGGCTGTGTGTGTTTGAAAAAGGGGAGTATATGAAAAGTCTTTCCTTTCTGGTCTATTTTGCTGTGAACCTAAAACTACTCTGAAAAGTAAGTCTATTTTTTTTAAAGGACATTGGCTCCCAGAAGTCACAGACAAAGGACTGCAATCCAAAGTCTAAGAGGATTGCATGGATGACAAGCAGCCCTGGAAAGGTGAGTCAACATTACTAGTGACTGAGGAACAGCAACGTGAGACGCTGGTGAGTTAACACCACTAGGACCCCCAGTCCAACAGCAAAAGGAAAACTAGTGCTGACGCCAAATGCTGGTGAAGACAGAGAAATGGGGTAACTCACACGTGGCTAATGAGAATGTAACGTGATACCATCATTCTGGAAAACAGTTTGGCAGTTTCTTTAAAAACTCTTTGCAACCCCATGGACTGTAGCCCACCAGGCTCCTCTGTCCATGGGATTTTCCAGGTAAGAATACTGGAGTGGGTTACAACGCCCTCCTCCAGGGGATCTTCTGCACAACTCGGCAGTCACATCCCTAGGCATCTACCCAGGAATGAAGTGCAAATGGATGTGCATACACAAAGCCATACAAAATTGTTCATGGTCCCTTTATTTCTAATAACCCCAAGCCAGGAACAACTACAATACCTGTCCTACAATAAGTGAACAGCTAAACAAACTGTGGTTCATCCACTCTCTGGAATCCTACTTAACAATGAAAAGCAGCAAGCTACTGAGACATACAGCAACTTGGATGGATCTCAAGGGATTTAGACTGGGTGGAAAAAGCCAAGCTCAGAGGTACACACTGTATGTGTGCATGTTAGCTGTTCTCATGCTTAGTCACTCAGTTCTGTCCAACTCTTTGTGACCCCTTGGACTGTAGCCTGCCAGGCTCCTCTGTCCATAGGATTTCTTAGGCAAGAATACTGGAGTGGGTTGGCATTTCCTTTTCCAGGGAATCACCCCAACCCAGGGATCGAACCTGGGTCTCCTGCACTGCAAGCAGATTCTTTACCCGCTGAGCCATCAGGAAAGTTCCATTAGTTTCTCAGTTGTGTCTAACTCTTTGTGACCGCATAGACTGTAGTGGGCCAGGCTCCTCTGGTCATGGGATTCTCCAGGCAAGAATACTGGCGTCGCCTTCTCCAGCAGATCTTCCTGACCAAGGGATCAAACCCAAGTCTCCTGCATTGCATGCAGATTCTTTACAGTCTGAGCCACCAGGGAAGCCCCCACATACTGTATTTATACAGTATTTATCCATTTATAGAACATGTTCTAAATGACAAAGTTACAGAGGGGGCCACAGCTTAGTGCTTACTGGGGGCTGGGGGTGGTGGGGAGGGGACTCTTGTGATGGAACTGTTCTGCGTTTTGATTGCAATGGTAGTTCCACAGATCCACACATGTGATAAAAGGGCATGGAACCGAACACATCTGTTGTACCGATGTCAGTTTGCTGGTTGTGACATTACACTATAGATACCTAAAATATAACCAAACTACATAAGGGTATAAGGGACCTCCCTGTTCTATCTTTGCAACTTTCTGTATGCTTAAAATTATTTCAAAGTCAAAAGTTTTTTTTAATGTCTTGTCCTTCTCCTAGCCAGCCAGTGGCCTAGCTGGGGCCAGTACTGGTGTTTTAGGATGACCAGCCCTCTCCCTCCCCAAACCACAGGACAGGCTTCCCTGGAACCATAAACACCATACAGACAAAACTATGGGGACCGGGGGTCACCCCAAGAATACCCTTACCTCTGACTCAGAGCCAGAATTCCATCCTTTGCCCACTGGAGGCTCTCCGCACAGCCCAGGCCAGCTCCCTATCCAGTCCAGCTCCTGCCTGCCTCTTCCCTGTTCCCCAGCTCGGCCAGCGTGAGGCCGGGACGGGGTCAGCAGTGGGGGGCCAAGGGGGGAACCCAGGGGTCCATCCTCAGGGGCTCCTCCCTTGCCAGCACTCACCAGTCCCGGCCCCAGACTGCACCCCGTTGCTCCATTGTTCCCTTGGGCCCCACACCCCAGAGGCCTGTTCCAGGCCCAACTCCATCACGGCAAAGTCAGGAAAACTTTCTTCCTGGAAGAAAGTGAAAGTGAAGTCACTCAGTTGTGTCTGACTCTTTTCGACCCCATGGATGGTAGCCTGTACCAGGCTCCTCTGTCCATGGGGTTTTCTAGGCAAGAGTACTGGAGTGGGTTGCCATTTCCTTCTCCCGGGACTCTTTCCGACCCAGGGATTGAACCCAGGTCTCCCACATTGTAGACTGATGCTTTACCATCTGAGCCACCAGGGAAGTCCTTCTCCCTGGAAGGGGAAAGCCAGATTTCATGGGTTGGTTCCCAAGGGCATCTGGGTCCCTCTGGCTAGTTGGGATCAGCGTCCTGAGTACTTGGATCCAGCGGGCTGCAGGCTACCCTAGAAAGCAAACCACTTTGTCATTGTTGTTTAGTCACTAAGTTGTATCCGACTCTTTTGTGACCCCCATGGACTGTAGCCCGCCAGGCTCCTCTGGGATTCCATGGGATTCTCCAGGTAAGAATACTGGAATGGGTTCCCATTTCCTCCTCCAGGGGATCTTTCCCACCCAGGGATCGAACCTGGGTCTCCTGCATTGCAGGCAGATTCTTTACCAATGAGCCACCAGGGAAGCCCTGAAAGCTAACCCATGTGCCATTACCTACAGAGGACATTGTACTCATGACCCCTGTTTCCTACTGGACCACAATCCAGCTTAGAGTTAGGACTTGCTCTGCTAAGGTGGAAAGTCTTGAGTCATCCTTATGCTAACGTAACCCCTGTGAGTAATGCCTTAAACTATCTGCCAAACATCTGGCCAGCTTCTGCCTTGTATTATAATGTATTGACTCTGTGGGCCCAGTGACTCTGCAGGTTATTTTTAATGAGGGCACCAGCTTCGGATTTTTATATTTGTATGGGTGGGACTGCATGCTTCTATGATTAACCTAAAATTCTTTAATATTTGCTTAAAAAATTGCTGTGTTTGAAAAAAGGCTTTTCATAGGGCTGTTATATCATTTTGCAGGTGCCAATAAAAAAAGAGCATAGGTTTATTAATTTAAAAAAATGAAGATCTTAAAAAAAAATGAAGATCTGTGACACTAAATGGAAAAGACTGTTTCCTTGCACTGGGTTCCATGTGTCATTTAAATACATAACTGTGTCCTTCACTTTTAATGGCATTGTGGAGAACTAATGTGGCCTGGTATTGCCTTTAGATGGCATCTGATCTTTTGCCAGAAAGCCTGGCTGTCATTTCTTTTAGGTTTAATGGTTGCCCAGGCCGGGAAGAGGTAAACAATGCCTGGAAGGTAAGCAAAGTAATTATGAGAAAAAAAGGGCTGGAGCCTACCCCGCCATATGATCCAGCCATTCTACCCCTCGAGAAGTGAAACCTTATATGCGAATAATGACATATACTAATGTTCATAACTGCTTTATTGGTAATAGCTGAAAACTGGAAACAACCTCTTCCTGAAATGCCCTACAGTTTCCCATGGTGGACATTCTCCTTTTTGGCAACCAGCAATAAACCAACTTTGCTCAAAAGTATAGGTGTCGCCCATCTTTGCCTTGAAGATATTTACACAAATGAGAGTTTCCACCACAATTCAACCTGAGTATTCACTGCGTTGGACCAAGATTTTCAGTGCAATAATATACACATCTGAGACTCCTAATATCTCTTCATATTAAAGTGCCATCCTGCCCAGGGGTGGTTGAAAGCTCATGCTGAATAAAGCTGTGATCTTTTGTTGGGAAAAAAAAACAACTGCTGAGCAGATAGCTTCGGTCTCTCACTTAGAGATCTGGAAGCAGGTTTCCAGCCATGGGAAGTTTGGCTGCACCTGCTCTTTACTTAGCATAGTCACACCGCAGGAAGACATCTTTGCTCGCTTCCCCAAGAAATGGTAATTGTCAGTTCTGGCCCATGATTGAAATGGACAGATTCTGGACTTGCCATTGAGCAAAATGGTATTGAAGTCCTAACCGTAGGCAAGAATTTCCAATTCCACACATTTGCATCTCACATCCTAAAGTGCTCCCAAGTTTGGAAAGCAGGCAGATTGAACATGTTTCTACAGCCAGGGGCTGAGCTGGTCCAGCACTGGTGTTTGAGGATGACCAGCCCTCTGCCTCCCCAGACCAGTAGAACAAGCATCCCTGGAACCATGAACACCCCACAGACAAAGCTGCAGGGACCAGAGATACCCTTCCCTCTGATTCAGAACCTTCTAAGAAGGAGCTGAGAAGCTGAGAAGCCAAGGGTGATCTGACCATCGCATGTCCATCAGCATGGTTAGAACCTTCCCTGTCTGTCTCTGACTTCTGCAAATGGGTTCTTTTCCATAGTTCTTGGGCTTTTTCTTCCTTGGGAGCACTTCAATTCCTGTGAAAGTGAAAGTGTTATTCACTCAGTCATGTCTTTTCGACACCATGGACTGTAGCCCGAAAAACTCCCCTCTCCCCTCTCCATGGCAAGAATAATGGAGTGGGTTGCCATTCCCTTCTCCAGGGGATCTTCCCAACCCAGGGATCAAACTCAGGTCTCCAGCATTGCAGGAGAATTCTTTACCATCTGAGCCACCCTGAGGAAATTCTAATTGTCTACATAGAGTTGGGAATGATTATGAAATCTTATTCCATCAGTGGTCACCAATGTCCCCAAGGCGCTCATGTTTCAGAGTGGATGAATAAACCAGAAACAAGGAAACTATTGCTCAGTTTGAGTTTTAAGAACAATTTTTTAAGCAACTATAACTCATGAAAGCAAGGATTTGGGGTTGGGCAGTTCGGGGGTTAGGTAGCCCGGTACTTTGTGAAAGAAAAGCAACTCATTTCCAATAATATTTTTTAAAAATAAAGTACCTAGGAGAAATCTAACAGAAGCTGCACCAAAAGCTTCTCTTCACTGAAAGCTACAAAATGTCAGCGAGAAATTTTTAAAGTACTAATTAATGGAGGGAAATAACACATTTGTAAATAGGATGGCTCGATATTGGAAATATGTCAGTTCTGCTTAAATTCATGCATAGGTTTAACACAGCCCCAGTCATGCCCCAGCAGGTTTTTTGTGAAAATCAGCAAGCCATTTCTAAAATTCATATGCAAATGCAGAGTCCTAAGAAGAGCCCAAGCAACCCTGGGGGAGAGTGAGGAAGCAGAAAGAGCTCTTATGTGACCAACTGTCAAGATGGGTTGACACTGGGACTGACGAGGACAGACAACCCAGCGTGGGACAGCTTAGTTTTATCTTTTTTTTGGTTTTTTAGGTTGTGCCAGGATTCAAAGAGAGTATCAATGCATGGAGAAGATCCTGGAATTCATACCCCCAGTAAATGGCTCGTGCCAATGAGAAAGGCCTGGGCTGGACCCAGCAGTCAGAGAATCATTAGAATGTTGATGTCAGAGGTATTAAAACTTTCCTGTTAAGAAAGGCAAGGACTTCCCTGGTGGTCCATTGGTAAAGAATCTGCCTCTAATGGAGGAGACCCCAGTTCAATACCTGGTTTGGGAAAACCCCCTGGAGAAGGGACAGGCTACCCATTCCGGTATTCTGGCCTAGAGAATTCCACGGACTGCATAGTTCATGGGGTTGCAAAGAGTCAGACCTGACTGAGTGACTTTCACTTTCACTGTCCAGCTCAGGGGACAAGAGGTTGATCCCTGATCACTGAACTAAGATCCCATATGCCATGAGGCAAAAGCCCAAGAGCCACAACTAGAGAGTCCAGCTGCAGCAATAACACCTGATGCCACCCCCCAAAATAGATAATTTTTTAAAAAAAAACAAAGCAGAGCAGCTGGTGAGTGTTGAGACAGAGGCTGGAGACATAGGCCTGTTATTCAGAAAATGATATTACTGTTGCCTTAAGAACATTTTTTCCCTAAATTTCCCTTTCATTAACTTCCACTTGGGACATGTATGGTTTAGGTCAGTTAACTAGATTAACATCAATTTGTGTGATGCCTCACCCCAGGCCAGCACTCAGAGAGTTCCACAGGATACCAGGGAGGATGAACATGAGGTCTCCACTGTCACTTTGGGGGCCTTGAAAATGCCAGTGATTGGGGCATTCTGTACACCTCCAATGATAGATATAAACCAAATTAAAGGATTATTCATATGGGATCAATTGAATAAGTACCTTCACACAAGGGAATATTATACTATTTATTTATTAAATCAATAAGGTCGTTGTGTAGATTTGGAAAAATCACCAGAAATAAATCCAACAAAAAAGAAAAAGCACCATGTGAGACAGTATGTGTGGACCCCTGACTGTAGGAAATGTTATTTTTATTTAATCCTCATAACCATGCATAATTAATCCTGTTACCTGGTGAAGAAACAGAAGCTCACAAACTGTAGAATCCGTGGTCTACAGAACAATCATAGGTGTTTAGTTCTACTGGAGCCTCATGAGGAATTTGATTGTTAACTTCATCCTGGCCCTCTCAGTCCTGGGCCCGTGTCACGCTCAACTCCATCGCAGCTTAAAATGTGGTCCCTGGGCCAGCAGCAGCACCAGGGAGCTGGTCAGAGATGCAGAATGTCATTTCCTGCCTGGGTTATTAACTGCAGTCATTCTTTCCTGCTTTTAGCCAAAAGTAAAGTGCTCCATGCGGGTTCTCACTTGTGCGATGCATGTACAACCACAGCGGCCAATGTAGAAATGCACGTGGTAGAAAAGAACTTCAGACAGCATCCTGCTCAAGACCTGAAATTCACTGCTGCACGAAACCATGGAAAACGATGGAAACAGAGGTAATGAAAGAAATCCACAGACCGAGGACGTATCTTGAGTCTTTGCATTAGCCCGTGACTTCTCGTTCCTTCATTCATGACCTAGTATGTCTGTGCGTGCCTATCTACTAACACGAGGAATAAAGAATCAAATCTATTTCAGCCTCAGGAAAGAAAGAACTGCAGAATGGCAGGCCCCATCTCAGTGGCACTGAATCAGAACCTGCATTTTAGCAAGATCCCCAGCGCTGCGGACACTCAGGAAGGTCTGAGCGGCGCATTTGCAGGTGAAAAGCTTTGCTGTGCTTTACTGTATAGGCCTCTGAGGGTCCGTTCATTAGCATCAAAACCACAGACGCAGAAATGAAGTCTCGCTTTTCACCCATCAGTGCAGGGGTTTAGAAATGACAAAGATAAGGGTGGGACGGCACCCAGAACGGCATGGCGTCTCTCCAGCCTGCATGTCCTGACATACACGGTTGGGGTTATTTTGGAGCAGGGACAAGGAAGAGGACAAAGTCAGAGAGCGGAGCAGTGGTGAGTCAGAGGAGCCCCCGGGTCTCCTGGCTCTGTCCCGTCGTGGCCCAGCCCGGTTTCTCCCAGCGAGTAAACACGCCAGGCTTTGTTAGTCTTGCGTGATAAACAAGACAGAGCCCTTGTACACAGCGCATCGAACAACGTCCTGCGAGAGGAGAGTTTTTAGTCCATAAATTATAGTGACAGTTTGGAAGGAAATCGAAGTCCTTGGCCAGAGAGGAAACTCTAGGAAATATGTTACCAGAATATCCAGTTAGCCAGGGCCTTGGGAGTAGGAAACGAGGTGGCCTTCACCACCCAACAGCAGCAGAAGGCTTCCCACCCCATCTCTTCCTGTATCCCTTCTTTGCTGAATTGGTGATGAAATTGCAATTAAATGTTTGATAGTGAAAGCCTAGTGCCCAGTCAGTTATAACACTTCAGGCTTGCATATCCCACTCATCAGCTTGACTTGTACAAAAAAAAATTTTTTTTAGAAAAAAATTAGAATTTGAGCTTTATGTTTTTATTTGGGTAGAAGTCCTATTAACGGCAAGGTGTAATTTGGCGAAGGAATTTTATTAGTTAAGACAACCAAAGAGGGACTTCCCAGGCTGTCCACTGGTTAAGACTTTGCCTTCCAGTTCAGGTGGCATAGACTCTATCCCTGGACAGGGAGCTAAGAAAACAGATATGATGTTGTAACAAATTCAATAAAGACTTTAAAAATTATTCCACCTTAAAAAAAAAAAAAAAAAAAAGACAACCAAAGATTGGAGAGACCAGTCTGTGAAAAAGTGGTGTCAGTGGTTTCAGTGAAGTCCTACAGGAGGGTCCAGGACATCGGGTGAACAGAAGTGAATGGAGGCGGGGGGGTGGACATCTTTTCTTTTTGCTTTTTTTGACCACACTGCATGCAGGATCTTAGATCTCTGGCCAAGGCTCAAACCCATGCATCCTGCAGTGGAAGGATAGAGTCTCAACCACTGGACCACCAGGGCAGTGGGGTCATCTTTTTTGTCTTGATTTCATATTAGGGGAGGACCCGTTTGCCTGGGGTGTTTCCTGGTTTAGCGCCCCAGGAACCCCCTCAGTCCAGGGCAAACAGGCACAACCGTTCAGCCTCCTAACCTCTGGAGTGGAAATGATCTACCTGTGCACAGAGGAGTACCGGCCAGGTCCTGGCGCCCAGGGGCACTCTCCGATGGTGGTGGGGTCTTGATCTCTGAGTGGGCAGTGCTGGGCCTGACCGCGTCTGCAGGCACAGGCTTTGGGAGAGAAAACAGGGGAAGGCGGTGGGGTGGGGAAGGGGCGGGGGAGGGTCATTTCCCAAACAGAGCCCCACTAGTCCCCGATGGAAACTCTTCCAACCAGGGTGGTGTTTGTAAAACCCTGCTTTTATTTGGAGAAGGCTCCTTGTAAAATCCTTGAAAATGTTTCCTGTTTTCCATGAAGGAGGTCCCTGGAACCTTTCCATGGGCTGTCATCGGGCCCCTTTCCTTTAGATTTTACTGTCTCTCTTCGCACCATATCAGAACCTAAAGCCAAACTGAAACATCACCCCTGCGTGGCAGGAGGTAGTCATGTGCTTAGTGTGAGACCCTTCCCCCAAGGATGGGGTGCCATCAGCCTGTGTCCTAAGCTGCAGGCTCACTGGCAGGACCTGAGGTCCCCCGTCACCTCAGCCAAAGCACCTCGTGGGCTGGTGTGGAGCCGCACACAAGGTGCGGCCCTTCCTCACGTGTCCTCCAGCCACGAGGCTTTCAGCGAAGGCTGAACGTGCCCAGGAGTGCCCACCGCCCAGCCTCTGGGTGCCTCAGCAGCTGCGAAGGTGGACCCAAGACTCTGCACCCAATTCTGAGGTCTGAGGTTCCTTCCACTCCACCAAGCAGTTCTCAGACAACTGGGTGTCCTACAGTTCAGCTCAGTTCTGACACTGTTCACCCTCTACCAGGGATGGGCTGGCTCTTGGCATTTCACTCATGGATGCTTTTGAACATCCTTGATGTTAAAACTCGTCTCTCTAGCTTCATGTTGCCCCTGGGTTTTGGAAGTCACTGTTTGTAAGTTGATAAATGATGACCCCAACACGTTTTGTTCTGTCCAGTTTAACAGCACTGAGATTGGAAGGGCTGCTATGCTATCATTCAAACACGATAAATACGTTGACTTGGAGATAGCCTTTAAAAACAGAGTATCTCATGACATGTGTTCCCCAGACTTTCTGTTGGTTATAGGAATCTCATTCTCTGAGGAAATGAGTTAGAAATGATATGGAATGATCTAGAAGATAGACGATAGATAGGTATTTTTTAAAGCAAGATGTAGAATGGGGTATAAAGTGTTCCTGTTTGCATTTCAAATATAAAAGGAAAAGGGCGACTCTAAACATTTATGTGCGTGCACACCCTGGGGTGGAATTCAGACAGAAAGATGCAAAATGCTGGGGAGGGGACACAGTGGCTGAGTGTCCAAGGGGAGGACTTCCAGCTGTCTGTTCTTTGTGTGTGTTTTGGCTTTAAATAGATAAACCCATTTGAAAACTTCATCCTCTTAAATGCAGTTATTCTGGCCTGCTAATTCTGCCGTTATTCCAGTGTTCATGATTTTTTTTTGGACATTTCTCTAGTAGGAGTGGACCAAGTTACTTATATAATTTAAAAAATGAAGGGATCATTTATTGCAGCCAGGTGCGATGGGACAACTGTGTATACATCATACATCTACACAAATCCATACAGGGAGGCACAGAGACACACACCTCCAAGGCAGAGCAGACCTTGCAGAGAGTCAGTGGTTTGGTTACTGAAGTCCTTGCTAGGGCCCACAGTTCCCTTCCAAGCTGTATAAGAAAGAAGCCATTTCACTCTCTACTTCCTCTATAAATTCTCTATAAATCCAACCCACTGTTCTTCAAACATGTGGGTTCTAGAGGGAGAAACTGAGATGGATCACCTTAGGTCTGTTCTGCTCTACCACCGGGACCCCATCTCTCCCGGCCTCAGCTTCATTCATTTCAATAAATGCTACTTTCATTTTTTAAATCACATAAGTAACTTGGTCCACTCCTAGGGCGGACCAAGAGGGTCGGGTAGGCTCCTGGGGGCTGCCTAGGACATTATTTCTCCCGTAACATGTTCTCGGAATACCAGACTTCCGGCCTCAGGCAGTTCACAGGTTAGAGGTCTACTTTGTCCCAGTGGATTTTCTCAGTGTTTGTCTGCATTTCCTGTGGTGTGCTGATGGTTTATAAGCCAGACTCTCTAGCAGCTGCAGCGGAGGAAACACTCAGACTGGCCAAGCCCCAGAGTCTCTAAGCTGTGTGTTATTTATGGTGAGTTCCCGCTGACATCATGCACTACACTTGGCTTCCCCTCACGTACTAACGTGATACTTTAAGTGGGATTTATTTCTTGGCATTTGACCTAAAAGGGAAAGCCTCAGGGTTATGCCTCTCACTGGGAAACACTGACAGAACTTTCCTTTCTCCTGGGTTCCCTCACCCTACTGCCCTCCACCTGGGTGCCTTTTCCCAGTAAAATCTCTTGCTTCGTCAGCACATGTGTCTCCTAGGACACTTCATTTCCAAGTGTTAGACAAGAGCCCAGTTTTGGGCCCTGGAAGGGGTCCCCCTTCCTGCAACAAATGGCAACTCTGCTGGGGACTCTTCTTCACTGTGACTGACATCCTGACCACTCGGGGTACTCAGGGGCCAGCTTGCCTGGACCAGACCCAGCGGCCACAACTTGGGACACTTCTGTCCCTGCTCCTCCTGACTTGGACAACTGGCCAGAGTGCCCTGACCGGGTGAGGAACAAGAGACTTTATTGACTTCCCTTCCCTCTCTCTTTCCTCTCCTTAACCCTTCTTATCCTCCCCATTTTTTCTAGTCCCTGGGTCCTGGATGCAGGAATCTGGTCGAAGGCCCTCAGCCTCAGCTAAGAGGATTGGAGACTGATCACCTCCTCTTGGCAGAGAACTCGAATTCTGGGCTTTCCTGATAGCTCAGTTGGTAAAGAACCTGCCTGCAATGCAGGAGACCCTGGTTTGATTCCTGGATTGGGAATGATCCCCTAGAGACAGGATACCCACTCCGCTATTCTTGGGTTTCCCTTGTGACTCCACTGGTAAAAAGTCCACCTGCAATGTAGGAGATCTGGGTTCAATCCCTGGGTCAAAAGATCCCCTGGAGAAGGGAACAGCTACCCACTCCAGTATTCTGGCCTGGAGAATCCCATGGACAGTATGACCCATGGGGTTGCAAAGAGTCAGACACTACTGAGTGACTTTCACTTTCACATACTCAGCAAGCCCTGCCATGCTTGTCTCACGTGGGTGACAATCTCCACTCATGTTCCCTCCCCCAAGCTGATGCTTCTGGAGCCTGGTTCAGCTCAGCTGCTCTCCTTACCCCTGTCTCACGTTTCCTTCACTCCTGAAGATCCTTTATGATGAGAAAATGCACCCTCAAAGTGAAGGGGTGTCCATCTGTCCAGTGGCAAAGATGGCAGTTGGATTTCAGAGGGGATGCTAAGTACTTCTGGAGTTTCTTTTTTTAAAATTTATTTTATTGAAGAATAGTTAATTTGGCTTCCCTGGTACCTCAGATGGTAAAGAATCCACCTGCAATGGAGGAGACCTGGGTTCGATCCCTGGGTCAAGAAGATCCCCCGGATAAGGGAATGGCTACCCACTCCACTCTTCTTGCCTGGAGATTCCACAGACAGAAGAACCTGGTGGGCTATAGTTCATGGGGCCACAAAGAGCCAGACATGCCTAAGCAACTAACATTGTCTTTGCTATTGTCATAGCTGATTTGCAATGTTGTATTCGTTTCTGGTATGCAGCAAAGTGACTCAGTTATACATATGTGTGTCTTTATATATATACACACACACATATATACTTTTCATATTCTTTTCCATTGTGATTTATTAAAGAATGTTGAAAATAGTTCTTTGTGCTGTATAGTAGGACATTGTTGTTTGTGCATTCTATACATAATAGTTTGCATCTGCTAATCCCAAACTCCCAATCTGTCCCTCCCACCTGTCTGTTCTCTATGTCTATGAATCTGTTTCTTTTTCATGGGTAAGTTTGTTTGTGAACTTATATATATATATATATATGGCTATGCCATGTGACATGCAGAATCTTAGTTCCCTGACCAGGGATCAAACCCATGCTCTATACAGTGGTTAAGACTCTGGATTGCCAGGGAATTCCCTTGTGTCATATTTTAGATTTCACATATAAGTGATATCATATGGTATTTGTTTTTCTCTTTCTGACCTACTTCACTTGGTGCAATAGGCCCATCCTTGTTGCTGTGCATGGCATATTTTATTCTTTTTTGTGCCTGAGTAGTATTTCATTGTGTCTCTGTACCATGTCGTTATCCATTCACCTGTTGATGGACGTTTAGGCTGTTTCTACATCTCCGCTGTTGTGGATGTTGCTGCTATGAACACGGGGGTGTGTGTATCTTTTCGAATTGTAGTTTTATAGGGACATATGCCCAGGAGAGGGATAGCTGGAGCATATGGTAACTCCATGTTTAGTTTTTTGAGGAATCTTCATACTGTTTTCCATAGTGACTGCACCAACTTATATTCCCACCAGTAATGTAGGAGGGTGCCCTTTTCTTTCTGGAGTTTTCTGACATGTCATCGGGCACAACATAGATTTATACTTCAAAGTCTGCCACAGAAATTGATTATAGATAAACAGGTCTTGAAGCAAATCTCAGACAAGAATATCTATAGTCTTAAAAGCAATCAGTGAGTGATTATTTACGTTATGAATTTAATCTTTCAAAAAATTGTGTAAAAGTAACACAGTATTGCAGAAACTAAGAAGGAATTCAATCACTAACATGACCCCTCTTGACATTTTGGATATTTATGATCGTTTACTATTTATCCTATGCACATTTTGTATAGATGGATTTACAATCTGATGTCTTATTTCCTAAACTCTAAGTTGTTTCCATGTGCTTTAAAGTGTTAATATTTATAATTAGAATGGCTGTTTATTAGATTGCTTGTTGAACATGCCCTAATCTGTTGTGCAAATTGTCCCAGCTCTAGTCACTGGGAGCTCTTTTTGCTTGGCTCCTGTGTCCCTTTGACATACTCCTACGTTTGTTTGTTTTGGACTTGCTTACTTTCTGCTACTAAAGATGCTTCAGGTTCATCTTGTGTTTTCCCCATCCCAGCCATTTCTCTAAGGCATTCTGGTTCCTTTAATTGGAGAATGTTTATTTAGAAACAAAGACCATCGTACTAGTTTCATTGACTTTTAAAGAAATGTTTATTTACCTATTTGGCTGCATCGGGTTACAGCATGCAGGATCTTCGTTGCGGAAAGGGCTTAGTTACCCCAGAGCACATGGGATCTTAGTTCCGCCACCACCACCCCTGCATTGCAAGGCAGATTTTTAACCACTGGACCATCAGGGAAGTCCCTCCCTGACTTTTATCTAATGAAAGAGGTCCTGCAAACCCAAGTGATACTGATCATTTTCCTAATTTGTTGTTGCTGCTGCTGCTGCTGCTGCTGCTGCTAAGTAGCTTCAGTTGTGTCCAACTCTGTGCGACCCCATAGATGGCAGCCCACCAGGCTCCCCCGTCCCTGGGATTCTCCAGGCAAGAACACTGGAATGGGTTGCCATTTCCTTCTCCAATGCATGAAAGTGAAGTGAAAGTGAAGTCGCTCAGTCGTGTCCGACTCTTAGCAACCCCGTGGACTGCAGCCTACCAGGCTCCTCCATCCATGGGATTTTCCAGGCAAGAGTACTGGAGTGGGGTGCCATTGCCTTCTCCAAATTTGTTGTATCAGTTTAGTTCAGTTCAGTTCAGTCGCTCAGTCGTGTCCGACTCTTTACGACCCCATGAATCTCAGCATGCCAGGCCTCCCTGTTCATCACCACCTCCCAGAGTTCACTCAGACTCATGTCCATCGAGTCCATGATGCCATCCAGCCATCTCACCCTCAGTCGTCCCTTTCTCCTCCTGCCCCCAATCCCTCCCAGCATCAGAGTCTTTTCCAATGAGTCAACTCTTCACATGAGGTGGCCAAAGTACTGGAGTTTCAGTTTCAGCATCATTCCTTCCAAAGAAATCCCAGGGCTGATCTCCTTTAAAATGGACTGGTTGGATCTCCTTACAGTCCAAGGGACTCTCAAGAGTCTTCTCCAACACCACAGTTCAAACGCATCAATTCTTCGGCGCTCAGCCTTCTTCACAGTCCAACTCTCACATCCATACGTGACCACAGGAAAAACCATAACCTTGACTAGATGGACCTTAGTCGGCAAAGTAATGTCTCTGCTTTTGAATATGCTATCTAGGTTGGTCATAACTTTTCTTCCAAGGAGTAAGCATCTTTTAATTTCATGGCTGCAGTCACCATCTGCAGTGATTTTGGAGCCCCCAAAAATAAAGTCTGACACTTTCCACTGTTTCCTGTCTATTTCCCATGAAGTGATGGGACTGGATGCCATGATCTTCGTTTTCTGAATGTTGAGCTTTAAGCCAACTTTTTCGCTCTCCTCTTTCACTTTCATCAAGAGGCTTTTTAGTTCCTCTTCACTTTCTGCCATAAGGGTGGTGTCATCTGCATATCTGAGGTTATTGATATTTCTCCTGGCAATCTTGATTCCAGCTTGTGCTTCCTCCAGCCCAGCATTTCTCATAATGTACTCTGCATATAAGTTAAATAAGCAGGGTGACAATATACAGCCTTGACATACTCCTTTTCCTATTTGGAACCAGTCTGTTGTTCCATGTCCAGTTCTAACTGTTGCTTCCTGACCTCCATACAGATTTCTCAAGAGGCAGGTTAGGTGGTCTGGTATTCCCATCTCTTTCAGAATTTTCCACAGTTTCTTGTGATCCACACAGTCAAAGGCTTTGAAATAGTCAATAAAGCAGAAATAGATGTTTTTCTGGAACTCTCTTGCTTTTTCGATGATCCAGCAGATATTGACAATTTGATCTCTGGTTCCTCTGCCTTTTCTAAAACCAGCTTGAACGTCAGGGAGTTCACGGTTCACGTATTGCTGAAGCCTGGCTTGGAAAATTTTGAGCATTACTTTACTAGCATGTGAGATGAGTGCAACTGTGCGGTAGTTTGAGCATTCTTTGGCATTGCCTTTCTTTGGAATTGGAATGAAAACTGACCTTTTCCAGTCCTGTGGCCACTGCTGAGTTTTCCAAATTTGCTGGCATATTGAGTGCAGCACTTTCACAGCATCATCTTTCAGGATTTGAAATAGCTCAACTGGAATTCCATCACCTCCACTAGCTTTGTTCATAGTGATGCTTTCTAAGGCCCACTTGACTTCACATTCCAAGATGTCTGGCTCTGGATTAGTGATCACATCATCATGACTATCTTGGTCGTGAAGATCTTTTTTGTACAGTTCTTCCGTGTATTCTTGCCACTCTTCTTAATATCTTCTGCTTCTGTTAGGTCCATACCATTTCTGTCCTTTATCGAGCCCATCTTTGCATGAAATGTTCCCTTGGTATCTCTAATTTTCTTGAAGAGATCTCTAGTCTTTCCCATTCTGTTGTTTTCCTCTATTTCTTTGCATTGATCGCTGAAGAAGGCTTTCTTATCTCTTCTTGCTATTCTTTGGAACTCTGCATTCAGATGCTTATATCTTTCCTTTTCTCCTTTGCTTTTCGCCTCTCTTCTTTTCACAGCTATTTGTAAGGCCTTCCCAGACAGCCATTTTGCTTTTTCGCATTTCTTTTCCATGGGGATGGTCTTAATCCCTGTCTCCTGTACAATGTCACGAACCTCATTCCATAGTTCATCAGGCACTCTATCTATCAGATCTAGGCCCTTAAATCTATTTCTCACTTCCACTGTATAATCATAAGGGATTTGATTTAGGTCATACCTGAATGGTCTAGCGGTTTTCCCTACTTTCTTCAATTTGAGTCTGAATTTGGTAATAAGGAGTTCATGATCTGAGCCACAGTCAGCTCCTGGTCTTGTTTTTGTTGACTGTATAGGACATAATAAAGATAAGAGGAGAAATCCATTAAGAACAAAAAGAAAAAAAAAACATTAAAATGGAAGGCTGATGATGACACAGTTAAAATACCAGATTCGGCCATGTCTAAAGCCAGAAGCTTTAGACAAACCAGTCCATCCTAAAGGAAATCAACCCTGAATACTCATTGGAAGGACTGATACCGAAGCTCCAATACTTTGGCCACCAGAGACGAAGAACTGACTTATTAGAAAAGCCCCTGATGCTGGGAAAGATTGAAGGCAGGAGGAGAAGGGGACGACAGAGGACGAGATGGTTGGATGGCATCACCGACTCAATGGACGTGAGTTTGAGCAAGCTCCGGGAGTTGGTGAAGGACAGGGAGGCCTGGCATGCTGCAGTCCACGGGGTCACAAAGAGTCAGACACAACTGGGCGACGGAACAACAACAAAAGCCAAAAGCAACCCAGATGTGTTAGTAACATGAGCCATGAATTCCTTTTTTGTTAATGGCAATATGAGTTATGTCTGCATCACTCCCAACTGCTAGAGTCACATACTTAAATAAACAATAACTTGCACAGGTTATTCAGTGGGGTTCTGTTATAAATCAAACCGGTGGTCTGATGGCAGCCAGTGTGCCCAGAAAAAAAAACTCTCTACAAAACTCTATTTTGGTCCAGTCTGTGGTTTTTTCTCTATGCGCCAGACCCCTGGGTTTGCAGGGGGGCCTCTCCCCTCTTAACACTATGGAAATTCTGTGTCACATCCCAGGTAGACCCAGTGAGCATCCTCTCAACAGCAAGGGCACAGGGCATGGCCACAAGCCCAGTATTTTGTCGGCTGCAGTGTTACCTAAATTTACAAATACATTTTGCCATCACAAGAAAATCATCAGGCCATGCTTAAATTATAGACGACCCCCACTGGGATGCTTTCTCAGAGCTGGTTATTGTATTTTCTGCCCTGTTTTGCAGACACTGTATGGCATAATAGCAATGCCCATCTGGACGATTCCAGCCTGCACAACTCCCACCAGCCTTTCCAGGCTCCAAAAGCTCAGTAGAAACAGTGCCCAGAGCTCCTCCTGGTATCGTAACTGCTTACCAGCAGGCAGTCCTGAGAGGTGATGCCACAGATGACATCACAGAACTACTTCTCGGTTTTCTTTCAATGGACACTGGCCAGAAGGCTGGGGGTGGGGAGTCCCCTAGCAGATCTGCAGACAGCTTGTCCTGACCACAGGAATAAACCAGAAGCTTCTAACAGGGTGGGAGTGGTGAGTGTAGCCCTGGGCAGCATGGTACAGTGAGGACTCTTCACTAGCTTCACACAAAATCTACTTTTGATCCCTGGCTGAAAGGGAAAGACTGGGACTAAGCAATGTCCCCCTCCAGGGTTAAGCACACAATGACACGTGTTAGAAATTCCAGTCCTCATTCTGGGGTCTCACATTACTAAGGGTCAGAGTGATCAGTAGCTAACTTTTGGGTGTGGGCAGTGGTGGAAGGGTGGTCCATTGTTTCCCTGTGATTATAGTCTGAGGGTCAGTATGGCCTGGTCACCTTGGCGGGCTGCCCACAGAGCTTTCCTGGGGGCACAAGAGGAAGACAGAACATTCCAGACAGAGGCAGGGCTCCCGTCACCCCTGGCTTGTTGACTTCTCCTTCAGCAACTAGGAAACGAAACGTTTCTATCATTATGATGTAACGAGGAAGCTGTTTTTGAAATCCTGACTGATAAATTCTCCTCTTGGTTCCCCCGGGGGTTGTTTCTCTTATTCCTTCTCCTTCTTCTGGCAGCCTGGCCTTCAGGAGAAAAAAACAAAGAGCAGAAATGAGGCCAAAATAGGGAAGAAGGCCGATGATAAGAGAGGCCCCAACAGACTGAAGGGGGAGGAGAGTTCACTGCTTCTCGGGATCAAAATCCCAGGGGGACGGGGATGAATCGAAACACCAAGTAGGGGAGAGAAGCAAGGCAGGAAATCCCCGAGCAGAATTCTGGCTCTGGCCTCCCCAGGGGCAGCCTGGGAAGAAGACCAGATGCTGAGGCTTGTGTGGGTATCGGGCTGCAGCCAGCCTCCATCAGGCCGATTAGAAGCTCAGCCTGGGGCATTCGTGTAGGCGGTCCCCACTCCGGCCAGGGCCCTGTTCCCTGCCAGGAGAGGAGAGACGCATCCAGACAGAAGTGTCTCTCTTTCTCTTTAGTTGCTAAGCCATGTCCAACTCTTGCAACCCCATGGATTGTAGCCCACCAGACTCCTCTGTCCATGGGATTCTCCAGGCAAGAATCCTGGAGTGGGTTGCCATTTCCTTCTCCAGGGGATCTTCCCGACCCAGGGATAGAACCTGGGTCTCCTGCACTGCAGGGAGATTCTTTACTGACTGAGCTACGAGGGAAGCCCAGATGGAAGGGGAGAGTGCCAACCCACGTGCTTCTGCGTGATGGCAGGAGGACCTGGGAGCCAGCACCGGGACCCAGTGGGCCCACAGGACAGGAAGGCGAGGACCAAGACCCAGGGCAATGCACACCAGCTCCGCCCCCAAGCTCCAGGCAGGGCTGGACACGAGGGAGCCTCTAGCATGCAGTCATCGACCCGTTTGTCTGCCGAGGAGACAGCAAGAACCATGGAGAAAGGGTCATGGAGGCCCCTGGGCTCCTGCTGTATCCCAGAACCCCATCATCTTGAAAGGGAGAGGAGAGAGAATGCTCCCAAGGAGGAAGGCGTGGCTCTGGTGGAAACTAGAACTTCTACTTAACATCTACCTGGAAGGAGAGTGAGTTAACCCCGGAGAACTTCATGCTGAGAAGAAGCTGCATCCCTTTCACGAGTTCTGAACTTCAGTTCAGTTCAGTCGCTCAGTCGTGTCCGACTCTTTGCGATCCCATGAATCGCAGCATGCCAGGCTTCCCTGTCTATCACCAACTCCCAGAGTTCACTCAGACTCACGTCCATCGAGTCAGTGATGCCATCCAGCCATCTCATCCTCTGTCGTCCCCTTCTTCTCCTGCCCCCAATCCCTCCCAGCATCAAAGTCTTTTCCAATGAGTCAACTCTTTGCATGAGGTAGCCAAAGTACTGGAGTTTCAGCTTCAGCATCATTCCTTCCAAAGAAATCCCAGGGCTGATCTCCTTCAGAATGGACTGGTTGGATCTCCTTGCAGTCCAAAGGACTCTCAAGAGTCTTCTCCAACACCACAGTTCAAAAGCATCAGTTCTGAACTTAGCCATCAGCAAATATGGAATGCATGCCTACTGCAATGTGTGTGCCAGCAAGGAGAGACCAAGTTCCCACCCTGGTGTGACTTAGATCCTTGCAGGGGGAGATGGAAATATATTCACTATTTGGGAGGATGAAAGAAGAGCTTTTATGGGCTGTGTTAGGTCCCACCCACAAATTCATATGCTGATGTCCTAACCCCCAGTACCGTGAATGTGACTGAATTTGGAGACAGAGCTTTTGTGTTTTTTTTTTTTTTTAAAGATTTATTTCTTTTTGGCTGTGCTGGGTCTTTGTTGCTCCATGCAGGCTTTTTTCTAGTTGTGGCTTGCGGGCTTCTCTTGTAGATCATAGGCTCTAGGGAGTCTGTCTCTGAATTTGATCACTCTTGGTACCTCATGTAAGTAGAATCATACAGAATGTGTCCTTTTGTGACTGGCTTTTTTTTTCACTTAGCATAATGTCTTCAAGGTTCCTCTATGTTGCAGCCTGGGTCAGAATGTCCTTGCTTTTAAAGATAGTAATTGCCCATTGTAGTGTATATCACACTGTGGTTATTCAGTCATCTGTTGATGGCTAGTTGGGCTCTTTCCTCCTTTGCGGTATTGTGAATAATGTCTCTGTGTACATGAATGTGCAAATATCTGAGAACTTGCTTACTTTTCTTTTGGATATATATACCCAGAAATGAAATCGCTGGATCATATGGAAGTTCTCTGGAGAAAGAAATGACTACCCACTCCAATATTCTTGCCTAGAGAATCCCACAGACAGAGAGGAGCCTGGTGGGCTACAGTCCATGGAGTTGCAGAGTGGGACACAACTGAGCACCTAATGCTTTCACTTTTCATGGAAATTCTATTTCTGAATCATATGACAAAAATAGAATTTCATAGGAATTGTATGAATCATATTCTGGGTTTGTTTTTTGTTTTTTGGTTTTTTTTGAGGTGAGCTCTAAGTTTTTGAAAGCTAAGATCCAGCAACATGTTAGGTACACGGTTTGTTTTTTACTGTGAGAGAGGGTCCTACTTATTAAAAACAATGGTGTCATCACCTGCGCTTGCATGACAAACCCAACACACATCAGAGCAAGGATTCTCACCTTCCTAGGGGGACCATCAGTCCCCAAAACATTCATTTTAAATCCTCTATATAAAAATGCTTTTATTTATGGGAACTCAAGTATACCCAAATGCTATATCCTAGCTTAATAAATCTTAATAAAAATCTTCTTTTTGAAGATACTCTTATTTACTGTATGTTTTGCCTATAACTTCTAGCCAAAAACAACAACAAAATTTATGGTTTTTATTTATGATGACTCAATTCATTGCTGTACTAAAGAGTAAATTATAACCCTTGGAGGAGATGACAGCCAAGTAATGCAGTGAGACGATTACCATGGTCTGTTCATCCTCTTTTACATGCCCAGGAGGTGTGCACATTTTTGTTAATCGATTTATATGATCATCTCATAAATGGTGGCCAGCTTAATAGTAGTCATCTGAGTGTCAGTGACTCACCTCTGGCCACTAACCTGGTGATTCCTGAAAAATTACCCATAAGAATGTAAACTATATCCAAGCTTTAGCCCACTTTCTAAACAGAGAATCTGCCCACCAGAATCGCCTGGAAACGTTAACCCACAAAAACCTCAGTCCCACTCCAATCTGCATCTTAGAATCTCTGGGGCTGGCAGTCTGGAATTTTGTTTTCCAAAAGCCCCTCGGATGATTCCAATTTGGGAAGGATTTAAACGAAAAGAGCTTATAAAATAGAGTACCAGTCCTTTCAGGGTAACTGGAATAACATATTGTTTAAGTCTGGTCTTTCTGCATTACAGGAGCTACTACTGCCCAGGGGGATGCCCTGGATGTCAGAAGACTGCACTGAGGATTCACCTGATACCCAAAGAGCGTGAGAACAAGACGCCTTCCGTCAGTGGGCAAGTCCTTCTGCCCTTTAGGACATTCTCCATCCATCGCTTTGTACCCTGGCTCAGGGGTCAGCACGAGGGTCAGAAAGGCCTGCAGGCATCCTAATGGCCAGCCCTGGTTAGGGACTGATTTGCTGGTCTCCTCCTTTCCCACGCGGAAGCCTCAGTCTGCCCCGTGGGATACTGCACTTTTGTACTGGCTGCGGGAGGAAAAAGAGACCCCTACTCCCAGGACCTTGCCTAGCTCCCTTCCCTGGGTGTTGCACCTTGAACTCTCCTTGCCTTTCCTCTTCTTCATCAGCAGAGACTGAAGAAATTAAAAGTCCATGAGGCTCTCCCAGGAAAATCACTACAAGGTTGTTGACATTGTTCAGCCGCTCAGTCATGTCTGACTCTGTGACTGCATGGACTGCAGCACGCCAGGCTTCCCTGTCCTTGACTGTCTACATGGGGAACTCAGTGATTGTCAGACTCTCCCTGTTTATATTCAAGCTGCCTGCAAATGACAGAAGCTGCTCGTTGCCTCTGACCTTCAAGTTGTTGCAGTGAATTTCCACCAGAAAATCCTCGGATTGCAGTTAGGGCAATCTCAGCAGTTCTCAATTTCAACGCTTTCATTTATAGAGATTTGGAGGAAAGCCCTTCAGAAAAATATTTAAAGGGCTTTAGAATGTTGTGCACGTTTCTGCTTCTGCACACTGAAGGTCTGAGTTTTGTCTTTGTACATGGAAGGGCTCCAGTTGCCCATAGGAGGCAAGCCATAGGAGATGAGCAGCGGGCAGAAGAATGAGTCTGGAGAGCTAACCCAGTTTGCCATAACAAGCCTGAAATCAATCAAAAAAAAAAAAAAAAAAAGAGAGAGAGAGAGAGAGAAGCTGAATTTCTATGGTCACTGACAGCTGTCTGTTACTATTCTGTTTAAGGAAACAAAGAAAGAAAAAAAATTTTTCCGTGCTTGACTCTAGGGGTACTCGGCAATAGGACAAGGTAACACTTATTCCATGATCTGTTTCTTCTTTCTGAGTGGCTGCTGAAATGTTTTATGAGACTTGGCTTCAGAGCAAACCAGTTAGAGCCAATGAGTACCCAGGGTGGTAAATTCAGTTCCTCTCTGGTTTCCTGTGGGCCCTGTGGGCAAGCCTGTCGCTGGCACTGCTACCTGCTATAAAACTAATCTGAGGTCCTTCATCTTTGCCTTGTGTTTTTAGTCGGAGGTAATTAGGGTTCTTTCCTGCCCCACCTGCCCTTCTGCTCTGTTTGCCCAAACTGCTCCTGGGGCAAACAGCAGATGGTAGGGGTTGAACCAGTAGCTTCCCGGCTACGGGGCAGGTAAAGGTGAACTTGCTGCCGTGTGGGACCTGGAATGGGCGTGGACGGGCTTACCAGCAGTTCAACCTGCCAACCCTAGAGTAAAAACCACAGGAAACTTGGGTTCTACCCCCTCTTCATTCAAAGTTCATTCAGGAGCTGGCTGCTAACCATCCCCTAGAACCGAAGCCTGTTCCATCCTAAACGTGTCTGAAATGTGAGCTGCTGAGAAATACCTTGACCTGTAAGTGGGTCAGGAAAGCAATGAGCTAATTTAAAATTTCTCTTTAGTTCTTCACAGGGATAAAGAAGACACGTGGAAAGCTGAAAAGAAGCAGAACAAGAGTATCAAGTAAGCCAAGAGCGGCAATCCACACAAAAAAGAAATGGCTGTTACGTGAGTGATGGAGGTGTTAGTAGACGCTAGGGTAGCTATCTACTGCAGTGTATAAATGGATGAAATCAACATACTGTACACTTTACATTTAAATAAGGGTGCATGTCAATTATATCTCAATAAGTTTGAAAAAAGAGGAGAGGAGAAGAAAAGGGATGGGGTAAGGGAGACTGTGGGACTCCCCTCCCTAAAGGATCAGGGCTCCAGGTGTCTTTGAGCTTCACTTTGTGGTGAACGTGAAAGTCATTCAGTTGTGTCCAACTCTGCGACCCCATGGACTGTACGTAGCCTGCCAGACTCCTCTATCCATGGACTTCTCCAGGCCAGAATACTGAGTGGGTAGTCGGTTCCCTTCTCCAGGGGATCTTCCCAACCCAGGGATCAAACTCAAGTCTCCCACATTGCAGGCGGATTCTTTAGTCTCTGAGCACGTGGCACCAATTCAAATACTGCTGATTTTATCCACAGCAGTTTTTATTTTTCAAGATAATGATTTCGAGAGAGAAATGTGTAATTCTTGAGTCACTGACCATGCTCAAAAAGAGGCCAGGCTTGATACCAGTAACTTGCAGATTCGAGAGACCATACCTAGGAGGAGATTAAGTATTTCTGGAGTCCCATATCCTCATACACTCACTGTGTTCATCTTTGGCCTTAAATTGAAGCCAGTTCCTTAGATCTAGCAGCAATATCTGAGATACTTGGAGTCAAGAAAGGCTTCCAAATGTAGAACACAGGATTTGTTTACATTCAGTTCAGTTCAGTTCAATCACTCAGTCATGTCTGACTCTATGCAACCCCATGGACTGCAGCCTGCCAGGCCTCCCTGTCCATCACCAACTCCTGGAATTTACTCAAACTCATGTCCATTGAGTCAGTGATGCCATCCAACTCTCTCATCCTCTGTTGTCCCCTTCTCCTCTCACCTTCAATCTTTCCCAGCATCAGAGTCTTTTCCAATGTGTCAGTTCTTCATATCAGATGACCAAAGTATTGGAGTTTTAGCTTCAGCATCAGTCCATCCAATGAATATTCAGAACTGATTTCCATTAGGATGGACTGGTTGGATTTCCTTGCTGCCCAAGGGACTCTCAAGAGTCTTCTCCAATACCACAGTTCAAAAGCATCGATTCTTCAGCACTCAGCTTTCTTTATAGTCCATTGCGTTGGCCAAAAAATCCATTTGTGTTTTTCCACAAGCTGTTACAGAAAAACCTAAGCGAACTTCTTGGGCAGCCCAACACTAAAAATACAACGTTGATTGAGTGATAATTCCCACTGGGATTCCGGCACTCAAAACCAAGTGGTCCTTCCCTGTACATCATATAAACAACGCTCCACAGGGCGGATCCACCCTTTTTATCCAAATCTTTCACCCTCTTGTGGTCCTCTGGGTGGAAGAAGTCCTCCTGGTGTAGTCAGAGGTGGTTCTTCAGAGCAGGAGTTCCCAGGTCATACCCCCTTGTGATTCTGGAGCTCAGCCCGGGCAGACAAGCAAGCAGCAACCCTCTCTGGTGGTTCACCCAACTTGGGAATGTTCTCTTGGCCTTCAGGGCAGAACCATGAGCATCACAAATGTCTCGCTCGTCCCTGGCAGGACCCTGGATGGCTAGGATCAAAGGGAAAGCCATGCAGGGAGTTCGTCTCAAGAACTGTGGTGAGAGAAGAAGGCTGGAGACTATTGAGCTCCTGGAAAATGGAAACTTTTTTCATTTTTCTCTGGCACAAACACATCGCCGCACTTCATGGGTGTTATTTTTAAGGTGTTTACATTTTTATGTACTGACATCTCAGCCCTGCCCTTGAACAGGGTGTGCTGTGGGGTATGGGGCCAGATCCCAGCTCCTGCCAGCGCACCGGCTGCCTCCACACTAGCTGGAGTTCCAGGGTCATCCTGAAGACAAACAGCTCTTTTTGCATTATGTTGTAAAGATGTTGATTTTAATGAAAACGTTTTTTCCCTTTCCTTGTCTTCCGTCTGTGTCATCGCATTTTACTGTATGATGATTTAGGTTACTGTATGATTTAGGTTTGAGGGAGGCATGGGACTTTCTTTCTTGTGCTTATTTGCTGACTCATATAATGGAGTAAGATAATTGATTGTTTTTTAAGGTCAAGACCCATTTATGGCTTTTCAGGGACTGCTGATAATGTTATATTTTTCCAAAATGCATCCTGGTGGAAATTTATATGTATATATTTAGTAAATAAATATAGTTATTTACTACATATACAACATAGTTATATATATTTGTTGTTGTTTAGTCATGTTTGACTCTTTGTGCCCCCTCTGGACTGTAGCCCACCAGGCTCCTCTGTCTGTGGGATTCTCCAGGCAAGAATACTAGAGTGGGTTGCCATTTCCTTCTCCAGGGGAATCTCCCCAACCCAGGGATCAAACTGCAGTCTTCTGCACTGGCAGGTGGATTCTTTACCACTGAGCCATCAGGGAAGCGCCCAGTCATATATATGAAAGAAAAGGGGCTTCCCTTGTGGCTCAGCTGGTAAAGAATCTGCCTGCAATGCAGGAGATCTGGGTTTACTCCCTGGGCTGGGGAGATCCCCTGGAGAAGGGAAAGGCTACCCACACCAGCATTCTAAATATGTATTTACTATTTTATATACACTATGTATATATAAAGTAGTAAGTGTATATAGCTTTAAAAACCACATAACTTTTAAAAAATAACTTTTACTAGAGTATAATTTACAGTGTTGTGTTAGTTTCAGGTGTATGGAAAAGTGAATCAGTTATACATATATATCCACTCTTTTTAATTTTTTAATCTTAAAACAATTTTTTTCCCATTTCTTTTCTTTAGTTTTGGCCACAGTATGCAGTCATGTAGAATATTAGTCCCCCAACTAGGGATCGAACCCAGGCCCTTGGCAATGAAAACACAGACTCCTAACCACTGGACTGCCAGGGAATTCCCCTGGCCACTCTTTCAGATTCTTTTCCCATCTAGGTCACTACAGAGCACTGAGGAGCGTTCCCTGTGCGACACCGTAGGTCCTGCTTAGTTCTCTGTTTTATGTATGTGTGTCAGTCTCAGTCTGTGAATTTACCCTTCCCTGATTCCCCTATGATAACCATAAGTTTAAAGACCACATCATTTCTAAAAGCTTGTAGCAACAGCAAAACTCCCAAGCTTCTGGCTCTAAAATTTCGATTTCTTTTCCTAGTTCTTCTGGTATTTCTTTTCCTATTTCTAAATGTCATGCCTTTTCAACTGTTTATCATTTTAGACATTATCTTTTGACTTCCTGACACGAGAGATGAAAATGTCCGTTACTCTTTCTCACATTTTTATCTCCTCCCATCCCACTAGCTTGGTATTCACATTTTTTTTTTTCGCCTGATTATAACAATGTCAATATTGCCTGTTGCTGAGCCAAGGTTTATGATGTTTCCCTTCTCGTATAACTGTTTGTTCTTCCTGGAGCTCATTGTCTCACTTTGCTCACTTGCTTGGTTTCCTACGTGTTCATATTTTATTTTTTTCCCGTGTGTGCCATTCACTCCACCGAGTGCCTACCGTATTATTTTCCAAATGCTGAAATGCATTAATACAAAACCAATTCCACTTTTCTCCCTGGAGGCCTCCCTTCTGCAATCCTCCAGCTTCCTGTCTCAACTGATCTGCCTGACCTCTAGACTAGCTGCGTGCACAGCTGTCATCTGGGAACTTCCCTTGGCCATGCTCAGTGGTGTGATCAAGGCTGTCTATCTCTGTCTCCACCGCTGGGGTTGGCCTGGCATCATGCTTACTGTAGACCCTTCCCAATGAAGGAGGGGTACTAGAATATGCCACCCTCAAATGTGCCTCTTTGGCATATGGATTACTTTGTGCTAAAAACTTTGGAGATACAAATGAACTTATTTACAAAACAGAAATAGAGTCACAGATGTAGAAAACAAACTTATGGTTACCAAAGGGGAAGGGTGGGGGTGGGAGGAATAAATTGGGAGAATGGCACACATACACACTGCTGCTGCTAAGTCGCTTCAGTCGTGTCCGATTCTGTGCGACCCCATAGACGGCTGCCCACCAGGCTCCCCCGTCCCTGGGATTCTCCAGGCAAGAACACTGGAGTGGCTTGCCATTTCCTTCTCCAATTCGTGAAAGTGAAAAGTGAAAAGGAAGTCACTCAGTCGTGTCTGACTCTTCGAGACCCCATGGACTGCAGCCCACCAGGCTCCGTCATCCACGGGATTTTCCATAAAATAGATAACTAACAAAGACCTACTGTAGAGCACAGAGAACTCTACTCAACACTCTGTAATAACCTATGAGGGAAAAGAATCTTAAAAAGAATAGATAAATGTATAACTGATTCACTTTGCTATACAGCAGAAAGTAACACAACATTGTAAATCAACTATTCCCCAATGAGTTTTGGTTTTTTTTAAAGACTAGGAATTAGCAGACACGAGAAAAACTCTAAAGACAGGACACAAGTTGGTGTTTTTTGGTAAAGGAAGTTTATACATTTAAAGTAAATTTCCACTGGCCATGAGGTCTCCCTCTCCTGTACCAGGAAGGCTCTCAACTCTTGTCAGTGGAGAAGGCATCAATTTGAATTTGCGTAACAAACCTTACTGAAGAGCCCTGGTTTAGCATGATTCCTGGTCACCATCTCATAGTACCTCCCTTGCCCAGAAGCTGCAAACCCCTCTTCTTTGTTTAGCCTTAGGTGGTATATAAACCCCAACTCTAGCCACCTCTCTGGGCTACTCGTCGCTGGGTATCCCCATATAATGACACATGAATGTGAGAAATCACTTCTTTTTTTCTCTTTTTAATCTGTTTTTGCTGGTCTAATTTATAGGATCACAGCTGGGGAACCTAATATGAGTATAGGAAAAAGATTTTTTTTCTTGCCCTTTACTAGCAACCTTAGGGTAAAGTGACTTCTTTATTCTAATGTCCATATTCCAAACCCAGGGAAGGCTCCAGTTGGCTCTGTGTGGGTCACTGGCCCCTTCTTGACCCAAACAATGAAGTGCTCTAATGGACCTGTGATTTGCATCCCCTTTAAGACATCATAGAACTAGGGAGGGTGGGCATCCCCTGAGAGAAGGGCCCTAGCTGACCCATCCTGGATGTCTACCACAATGCTGAGCCAAGAACAGACCGGTGGAGGGGCATTCACTTGGGAGCAGGGGGACCAGACCTCTATCTTGGTTATACCTACTCAGTAGTTGCAGGACCTTAAGAAAATTGGTGGGTCTCTGTACACCTCATAGTTCCGTCAAAGGAGGGTTCTAGAGTAGAGTTTGTGCTATTATCCAAGATTCTAAAATCTTATCCTCTGTCCAATAAGGGCTTGTAATATGAATGGTACTCTGTCTTGGAGGCAAGTATAGATCACAAAACAATAATGGAAAAGAAATGTGGAACTGGAAAGTATATGCTCCAAAAGAATGATTTCCTTCATTAAACTTGTACTCTGGGCCAGGCATTGTTGAAAGTTTTATTTGGATTATCACGTTTTTAACATCCAAGAACTCTTTCCTATTTTAAAAGCTTTTCATTGTGTATTGGGATATAGCCGATTAACAAACAATGTTATGATAGCTTCAGGTGAACAGCAAAGGGACTCAGCCATACATACACACGTATCCATTCTCCTCCAAACCCCCCTCCCATCCAGGAATCCACATAACATTGAGCAGAGTTGCCTGTGTTATGCAGTAGGTCCTTGATGATTATCCATCTTAAATTGAGCAATGTGTACATGTCCATCCCAGACTCCCTAACTATCCTTTCCCCTATCCTTCCCCCACCCCCACCGGCAAAAATAATCTCATTGGCAAAGTCCATGTGTCTGTTTCCGCCAAGAACTCTTTCTTATTCTCTGATTAGTTCTGTTTCTAAGCATCTTGTTATATCTCTGTGCTTCTGCTCCCTCATCTATAAAATAGAGGTAATAATCTTACCTACTTGGTGAGATCTTTGATGAGAACTAAATGATATGATGCGTGTACCAGAAATATGATAACCATTCAGTATATCTTATTGAGATTGCTAATAACTATGCTTCTTCTTGGTTTCTTCATCATGGGCATTTCAGGGGGAAGCTTTCTTTCTCTGTTCGTTTATCCCTTCTCTGTCTCCCTTCCCTCACTCAAAAATGTGATGTCCTCTTTTTCCTGTTGTTGTTACCTACCGGTGTTTCTTCTTTGATTTTCCATTTCCTTGTTTTCCCTCTCTGGTATGGTTAGGGTAGAAGAGACAATGCCTTCAGGGAACCTGCCACTGTTAAACACTGCCTACCAGTTTTCAACTTCCGGTAATTTAAAATTTTTCTTTTTTTATTGGCAAAATATATCGCACAAGCCCAGTGTGGCTTGTCCTTACTTGTAGGGTTTGTGAGTTGAAATCGGTTTTCCTATTTTTATTTTTGTTAATTAAAAAATTACGTATTCATTTGGCTGCACCAGGTGTTAGTTGCATCATGCGGGATCTTTCGTTGTGGCTCACAGACTCGAGTTACGGCAAGTGGGCTTCGTAGTTGCAGTGTGTGGGTTTAGTTACCCCAAGGCACGTGGGGTCTTAGTTCTCTGGCCAGGAATCAAACTCATGTCCCCTGCCCTGCAAGGTGGATTCTTAACCACTGGACCACCAGGGAAATCCCAATTTTTGCATTTTTAAATGGTTGAAAAGTAACCAAAAGAAGACTATTTTGTGACATGTGAACATTATATAAAATTTGAGTTTCAGTGTTCCTAAATAAAGTTTGATTGGAACACAGCCACGCTCACTCCTCTATAAATTATCCTGGGCTGTTTTCATGACACAGTGGCAGAACTAAGTGGTTGCCATGAAGGGTATGCAGCTCACAAAGCCTCAAATATTTACTGCCTGGCCCTTTAGAGGAAGTTTGCCCACTCTCTTACAGAATTGAAGGCCTGAGCAATGACCTGGTCCACAAAAAGCATCAATCATGTATCAAACCAAACTCAGATAAAAGGGCCAAAACAAGGAGGCAAGATTGTCTACAACATGAAACAGTCCCCCCAGTTTAAATAAAAAATAGCTTTTAATCATATCACTCAGGATAACAGCTATTAATATTTTGGGGTTTATTCTTCCAATATTATTCTGTGCATAATTTTTTTCTATAAAATTGGCTGCAAGGGGATTCCCTAGTAGCTCAGCTGGTAAAGAATTTGCCTACAATGCAGGAGATCCTGATTCCTTTCCTGGGTCAGGAAGATCCCCTGGAGAAGGGATAGGCTACCCACTCCAGTATCCTTGGGCTTCCCTGGTGGCTTAGACAGTAAAGAATCCACCTGCAATGTGGGAGACCTGGGTTTGATCGCTGGGTTGAGAAGATCTCCTGGAGGAGGGTGAGGCAACCCACTCCAGTATTCTTGCCTGGAAAATCCCATGGACAGAGGAGCCTGGTGGGCTACAGTCCATGGGGTTGCAAAGAGTCAGACACAACTGAGTAACTAAGCACACAAGCACTTCCCTCATGGTCTGCTGGTTAAGAATCTGCCTTACAATGAAAGGGACATGGGTTCAATTCTGGTCAGGAAACTAAGATCCCACATGCTACATAGAAACTAAGCCCACACATGCAACTACTGAGCTCACAGGCCACATCTAGAGAGTCCATGGGCTGCAATGAAAGATCTTGCACGATGCAGCTAAGACCCAGTGAACAAATAAATAAAAATACTTTAAAATTTTGGCTGTATACACTGTACTAGTATTATTTCAGTTGTGACTGATAGTAAACCTATCTTCATTAGGCTAAAGCTAAAATAGGTGGGGGAGTAAGGGGAGTTTTTTGGCTCATGCAATTGTGAGATACAGGAGTATTACTGCTTTAGGAATGGCTGAATCAAGGAGCTCAAACAATTTATTAGGGTTCTTTCTCCATCTTTTGGTTCTACTTCCTCCATATACATGTATTTCCAGTGTCAGTCAATATCTTTGACACTATGAGTTTTATTTGTTTCCTCATATGTAATCATTTACATGCACCACGATTTTTTAAAACAACCTGTTGAAGGAAATTTTCATCTCAGAATCATGATTAGAGGATGAGATGGGATATGAGAAGTCATCCAGCACCTTCTATTTCTTTTACAGTAAAAGGAATCGAGACCCAGAATGGATAAGCCATTTTCCATTATCTTTCAAGTCATCGCTGGAAGCTGAAGCTCCAATACTTTGGTCACATGATGTGAAGAGACAACTCATTGGAAAAGACCCTGATGCTCGGAAAGACTGAGGGCAGGAGGAGAAGAGGGCAGCAGAGGATGAGATGGTTGGATGGCATCACCGACTCAATGGACATGAATTTGAGCAAGCTCCGGGAGACAGTGAAGGACAGGGGAGCCTGGTGTGCTGCAGTCCATGGGGTCACAGGGTCAGATATGACTGAGCGACCAAACAGCAACAGATTGATGGTGGGGAACCAGATCTAGATGATTCCAAGGTTGACTCTTTTCCACCTGCTCTCTTAAATGTCAACCCTGAAGCAAAATGTCAGGCAGTCAATTAACAGAGTGTGCCTGCCCAGCAAGCCTGAAAACTTAATGATTCAGAGAAAAAGAGCAATCTGGTTTTCTTGCCTGCTCCTGGATTTATTTCCAAAAGTGAGGGTGGGTGGGGGCAGACAAAGCCACAAAGGCTGCTGCTGTGTTTGTTCCTCTTTAGCTAAATATAAAAATATGCTTTGTTGGCTAATCAGAACCGCAAGCCCAGTAACACATCTAAAAGGTTTCGAGATTGTGTCTCTTCATGTGTTTTTTCTTAACAATCCAATTATACAGAAAAATTGTTTTCTCATTCGTATATTTCATGTGGTGACGCTCCTGCTGTTCGTGTCATCTCAAAGAGCTTACCAGGCATGAAAGAGGAAGGGCCGTCCTTCAGGAGACCAATTTGTCTGACAAGGACATCCAGAGCCCACTTGCAGAGAAAGAGAAGGAATTTATTAGCAAACTCTGTGAGCCCAGCAATGAGGAGGCAAGTGGAAGATGAGCCCTTGAGAGAGGCGTGTTTCCTATATTCTGTATTCTGCAAGAGCTCACGTTGTTGCTGTTATTGTTCAGTCCCTAAGTTGTGTCCAACTCTTTGTGACCCCACGGACTGCAGCATGCCAGGCTTCCCTGTCCTTCACCATCTCCTGGAGTTTGCTCAAACTCACATCCATTGAATCGATTATGCCATTCAACCATCTCATCCTCTGTTGCCCTCTTCTCCTGCCCTCAATCTTTGCCAGCATCAGGGTCTTTTCCAATGGATCAGCTCTTCATATCAGGTGGCCAAAGTATTGGAGCTTTAGCTTCAGCATCAGTCCTTCCAATGAATATTCTGGGTCCACCAGACATTAAGCAGGAGACCCAGGGGAGACTGAGACCTTGTCCTTGGACTCAGGAGCTCATGGTCAAGTGTGGAGAGACAAGCGGTGGCTGCAGTGGGAATGATGGGAATACAAAGGAGGGCAGTGGAGCCAGTTGCTAACTCATCATGGGTGGTCCAGAAGTGCTCCCCAAAGGCTAGTAGGCTTGAGCAGAATCTGGAAGGACCCCTAGAGTCAGCCAGGTGAAAGCACACCCAGGCAGTGCAAGGTCAAAGGCCAGAGATGGTAAGTAAGTACAGCTCTATGCAAACTACAGGCAGGACCGATATCAGGAATTTGGGAATGAGCGAAGCTTCCCAGGTGGCTCAGTGGTAAAGAACCCACCCACCAATGCAGGAGACAAGAGTTCAATCCCTGGGTTGGGACGATACCCTGGAGAAGGAAATGTTAACCCACTCCAGTATTCTTGCCTGGGAAATCTCATGGACAGAGGAGCCTGGTTGGCTACAGTGCATGGGGTCACAAAGAGCTGGACACGACTGAGAGGCTGAGCACACATGAAGCCATCTAAGTTGCCAAGAAAAAAAGGAAACACTAAGTTCTGGTCTGCTGCTGCTGCTGCTAAGTCGCTTCAGTCGTGTCCGACTCTGTGCGACCCCATAGATGGCAGCCCACCAGGCTCCCCCATCCCTGGGATTCTCCAGGCAAGAACACTGGAGTGGGTTGCCATTTTCCTCTCCAATGCATGAAAGTGAAAAGTGAAAGGGAAGTTGCTCAGTCTGGGCATATACAAAATCGTGAAGTTCTTCTCCACACCTACAACCCCCGCATCTTTCACTTCCCTGTATGGCTCTCAGCTGACCTCCTTTATCCTTCTCGCCGCCAGCTCTTACACTCTCTTTCCCAGGGGATGTTCCCGACCCAGGGACTGAACCCACGTCTCTTGTGTCTCCTGCATTGGCAGGTGGATTCTTTACCTTGCGCCACCTGGGAGCCTTAAGTATACATGCTGAGCAATTTATAGACTGGCAGTTCATGAGTGCTCAACTAAATTCTGCCATTATCATCATCATCACAATTAAGCTATTAACCTCTATACATTGCCTCTATTAGAAAAAGTGACCCTGCCTGATACAGTGCAGAATGGAAGTAAAGATAAGGGTTACTCAAATTTTAACTTTTATGGATATCAACAGTGATGCCACTATATCTTCAAAGACAATAAATCGTCAAAGGACTTAATCATTTCTCCGAAGAAGATGTTACACATGTTTAATAAGCATATCAAAAGATGCTCAGCATCCCTAATCATTAGGAAAATGCAAAAGCGAACTACAGTAAGATATCACTTCGTACCCATTTGGATGGATATTATTTTTAAAAATTGAAAATAACATGCCTGTGAGGATGTGGAGGAAATATAATCTTTGTGCATTGTTGGTGGAAGTGTTTTCTGCAGTGGAAAAAGTATGACTGTTTTGTGACTGTTCCTCAAAACGGATATGATCCAGCAATTCTGCTTCTAAGTTTATATTCAAAAGAATTGAAAACAGAGGCTCCAACAGTTATTTGTACACTTAGGATCATGGCAGTATTATTTACAATAGCTAGAAGGTGGAAACAACCTGTGTCCATTGATGGATAAGCAAACTGTAACAGATACATCCCACGAAATATTATTCAGCCTTGAAAAGGAAAGCTATTATGACATGTGTTACAATAGCAATGCACCTAGAAGACATCAACAGACTAAAATAAGCTAGTCACCAAAGGATAAAGACTGTAGGATTCCACTTGAGGAAGCTAGAATAGTCATATTGAGAAAATAGTTCAAAGGCAGACAGTAGAGTGATGATTGCTAGGGCAGGGGCTGAGGGAGGGGGAAGATGAAAGAAGTTTGAGAGATGGATGGTTGGTGATATTTGCACAATGATGTGAATATACTTAGTGCCACTCAACTATACACTTAAAAATAATGAAATGGTAAATTTCATGTTATGTATACTTTACCACCAAAAAAGAAGACAATGAATTTGGATAAGGACAGTTGGAAGTGAATACAGGTGGGAAAATTCCATGGGTTCTTCGTTGGAAGTCTTGTCATTGCCTTCACTCACACACTGACTCATGTTCTCATTCAGTGACTACTGAATAAGTACCTTTCAGTGCCAAGTAAAGTTCTTGGTGCAGGAATTATAGAAACTCCCTCTGCAATCTCTCAGTTAAGAGGGGGATATTTAACTAGAAGTCAGTCAACCAAGCAAACTCTCAGTAGAAATGAAAATTGCGATTATTGCCCAAATGCGTCATGGGTTCCACTGTTCTCAGAACAAATGTCAACTTGTCCTAGCCCTAGACTGACCCAGATGTGAATGAGTGACCCTTGAGTAATGTGAAAAGTTTGGCATTGCAATGGAAAATACATTTTGCAATGTCTTCATTGCTTCTGGACATTCACATTCCATTCTCAGAGTTCAAATGGTCAAGAAAACTTTATGAAAACAAAAAGTCTGAGAAAATATTTGCTAAAATTTATTGACCAGGCATCTCTCTCTCTCTCTCCACCCCTCCCCCATTTCTCTTTATCTTTTTTCCCTTCTCGTTCTTTCTTCTGATGTGGACCATATCAAGATCATCCATGTGACTAACTGGAGTAGCCATTGCCCCTGGCTACTCATTCCAAACTCTCCAGCATCACAATCAAGTGATGTGCTTCTAGGCATTGGCTTTGTCTTCAGTTGTTCGAAGGTTGATATTTTGGCGAGTGTAATATATCTGCATCAACATTTCAGCTGAGGTATTTGCTACAGGTATCTTCATGAGTGTGACCTTTATGAGAGTATGATCTCACACCATACTCTCAATGTACCCACTGGAACATATCCAAGCTCTACCTAATAGGTCCATGATATATGGTTTTAATGGGCTTCCCTGGTAGCTCAGCTGGTAAAGAGTCCGCCTGCAATGCAGGAGACCCTGGTTCGATCCCTCAGTCGGGAAGATGCCCTGGAGAAGGGATAGGCTACCTACTCGAGTATTCTTGGGCTTCCCTGGTGGTTCCGATGGTAAAGATTCCACGAGACCTGGGTTCGATCCCTGGGTTGGGAAGATCCCCTGGAGGAGGACATGGTAACCCATCCCAGTATTCTTGCCTGGAGAATCCCCATGGACAGAGGGAGTCTGGCGGGCTCATAGGATCGCAAAGAGTCAGACACAACTGAGTGACAAAGGACAACACAGTGTATGATTTTAATTTGCTGGCTCAATGATAGTTATTTTTCTAATGCATTACCAGCTTGGTAGTCTTTTTTTAAAGCCTATGTATTCAAGCTGTGATATAATGTAGAAGGCAAAAATTGGTGTTAGTAAAAGCAACAAAGGTTTGTCTATATACAAAAAAAAACACAAAAACTCAAGCCCTGAGCTAGGCACTAAGGATTCTAGATCATAATTCTTATCTGCAAAAATCTCATATTCCAGGTCAGTAAAAGTTATGATAACCTTGTAATTGTTAAGACAGGTAGTAAATCACACATGAGTAGGCCAGAAGGTCAATCAGAAACCTCTATGCATAGTCACATCCTCGATTAGCTGAATATGTATGTGCCAAGAGTTAATCTAAGGGTTTTAGGGCATATCTAACCACTTCATCCCCATAACAACCCCCTAAGGGAGATACTCACTTGAGCTTCATTTTATGATGAGGAAACTGAGGCACAAAAAGTTTAAATAATTGAGCAAGTTCATATGGCTAGTATGCAGCCAGACCAGACAGTCTGGCTTCAAGGTCTAGATCTGTAAATACCACACGAAGAGGCTTCCACTCAGCTTTCAGAGTATCAGTGAACATGAGCAAACCAAACCAAGAAACCCTGATTGTGAATTAATTGAAAGGATTCTAGGCTGAGTCCCAACAGCTGTGTTCATAAATTGTATCTTGTGGGAGGAGGGGAAAGTTACTGGCTGATTTGTTTTGTAGTTAAAGGATTCAAGCAAATTTTATTTTATCACAAGAAATTAGTCCTGGTATTTTCAGCCTCTAGACAATTTGTACTCATCATGGCTCATAACTTTAATTACACACAACAATTTTAAGTCCTTTAATTTGTATGAGTAACAAGGCTCTATACACGCAAGTCATGGTTTATGGCTGTAGAAAACTACCCCTCTAGGTTAAAATCTGATTTGGATAGGAGTTTTTTTTTTTTTTTTTCCTAAACATGCAGCAGAATTTGGGAACATTTTTATTATCTTCTGTGAATCATGGGTTGCAGAACGGTGGGGCAGTGGAGAGATCAGACCTAGGTTAAACTCTGCACTAGCATTTACTGAGCCTCAGTTTCCTTATGTTTAAACTGGAGATAACAAGAATACCTACCTCATGGGCTGGTATGAGGATTAGATCAAACAATATGTAAAATGATACATAAAAGGATTACCAAAGTGCCTGGCCTGATGTCAGCTATTGGCAAATGTCCAGCACTACATTAATTGCTGTTTCTCTGGTTCAGAATTTCCCTGGAGTTACCAAAGACCAGAGAACATGGGGAAAGTGGATACTTGCAGACATTGCCCTAAGTACTGGAGCCACCTAAAATGCCAGGGTGTTTTCCACATCGTTCTTTAGTTACGGAATTTTTCAAAAGGTGCCAAACCATGTCACATGCAAACCTGTTTGTCTCTGGAATTGTGTGTATTAGAGAAAGAGGAAGTGTTCACCAAGATTTTAATTTTCTTCCTTTTTCTCTGGAAAAAAAAAAAAGTCATGTTACTATAAAATCAGGGGTGAAAGATCCTTGTTGTGAGTGCCTCCCTATTGTCGGACTGTTTATTTTTACTATTTGCTACTCCTTTATTTTTTCCTTTACTGTTAAATCACTTTAAGAGGTGATCAATTTTGTCAATAACCTCTCCTAAAGTAAACTAAAGGAAATCAGTCCTGAATATTCACTGTAAGGACTGAAGCTGAAGCTGAAACTCCAATACTTTGGCCACCTGATGCGAAGAGCTGACTCACTGGAAAAGACTCTGATGCTGGGAAAGATCGAAGGCGGGAGGAGAAGGGGACAACAGAGGATGAGGTGGTTGCGTGGCATCACCGACTCAATGGACATGAGTTTGAGTGAACTCCGGGAGTTGGTGGTGGACAGGGAGGTCTGGCGTGCTGCAGTCCATGGGGTAGCAAAGAGTCGGACACGACTGAGCGACGGAACTGAAAGTAAACTGAGTTCTAAGTAAGCACATCGCCATTCCATTGAGTCAGGGGAAATAAAGATCAGAAAAAAACAGCCCAATCTAGTGGGTCAGGCCCCGGGTCGACAGCTGGATTCCAGTCTCGCCCTCCCATCGCCGTGACCGATTAGCGGCTTAACCTTTGGGCCAGGGAAAAGAACCCTGCAATCTTGACACAGAGGTAACCCTCTCTCCCACATCATCCCACTCAGCAGGCTTCTTTCCTTCCCACTCAATGGGCCTACGATATAAAGCTCCAGGGAGGTAGAGGATCCCGCCAGGTGGCACTGCTAGGATAGTTCTTGAGACGAGGGTCTGCATCCCAGCAGTAGCTGCCCGCATCCCAGCAGTAGCTGCCCGCATCCCAGCGGAGCACACAGCGGCTCTCCGCCGCTAGGGCTGGGGAATCCAGAAAGGCGCGGAGGCCCCGCCCACCCATCCAGCCCCGCCCACATGACCCCGCCCCCGACGCGGCGCGGCCTCCCATTAGCGCTCCGGCGCGTCCGTCGAACCCCTGGGACGCCCGGGGGCGGGAGCACAGACCGCGTTCCCCGCCCCGCGGCTCCAGCGCCCACCAGCCAGCCGCCGGGGAGCGAGCCGCGGGCGCCGGCCGGCGGCCGCCGCGTCCTTCAGACCCAGCGCGCGGCCGGCATGGCGGCGCGGAAGAGCCCCGCGCAGGAGCGGGAGCGGCCTCGCGAGCACGCCTCAGGTGGGCCCCGGGCCGGCGGGGCGGGCAGCCAGGAACGCGCTCTCCTGGTCGGCGCAGCCTTTGGCGTCGGGAGGCCCGGGACCGGCGGTCCGAGGGGTGGGGAGTCCCCGGGGGCTGGGGAGGGGAACCGGCTGCAGGGTTGGGGCGGCCGTCGGGGGGGCGCATCTCTGTCAGGAGGAGGCAAGGCTGGTGCGGGTCTCGAGGCGGCAAGCGACCCGCTGAGGCGGCGCTGGCCGGTTCCCGGACAGAGAGAGCGCGAGCTCTATCTGGGGTGCGGTGTGACGGGGTTTGGCGGGGGCGCACCGGCGCCGACGAGCGGCGGCGTCCCCTCGAGCTCTCTTTCTCTCTCTGGGTCGTTGTCGGAGGGAAGTGGACAAGTTTCGCGCTTTGCCGGCAGAGGATGTGGTCCACACCTTCGCGGCAGTCGAGACCCGATGAGCGAACGGAGAAAACTCCCGGGTTTTGAAACAAAAACAAACCCAAAAAATGTCACCGGGAGCAGGTCGCCAGGGTCTCCGCCCTCGTCGGATGAGGGGAGGGGGGTGTCCCTCCCTCCTTTGAGCCCCAAGTTTGAGGAAGGGGAGCTGCCTCTCAGCTTGGAGCACGTGACCGTTTGCGTGTTTCCCTGGAAGCCACCCCAGGGGTGAGAACCCACCCATCGGTGCATTTGGGGAGAGCGCGCGCCTATTGCAGCTTCGATGGGAAATTGTTAGGACAGTTTCTTAACTGGGGGTTCTTGGTCCGTGCAGGAGCTTTTACTTCACACAGCAGACTGTTAGGTGTGGTGGGGAAACAGCAGGGTTCTCAGTTAGGACAGGAGTTTTGACATCATTCCGCCCAGGACTGTGTGTCTAGACGTCTACCATTCCGGACTTCTGGATCCTGGTCCCTAAAAACGAAGGCACACGGCTAAGCTGATCATCAAGCCCCTCTCAGTCAAGACTTCTGGTGATTGACGTGCCTCCCACTCCCAAAAGTTTGGAGAACGATCTCATTTTTCAACCTTTCTGCACCTTGGATTGTTATAGAATTAGCCAAATATTTCCTGTGGGTGTATTCATCTGAACTTTTTATTATGTGATTTTTCTTCCCTTCTCCGTGGCTTATTTTGGCAGAGAGAGCAAAGATGGAAGTGGAGGTAGGGGTACAACTGGAAAAAGCTAGCTGGAGAGGCGGAAAGATGTCTTACTCTGGGCTTAATGGAGTTGCCAGGAATTTTCCCTGCCAACGCACCAAGTTCAGGGTGTGCCAGCGCTATGAGCGCAAAGAGAATTCTTTCCTCTGCCCCAGCCCGTGGAGACTGCAGTCCGTGTGTCAGTGGAAGAGTGTGATTCAAAGATCAGGTTATGGAAAACTTTCTCCAAAACATAACCTCCATGGACTTAAGAGCGTACTTTCCCTTCTTTGCTGGTCATGTTTGGGGGTGAGGGGGTGGGGAATGGGGGACAGACAAAGTTTTAAAACCAGTTGCCAAAGCTAGGGTGGAGACAGGTTTTTTGTTTTTTTTTTTGGTTTTGATTTTTTTACCTGCCCGTAAGACTTTTGGTAAGAGACCAAGATTCACTTTTGAGATAATAGTGAATGTTAACAAGTATCATTTGCCGGTAATAAAAGACAACAGCAAAAGAAAACCCACTGAACAGACAGGGATGGAAGGAGTTTTTTGGTAGCCATTTTTAACTATGTCTTTTTAAGTATTTGGATACTAAGAATCATGAACTAAACATTCGCAGTATTATGGGAAAGACACTGTCAGCAGCAGAATATTAGACCAGGAAGAGGCACCATGGGTCATTTTGCAGAAGATGGGAAGAAGCAGGGAAGCGCGACTAACCTCACCAGTCCCAGCGTTCCCCTGGTGGGTCTGGTGTTTGAGGAAGGGCTGTGTGCCTGCCACTCCATGGGGCTCCTCTAGCTTCTGGCCACCATGCAAGGTATTTAACTTCCTGTTGGTTCGGGCACTGCTGGGGTTTCTTGCTAAGGCCCATTTCCTTTTGTTTAGTACAAAGGATAGGGGATAAATGAGTTTTCAACGGTGTACTCAGGAGCCACAGGGCTCCCTGTGGTCCCTGGGAGTTGACCTGGGGGACACAAATGTCTGGTGTGGAAGGGGGTGGGGCCCAAAAGCCAAGTCCCCTCACTCCAGCTCCACATAAACAACCTGTGTTTCTTTTCTTGTTTTATATGTTGTTCTGGGTAATATTTTGTTTGGGGAAAAGAGTCCAGTGCTAAACAAAGAGTTTAGAGATAATGGTAATGGCTAATATGTTTGAGTGCTGTTTATGTCTTTCTTATGTATAAAGAGCCTAGAACCATTGGTCCTAATAAGCCCTCAAAGGTTAGCTGCTATTCTTACAGTGATCATTATACTAGAAGGTAGTTGTTATTTTTATTCCCATTTTATGAAACTGCATCCTGCACAAACTTGTAGATGCCCCCACTTTCCCATTTAACTAACTTTCCTGTTCATTAAAATGTGTATGCCTCAATATAATGGATTCTGTTATTTCAGAGCCATTCAGGGGTGACCTACTTTATGTTTGAAGCAGGTGTTTTCTGACCCGCCCTACACAGCCTCTGGCCTGGTTCCTGGGGTCATCACAGGTACCACCCTGGGCAGGCAGGTGAGTTTTCCTGCAGAGCGTCTCTGTGTTTCACTCGAGAGGGCAAATCAGAAGAGCTGGCAGCCCGACGGCAGGTGGAGGCTGAGGGTGGTAGGGCACACCCAGCCGCTCCTCCTAGTGGACTGCAGAGGGGGACAGCTTGTCCCATTGCCTGTGCCTTCAAGGCCTTTGCTTTCAGGAGCGGAACCATGCACAGGGGACCCTGGGAGGGAACATGGTGGCAGGGAGCAGAGGAGTGATTGGCTCCTGTGCTCTGTGAGCTGCTTGTAACCTTGAAGAGAGAGGTTTCCCTTCCTTAAAAGAAACAGTTTGAAGGCTGAGGAAGAAGAAAACAAACACTGCAATTGAAAACACATGCCCACACGAGAAGCCTACAACAGAATGCTTAAAATTTTGCAAGTAGTCCACAGCTGCTATTTATGTCGGCCTGTTTGTGTCCCACTTATATTCTTCTACTCTTCCGTGTGTGTGTGTGTGTGTGTGTGTGTGTGTGTGTGTGTATGTGTTGTAGTAGTAGTAGTAGTTTAGTTGCTAAGTCGTGTCTGAGTCTTGTGACCCCACAGACTGTAGCCTGTCAGGTTCTGCTGTCCATGGGATTCTCCAGGCAAGAACACTGGAGTGGGTTGCCATTTCCTTCTCCAGTGCATGAAAGTGAAAAGTGAAAGTGAAGTCGTTCAGTCGTGTCCAACTCTTAGCAACCCCATGGACTGTAGCCCACCAGGCTCCTCCATCCATGGGATTTTTCAGGCAAGAGTACTGGAGTGGGGTGCCATTGCCTTCTCCGCTGTATCTGTGAGATGGACTAAATACCAAATAAAAGGTAAACTGTGGTACCATGTGTTTTAGCTAAGTAGAAACTCTTGCTTGGCACAATTGCTGAATTTGAAAGTGACATTTTTTCCCTGGCTCTTGTGAGTGGGTGAGTGCAGTCTCCAGCCCCTAGGCTGTCCCTGCCACAGTAACAGCGGGTATGGTACTGGACTCGGAGACACTGCTCATGGAGAGTGTTACATAATCTTTACAACCACCACCCTGTGACGCCCAGGATGGTCACGGAATTTCCTCAGAGTTTCCAGCTAGTAAGTGGTGGCCAGGATTCAAACTGGGCAGCCTGGCCCCTCCCACAACAGATTCTTAACTATCCACCGGCTTCTGTCTCCTGAAACAGTCAGACTGATACCTGGGAGCACTCTGGTTTCTGAGGCTTGTTGTTGTTGCTCTATTGCTAAGTCACTTCCAACTCTTTGTGACCCCATGGGCTGCAGCATGCCAGGCTTCCCGGTCCTTCACTGTCTCCCAGAGTTTGCTCAAACTCATGTCCATTGAGTCGATGATCCCATCCAACCATCTCGTCCTCTGTCATCCCTTCTCTTGCTCTCAATCTTTCTCAGCATCAGGGACTGTTCCAGTGAGTTGGCTCTTTGCATGAGGTGTCCAAAATATTGCAGCTTCAACTTCAGCATCAGTCCTTCCAATGAACATTCAGGACTGATTTCCTTTAGGATTAATTGGTTTGCTCTCCTTGCTGTCCAAGGAAGTCTCAAGAGTCTTCTCCAGTGCCATAGTTCGAAAGCATCAATTCTTTGGCCCTCAGTCTTCTTTATGGTCCAAGTCTTATATCCATACATAACTATTGGAAAAACCATTGCTTCCAAGGTTACCTTGTCACAGTTAAGCTGTTCTAAAGTAAAGTTATCATTTTCATACCATTGTTGTTTAAGGGAACTCACAGGTCTGTGTATGGAAGAAGATTATGAAAAAATCACCGTTATCGAGCTAAAACTTCTACACGTGTGTTTCTTTATACACAGCTTTGAAGTCTCTATGTACCTTTTAAAGGAGTTAATGGAGTTTTTGACCTTTCTCTCCTGTCCCCTTGAATCCTCTGGTAAATGTTCAGTTACTTAGGACAATCTGTTCTCAAAACAGAGGCTATATATACATTTATTGATTTGTAATTAGTTTAGTGGAAAAACATTTAAATGTCACTTTACCTTAAGTCAACAGGGAAAAATTTTTGTGTATGTACTCATTTTTCCAGTGACCTTTTATACAAGTCACACTCTATTTTTCTACTTTTTCATTTAATCGAGCCAGAATAGACAGGTGGCGTCATGTTTAAAATAAGAGGATAATAAAACACTTATGTTCATTTCTAGAAGACTGAGGACCATTGTCTGTTAGTACTGTTGCTGGGATTCCCAGGTAATAAACAACAATCCCAGAAATAGCATGTAAAACGCTATGCTCAATAAATTTCTGAATTAAGAATTTAATAGTAAGTCTTATTGTTGATTTAACCAGGTGACTCTGACTTTAAGTGTATGTGGAATTGTTGATGCATAGTCATTCAAAACACCTTATTAGCACTTTCTCTGCTTATCCTGTAACTGATTTTTTTTTTAACCTGGGTCATTTTTTAAAAAATGTTTGTTGAATTTGTTACAATATTGCTTCCATTTTACCTTTCAGTTTTTTGGTGGTGAGGCATATGGGATCCTAGCTCCCTGACCAAGAATCCAACCTGTACCCCCTGCATTGGAAGGTGAAGTCTTAACCGCTGGCCTCCAGGGAAGTCCCCGTGTTACTTATTTTTTATTGAATTTTAGTGAGGGTTAATCTTCCTGCGGGCTTCCCAGGTGGCACTAGTGATAAAGAATCTACCTGCCAATGCAACAGACATAAGAGACACGGGTTGATCCCTGGGTCAGGAAGACCCCTGGGAAAAGGGCATGGCAACCCATTCTAGTATTCTCGCCTGGAGAATCCCACAGACCGAGGAGCCTGGTGGGCTACAGTCCATGGGGTCGCAAAAAGTCGAACACAACTGAAGTGACTTAGCAGCTCACACAGTCTTCCAGCAGATGGAGAAATAACATAATTGGAAGTCAGTTTCTCAGGAGAGTCCGCTCCCAATTCAGAGAGAAGCAGAATCCCAGCCCCTCTTCTAAGCACCAGTAGCCGCCCGGATACCTGGGTTTGGCCTCCTGGGTGAGGTTTCAGTGCTCGCAGCCCCCAGAGCCTTCAGGAGCCTTCCCAGCCTGGCCTGGCCCCAGCCCGCAGGGCTCGGGCACCCCAGGTGGACTCTGTGCCTTGGGCCCCACCTCAAAGGTCAAGGTGGACGTCGGATGTCAAGCCCAGGCAGCTGGAAGGGACCCAACACACTGGGGTTCTTAGTCCCCGGCCCATCAGACAGGCTGTCCTGGAGGCGCTGCCCTGATTGCAGGGGGTGGGGTGGGGGTGGGGGGGGGGGGCAGGAGCCCCACCCATTTTTGTAAATCTTGTTAACTGTGAATCAAATACAGCTGTCTTTTTCTCTGGAAAGGAAGTGAGCCACACGTCCTGCATCCTGCCTTCTCGAGTACCCCTTATGGTGGATCTGCACTCCTTTCCCACCACACCTCGTGGGCACAGGCTGTGTCCCCAGGGGCTCAGGAGGGGAGGTGGGCGGGGACACAGACTGTCAGCCACCTGTAAACCTACCTCTAAGCCAGGCCAGAGAGGGTTCCCCAGAACGTTTGATCTTTCAGGTTGAGAAAAGTAAACTGAACTTCTTCCGGGTCTTAGAGTAACACCAGGCACACCGTGGATATATTTCCTGACTTGTGATTGGTTGTTGAGTTGCCAAGTTTTATCCAACTGATTCTTGCGACCTCATGGACTTGTAGCCTGCCAGGCTCCTCTGTCCGTGGGATTCTCTAGGCAAGAATACTGGAGTGAGTTGCCATTTCCTTTTCCAGGGGCTCTTTCTCACCCAGGAATCAAACCCAGGTCTCCTGCCTTGAGGCAGATTCTTTACCATCTGAGCTATGAGGGAATCCCATAGAAAGGCCTCAACTATTTTTTTCTTTGGTAAGTTATTTTTTGTTTTAATTTGGCTGCGCTGAGTCTTAGTTGCGGCCACTGGGATCTTCAGTCTTCCGTGCGGCATGCAGCATCTTTAGTAATGGCGCGTGAGGTCTTTCAGGGGCAGCATTCGAACCCTTCCTTGCAGCGCGTGAGGTCTAGTTCCCTAACCAGTGCTCAAACCCGGACCCCCTGCCTCGGGAGCAGGGAGGCTCAGCCACTGGACTGCCAGGGCGGAGGTCCCAGGAGGGCCTCAGCTTTGCTGTGAGAGCTCTGAACGGCCAGGAAACCTGGGTGCTCTGTGTCCTCCAGATTGGCTGCCAGGACAGGTGAGAGGACAGGGGAAGTGGGAGAGATGGCCAGGCAGCGTGCTGAGGATCCTCAGTCAGCATCCAGGTGTGAAGGGCTGCTGGCGCTGACGCCATCGGGCTGGATCAGCTATGTCTCATTCTACTTGCTGCTTGACCGGTGAACTGGGAGTTAGGTTCATAGCTAAGGCTGCCCGGAATCTTGAAATGCAAATGTAGCCGACGGAATTATTCATATCCATGTGGCATCCATCAGTTTTTGCACCTGAAGCCCTGAGAGACTCGGCTCTATTGATTCCTTCCTCTGAAATCTGAAGTAGAGAGAAAAATCACTCGACCTGAGAGCGAGTTTATTAGATGGGTTCATCCCTCTGTTTTGTTCCCTAAACATTGGTTAAACCCTCTTTGGGGTTCTCAGCTGACTGTCAGGACAAGGACTAGTACACACGCCACTTATACACCTACCTAGTACTACCCTAGGAAAAGGCAATGGCGGCCAACTCCAGTACTCTTGCCTCGAAAATCTCATGGGCGGAGGAGCCTAGTGGGCTGCAGTCCATGGGGTTGCTGAGAGTTGGACACAACTCAGTGACTTCACTTTCACTTTTCACTTTCATGCATTGGGGAAGGCAATGGCAACCCACTCCAGTGTTCTTGCCTGGAGAATCCCAGGGACGGGGAGCCTGGTGGGCTGCCGTCTATGGGGTCGCACAGAGTCGGACACAACTGACGCGACTTAGCAGCAGCAGCAGCAGCAGCAGCACTGCCCTGTTCCTCGTGCTTTGGTATTCCAGCGTCCTCTCCCACATGGGCCTCACTGATGCATTCACAGTTTGGGCCCATCACGTGTGCAGCTGCAGACCCCTCAGGCCTGCCCCAGGCTCCTCAAGCTTCCTCTTTTGTTTCTTGCTGTCTTTGAGAAACTGGTCACCTCCACGGAGGCCTTTGTGGGAAAGGCTGTGCTCTCAGGTCAACGTGTGATAGACCTGCAGACCTGGGCACAGGCATCTCGGGGCGGAGTCTGTGCTGGCATTTGTCGAGGCCTCGTGTGTCTTCTGTCCACGCTCAGGGCATCTTGCCTGTGGTGCAAGTTTTGAGTAATGTTTTGAGTCTGATTGTTTTTTTTTATAGTGAAAACTTATATTTGAAATTAGCCAGCTGGACTCAGTTTAGATGATCCAATCTTGTTGGCAATATCCAAAGCATCACAGGCAGGAGCCAGTTGAGCACAGGCCGCCTTCTGTCCATTAGGCCTGGTCCAGGTGTTGACCTTAGCCACGTCAGTGTTGCAGCCTGTTGAACTGGGTGCTTGTTGGCCCTGATGTCCATAGAGAACATGTGGGTGGTTGTCGTCTCCTTTCTTCACGACTGACTTGGTGGTGAACAGGGAATCTGATGATGGCCCAGTGGTCAAGTTTGTTTCTCCTAGGGGGCGTTCTCGCGAGGATATTTGGGCTGCCTCCTGAGCTGCAGTGTTCTGGGCCGCTGGAAGGTGGGTGACATCTGGGTCTTCTTTATCTTGTGCCTGTGGATGCCTCTCAACACCCTTTCTTGGCCTCCAAGCCTTTGCTTTGGCTTCAGCTTTGGGAGAGGCAGAGACTGCCTTCTTCACTCTCAGCGCCACCTTTCATGAATAAAAAAAATCTCAAGTCTAGTTTAACTTCAGTTGTTTCACAGTTTCTTAAAATTCTGTGCCTTGTACCACCATGTGACAATTCCGCTAGCATAACTGTGAAACATGTTAACATGAAGAGACCTTTGGAGGATGACAGGGAATGGTGGTAACTGGCCTGGCCTCCTTGGGTCTGGAGGGGAGGGAGCTGAGTTCCAGGTTGCTCAGGCCCTCAGTTCCTGACTCCCTGGGGCCTTGATGCCATCCCACTGGGTAACAGCTTCACAGCCTCACTTCCTGTTTTATATTGACATGAGTGTAATTAAGAGAAGGGAAAACACACTGGTGGCCCACCCTTTCTGGCATGCATGTTACATGCCGGAAGGGACGGGCAAGATAAAGACAGTTAGGATCAGGGTGGTGGGATGATAGAGCAACCCGGAAGAAGTGAATCAAGTTTATTTCTCTCATGGCAGAGTTTAGAGGTGGCTCCCCTGAGTTAGAAGGGGCTGCATGGTGTCAGAGGCTGAGGCTCCTTCCACTTTGTTTCCACCCTGCATGGCTTTTATACCTACAGCTCCTTCCTTGACCCAACATGGCTGCTGAATGTTATTCATCACACCTACATTCCAGCTGGTAGGGAGGGGAAGGGCTGGGAGTACATATCCCTCTTTACATGGCTAGACCCACACATAGGGAGGGTGGAATGTAGTCTTTATTCTGAGGAGCTGCGAATCGAGCCAAAGTCAAGATTCTGTTTCTGTGAAAGAAGAGCAAACGGTCCTGGGGTCGGCTGGCGGTCTGTCCATGGACTGGATTCTGACTGCACTGATTCATTTTATTTATTCGATAAATATTTATGAGCTGTCTACTGTATTTCTAGGGCCCAAGAAAGCAGAGTGAAAACAGAAACAATCCCAGTCCTTAAGACATGTACCTACACGGGGAGACAGACCCTAACCAAACACAAACACAGTTGTGTAAACGGTGATGAGTGCCATGAAGGAAGAGGACGCCACGTGCTGTGAGAGCAGAGCTGGGGCTGGGATAGGGTCGGAGAAGCTTGACCCTGGGAAGTGACCTCTGAGCCGAGAGCTGGAGAGTGAGTAGAGTGAGGAGCATCCCAGACAGAGACGAGTGTGTCCCAATGACAGGCGCGGAGGCAGGGGTGAGCGCTGATGGAGACGCTGAGGGCAGCCACTCATCTTGGCGCAAAGAGGTCTGAAGAGGCGAGAGAGCAGGGAGGAATCAGGGTCAGACCTGGTGGGCCCAGGGGTGGGGAGAGCACCCACCCCAGCTTACCTGGGACTGTGGGTGTCCTTGGATGAGGAACTCTCAGTGCTGAAACTGGGGAGGTCCCGGGCAAGCCAGAAGGAGTGGGTCACCCTCCCTGGAGGTCATTAATATACAGTTAGTCATTAATATACATTAATATACAGTTGGGCTCCTTTACTATTAATTACAGCAAAACTCCTTTTTCGGTTGGCGTAGCTCCCAGCCTTGGAAAAACAGCCACTGACTGGTGAAAGTAGCCCCTCGCCTTGGCCAAAGGGAAAGAGGTACAAAGGACAGGGGGCTCTTAAACTAGTTGGATGACATGACCAGGGAGACATTTTTATCTGTGCAATTTCCCCTAAGGGTAATTTTGGAGATTAACTGGCAGGTGATGATATATTTGAGCTAACAGAAATAGGCAAGGATGGAGGAAGCCCCGACTCCAGAGCAGTGTTTCTCAGCACCAGCGATGCATTGGAACCATCTGGGAATTTTTTTTTAAAAAAGGTGCCAGGACCCCAGCCAGTAAATCAGATTCTCCACAGGTAGGGCCAGGGCCAGGGTGATTCCCTGCTCCATGGTAGCACCTCTGAGGGTTCGGTGAACACGTGACTTGCTGGGACTATTGTAGATCACAGATTCTGCCTCCATGGGGCCCAACCATTGTATTTATGAATGCCCAGGTGATAAGGATGTTGCTGGTCAATAGACTTTGTGTTATTGTTCATTCACAAAGTCGTGTCCAACTCTTGGTGACCCCATGGACTGCAGCACGCCAGCCTTCCCTGTCCTTCACCAACCCCTGGAGCTTGCTCAAACTCATGTCCATTGAACCAATGATCCCATCCAACCATCTCATCCTCTGCCATCCCCTTCTCCTCCTGCCTTCTATCTTTCCCAGCATCAGGGTCTTTTCCAATGAGTTGGCTCTTTGCATCATGTGACCAAAGTATTGGAGCTACAGCATCAGTCCTTCCAATGAGTATTCAGGGTTGATTTCCTTTAGGGTTGACTGGTTTGATCTTCTTGCACTCCAGGGGACTCTCAAGAATCTTCTCCAACACCACAGTTCAAAAGCATCAGTTCTTTGGCACTCAGCCTTCTTTATGGTCCCACTCTCACATCCATACGTGACTGCTAGAAAAACCATGGGTTTGACTACATGACCTTTGTCGGCAAAGACTTTAAGTACAATGTTCTGTAATGTTTGATGGGTTTGTTTTGAAGCCTCTGCTTTCTTTTTAGGAGAGCAGATCTGAGAGACCATGTTAGGGTAGAAGGTCCTTGAGAGACTAGAGGGGGAGGACAGGGAGGCCCCCGCTCTGGGCTCCCGTCACTCGTGGGCCCAGCCCAACTTCTCAGTTGGTTCCGGTGGTGCTTGAGGTTACATGGTGAGGCCGGTTCCTGGTTCCAGGAGAACCAGCTCTTGGAGGCTTCTGGCTGGGATGGTGCAATAAGCGATGCTTCATTGCCTTCTCACTTGTTTAGAGGCCTCTCTAGCTGACCCCACTGGCTGCCAGGATGTGGGTCTTTCCAACAACTCAGAAAAGCCTGAAAGATTTTTAAAAAATGACACATCCATTGTGGGGGGGGGGAAAAAAAATCAACAAAAAGCACACACCACTGACCTCAGACTGGAAAATGGTGTTGGAGAAGGGAAGCCAATTAGAAGGATTAGTACTCATTAGTGACAGAGACCAGATGATTCTGAGGAATGGAAAAATCACTGCAGGGCGAAAGTGGCTCATCTCAGAGTGTCCTTTTATTTCTCCCTGGGTCATGTGTTCATGAATGATCTGTGTTGGGATGTGGAAGACAAGCTTGATCTTTAAAGGTCTAAGAATTGAGAGGGGGGACAGAGCACCACAGAAGCCATGGCGGGTGGGAGCAGTGAGCCGAGTCCAGCGATGTGAAATTTCGCGGGGATGTGTGCCGGCTCCTGGGGCTTGGAGAGCTTGCCCCGTGATATGGATAAGCCCTTGCTTTCCTCCCCAGGTTCTGAACCAAAAGGTAGACACTGGAGTCAGGGATTTTTTTTTTTTTTAATGTCAGCTGGGTAGTAAAATCCTATGTCTTAGATGATGTGGCCAGGTGGGTTTGCGGGCAGTGCCTGAGGTGTGCTCACCCCGCAGAGGTCAGGCCTCCCTCCCAGAGAGTCGGCCTCCCCCCAGGCCCCTCTCTGCAGGCAGGCAGTAGTGGGTTGAGCTGAGTGGAGAGTCTGAACCCCTGCTGTCAGATAGTCTCCCGCCTTCAAGAAAGATCCCCTGGAGAAGGAAATGGCAACCCACTCCAGGATTCTTGCCTGGAAAATTCCATAGACTGAGGAGACTGGTAGGCTACAGTCCATGTCGGAAACGACTAAATGATTTCACTTCCAAAAAAGAGCAAGGGGAGAGGGGCGGAGGCCAGTACCAGACCTCCAGGAAAGTTCTTCCACCTGGAGGTTTGGGGACACAGGAGACTAGAGCGCCTGCCCACCTCTCCCCCTTCAGCAGACAGGGAGCAGCAGGTCTCAAGGGCTTCAGGTCGATGGCGGGCTGACTACTAACACAGCCACAGCCTGCATTAATGCGAATGGATCAGTGAGACCGAGTCTGGTCAACCACAGCTCATGGGCCACTCAATTTTTCTGTGGCTTGCAACCTATAAAAGGTCTTTACATTTTTTTTTAATAGTTAGGGGAAAAAAAAAAAGAAGAATCCCTTTTCCTGACATGTGAAACTTACTTGAAATTCAGATTTCAGCATCCCTAGGAAAGTTTTCTTGGGATACTGCCCCGCTGTGTATTGTCCGATGGCTGCTTCCACTCCTCCAGGGGCCGATATGAGCGGGTGGGATGGAGGCCAGATGGCCGGCAGTGCCTGGAATCTTCCCTCTCCAGCCCTGCACGGAAAGCTTGCTGAGTCCGCTGGAGAGTGAAGTAGTGGTCACGTGGTTGATGGCTCCCCTGCTTGCGTCACACCCAGGACAGTGTGTTCCAGCCCACGGTCACACTTTAAGTTGGGGTGGGTCCCCAAAAGGGTCACAGGGATGGTGAAGAGGCCTCCCTCCCACCCCGCCACCCCGCACCAAACCATGTCAAGTGAGGCCTGGTGGGGAGAACCGGGGTGTCTGAGCCAGAAGAGGTAAAGGCACTGTGGGAATGCCAGCTGCCTTCAGAGTTCGTGCTCGGGAACTGTTTTGAATTCTTGGAAGAGAAGTACTCAAGGAAGGCAATTGTGTAGTTAATTCAAGGGGCACTGACCTTGAGTTGGAGCATGCGGTTCAAGTTCAGGCTTCTGCTTGCTTTCTCCAGGCTTCAAAGACGAAGTGCGTGTACACCAGTGGCCAGGTCCACAGTGAATTAAGGCTCAGCTTTCACCTCAGAGGGGCTTTCTGGCCCATAGGGGACACAGTCATGAATACACTGAACCAGAACCCACCTGCAATGTGGACAGCGTTGGCGGGGGGTGGGGTCGGGGGGTACCGGGGGAGGGATTCATCCTGCCAAGGGGCTGGTGTGACTTGGACCTCAGAGAACAAGTAGAATTCCAGCCCAGAGCATCCTGTGTCCCTGTGAAATGGTCACTAATCTGAGAAGCTGTCATGAGGAAGGGGGCTTGGACATGTTCCTCGGGACCCCAAGCAGTGACGATGCACATGGTGGTGACAGGTCTGGTCATGCCAGCCTCTTGCTTCCAACCCAGTGGGGGGGCTTTCCTTGCTCTTCAACATCAGTGTCTCCTAAGGGGATGCAGCCTTGCTGGTCTCCCCTCAATTTCCCATCCAGGCTCTGGGTCCCAGCCCCACCTCACGTCCTCGGAGGAGCCTCCCCCAGCTTGGGTCTGGGTCAGGTCCCTGTGTTACCCCCACCAGTGTCCTCTGCACGGCCTTGGTCGTGCTGCAGACACACGAGGATGGTCTATCCAGGTGTGAATGGATGGAGGAACATCCAGTCTTTCCAGTTCACCGTGATGGCATCGGTACCCGGCCTACAGAGCAGCGTCATCTGTAGTCGTAGAATAGTGATATATCTGATCGTTGGAGAAACAACCCAGAAAAGGAAATGGGCTCCCATCAGCAGGGGGTGAGTTTCCACCCCAGAGGCATGGAGACACCGATGATGACCACTTGGAGGGGCTCAGCCGACAGCCTGTGTGTTGTGAGCACACTCGGGGCTTCCTGTGTCTCATTACCACCTTCCCGCATCACTGTTGGTCTCCAGTGTTGGGGAGACTCTTGGGGATGACTCATCTGAGGTTCTGCAGCTAGAAAATGACAGAATAAAGACTGGGTCCTAGGCTTATTCTGCCAGCCTGCTGTCTCCACCGGGGCCGGGCCAGGGCACCTGCCTGGTGGGGTGCCGAGACTGGAGTTCTGGGATCCCTGGAGCCTAGCCCACCTACTGCTTCTGTGTTTTTGTAGTTGGGTGGGTTTTAAGCCCTCTCCAGAAAGTTAGAAAATTCAAGTGATAGGTGGCATTGAATACCCCTATTGATGCACCCAGTACATGAAGATACTGAGCTATGATGTTATTAAAAACGTGGTATATTGTTACCCTGCTTATTTAACTTATATGCAGAGTACATCATGAGAAACGCTGGGCTGGAAGAAGCACAAGCTGGAATCAAGATTGCTGGGAGAAATATCAATAACCTCAGACAGGCAGATGACACCACCTTTATGGCAGAAAATGAAGAGGAACTAAAAAGCCCCTTGATGAAAGTGAAAGAGGAGAGTGAAAAAGTTGGCTTAAAGCTCAACATTCAGAAAACTAAGATCATGGCATCTGGTCCCATCACTTCATGGGAAATAGATGGGGAAACAGTGGAAAGAGTGTCAGACTTTATTTTGGGGGGGCTCCAAAATCACTGCAGATGGTGATTGCCATGAAATTAAAAGACGCTTATTTCTTGGAAGGAAAGTTATGACCAACCTAGATAGCATATTCAAAAGCAGAGACATAACTTTGCCAACAAAGGTCTGTCTAGTCAAGGCTATGGATTTTCCAGTGGTCATGTATGGATGTGAGAGTTGGACTGTGAAGAAAGCTGAGTACCGAAGAATTGATGCTTTTGAACTGTGGTATTGGAAAAGACTCTTGAGTCCCTTGAACTGCAAGGAGATCCAACCAGTCCATCCTAAAGGAGATCAGTCCTGGGTGTTTGTTGGAAGGACTGATGCTGAAGCTGAAACTCCAGTACTTTGGCCACCTCATGTGAAGAGTTGACTCATTGGAAAAGACCCTGATGCTGGGAGGGATTGGGGGCAGGAGGAAAAGGTGACGCCAGAGGATGAGATGGCTGGATGGCATCACCAACTCAATGGACGTGAGTTTGGGTAAACTCCAGGAGTTGGTGATGGACAGGGATGCCTGGCATGCTGAGATTCATGGGGTTGCAAAGAGTCGGACACGACTGAGCAGCTGAACTCAATAGTCCTCTTAGTGTTGGCAAGGAGCGTTTCCTGCTGCATTTGTTGAACTCTGGATTGGCAGGAAGGAGCCTGGGGTAGATGTGCCCAGTCCTAGCTTGAAGTCAGTTGTCTCGCAGGGCTATGGTCCTGTGACTCACTGGTCACTATTTTCAAGATAAAAAGCTTGCACATTGGTGGTTCTCTTCCTCAGTGATACTGATCTTGTCGTCGTTGGTTATAGAACTTTACTAAGTGGAAGACTGTTGTTTCTTAAGCAGGACTAATGCCTGAAATCCAAAAGTGTAGAAAGTCTTTGGAGCTCACCATTTCCAAGATTTGTGAAGAGGATATTTGTTCTCTCTCCCCCATAACTTACACAGAAACAACCAAATAACCTGTGGTTTTGCTTGAGCCTGAGGCTGTGCTGGTTGTTACAAACCCAGGCTGTCACCCCGCTGTGCTGATGTTCTGAACATCTCCGGCAGTCTTCTAGGGCTCCAGACTATTCAGAAACCTTGATGACCTAACAAGATTTGTTTTGTATGTTTAACATTCTGTTTCCACATTGCTTCATTTATTCCTTTGGACGAACAAACCACATTTTGCTTTATGTCTCAGAACTCAGCTCTGAGAGAGGCGACCTACCGGGGCAGACAGCATGAGGACTCTGTGTTATTCTGAGTCCTGGCTGGGCCCCGACACCAGGACGTGTAACCTGTGGGCCTAGACAAGCTGACAAGTAACCTTTCCCAGCAGCAGGGCATTGTGCCACTGGACCCTGAACTCCCTGGAGCCAGAGACTGTGTCTTTTCACTTCACTGCCTGCCAGTCCAGCTCCCAGCCCAGGGTGGGAAGTAGAATAACCAAGGGATGAGGGGCAGGAGAGGGGGCCTTCTGGGGCCTCTCCTTGTCCACTGAACCACGTGGCCTCAGTTGACTCCTCCCTGCGGTACCCCCACCCCTCCACCGGCCCTGCTACAGAGAGCCTGCAGGGATGTCCTGGGGCGGGGTGCCTTTCCCACCCCCTCTCCCTGATTGCTTCCTAACCCATCAGTCTCTCTTGGCCAGTCTCCTGCTAATTAACCAGAATATGGCCTTGAAGCTGATAGAAATAGCTATTGTATTTTTTAAGTTTAAAAGTATTTTTGACCTTGAAGTTCAGGGCTTTTTACAATATTTTGTATTGGGGTATCAGTTCAGTTCAGTCCAGTCGCTCAGTTGTGTCTGACTCTTTGTGACCCAAATGGACAGCAGCACGCTAGGCCTCCTTGTCCATCACCAACTCCCGGAGCGTACTCAAATTCATGTCCATCAGGTCGGTGATGCCATCCAACCATCTCATCCTCTGTGGTCCCCTTCTCTTCCTGCCCTCAATCTTTCCCAGCATCAGGGTCTTTTCCAGTGAGTCCTTTCTTCGCATCAGGTAGCCAAAGAATTGGAGCTTCAGCATCAGTCCTTCCAATGAATGTTCAGGGTTGATTTCCTTTAGGATGGACTGGTTGGATCTCCTTGCAGTCCAAGGAACTCTCAAGAGTCTTCTCTAACACCACAGTTCAAAAGCAACAATTCTTCAGCACTCAGCTTTTTTTATGGTCCAACTCTCACATCCATACATGACTACTGGAAAAACCATAGCTTTGACTAGACGGACCTTTGTCAACAAAGTAATGTCTCTGCTTTTTAATACGCTGTCTAGGTTTGTCATAGCTCTTCTTCCAAGGAGCAACTGTCTTTTAATTTTATGGCTGCAGTCACCCATCTGCAGTGATTTTGGAGCCCAAGAAAATAAAATCTGCCACTGTTGCCTTTTTCCCCCCATCGATTTGCCACGAAGTGATGGGACCGGGTGCCATGATCTTTGTTTTCTGAATGTTGAGTTTTAAGCCAGCTTCTTCCACTCTCCTCTTTCACTTTCATCAAGAGGCTCTTTGGCTCCTCCTGGCTTTCTGGGTTAGTTGGAGTATAGCCAATTAGCAATGTCCTGCTAGTTTCAAGTGAACAGTGAAGGGACTCAGCCATACATAAACACGTGTCCGTTTTCCCCCAAACTCTCTTCCCATCCAGGCTGCCACATCACACTGAGCAGAGTTCCAAGAGCTGTTGTTCGGTCGCTCAGTCGTTGTCTGACTCTTTGCTCCCTCAGGGACTGCAACACCAGGCTTCCCTGCCCTTCACTGTCTCCTGGAGTTTGCTCAGATTCGTGTCCATTGAGTTGACGATGCCATCCAAGGAACAGAGTTCCATTGGCTGTAAGGCAGGACTTTGAAATTTTTAACAAGGTGACTTTACCACGTGATCTGTCCCAAACATCTAAATTTAACTGCCTTTTCTGTCTTGTAGCTCAGGCCTAGCTTCCACCACCCAACCCCCCACGCCCACTCTGTAGCCCTTGATCTGCCACCTCTGCTTCAGGAGGGTGGCAGTGGGCCGGGCCCCAGGGGCAGAGGAGCTGAGGGTAGGGGGAGTGATGCCCTGGGGCGACCTGGTGGGAGTGGACAGGGTGGAGGCAGGAGGCCAGCCAGACCCTGGGGGTCTCCAGGAGAGTGAGCCTGAGCCTCAGGGCAAAAGGGCTATCAGTGTCATCACTCAAGTTTCCGGCTCTTCTGTGTCTTTTTAAGTTTTGTTTTCAAGTTTGTTTTTTTCTTTTTGGTTTCCTGTTTGAATTATTTCAGTTTTGGTACATTTTAGCGAATGGAAACAAAAAATTCTAAGTAGAATTTTACCACACAAAAAAAATCCAGGAGCTTTTAATTTTTTCAGTTGTAGTCAGTGGTCTTGTCGGTCACAGGTGGGATGCTAGCGTCCAGACGGCCACACTCTGGGCTGCAGGAGGCTCTGGCATCGTCACCTAAGGAGATTGCAGCTCCCTGGGTGTTCCTTCCGGGCGTGTGGAGGCGGGGAAATGGGGTCTCCGCAGGTGGTAATGCTGGGGATGGGGTTGTGGGGAACACGTGAGACCTAGTTCACCCACTTTCCAGCATCACAGAAATGCCCCATACTTTATATATTGACTCATTTTCAGCCACCACCCAGGTGGTCCAGCCCAAAAGTGTTAAAGAAATCTCATTTTTATCTCTTGATGAGCCTTAAAAAGGATCAAATCCATAGTTCCTGGCAGCACTTTTCTTCACTGCCAGACCCCCCTGCCCCGCCCCCCAGTTCCCCTTGTTTCTGACCCTTGTTCTCCCTCTGTTGATTATGTTGAAAGACTGAGTCCCTGATAGTGGAACTTCTTTTCCTGTTAGTCCGGGGGCTCCCCCCGAAAGCCAGCTCGTTTGTGAGGGTGCCGGGTAGTGGAAGGGAAGTGGGGCTGGCGGGTGCTGACTTCCGTCTGTCTGGCTGGCCCGGGGGATCCCAGGAAGAGTCCGACGGGGAAGATCTTATCCCCTCTCAGCTGCTTTTGGGGAAATGAGATGTGACTCACGAGATCGTCAAAGCTGTGATCATGATAATCTTCTGCTCGGCGCCTCGCTTGTGTTGTTCTCCTCTGTGTCTGTCATTTGGAGTTGTAATCCTGTTACAGGATAATTCTTTTTTTAAATTTTCTTTTTAAAGAGTCTATTTTCCACTTGCTGTAGCAGAGCTGATTAAGGGTCCACTCAGCTCTGTCCTTCAGAGCCAGGTAAGGGAGCGATACGGTGTCCAGCATGACCTTGCCTGGGTTTGGACTCCAGCTTTGCGGGTTATTTAATCTTTCTCTCCCTCGAAGTGTCCCCAGGTGATAAAATAATAATGAACATGGGCTGGGTACTTCCTGTGCACCTGACTGCGAGCTCAGCCTTCAACTGTCTAGCAGCTCCAAGAGGCGGGTATTACCAGGGTAATGGTAACAGTGCTCCCTGCATCCTGGCACTGGGGGTCCTGCCCTGCCCCCCGGGAACAGACACTTTGGGGCATGGAGTCCCCCACCCCATGTACAACAGGATCAGGGCAGGAGCAAATGAGACAATTCCTATGAAACACTTGCCACAGAGTCTGACACAAAGCTCAAATTGTAGCTCTTTTAATTAATTTAATTAAAAATCATACTTTTTCCTACTAAAACACTGTGTTTCGTCTCCTTTGACTGAGAAGCCGCATTCCTGATAATGTTTGCATATGAAGTTGTATGAACACCTCCGGTCGTCTCTAAGCTGCAGGCCCGAGTCCTGCTGGTGCCCACAGCAGCGCCCACGGTCCACTCCCTGGCCCTTCTTGGTCTGAGTTATTGACTGACACCTGTGGGTGCCCTGGGCCGAGTGAATACAAGGACTTTAGGCTGCTGTTCCCGTTTTTCCCGAGAAGGGGCTGTTTAGCCCTCACGTGATTTTTTTCTGATAAGTTGATCAGATCCTCCAAGTTTGGAGGCGGGGTTTGATTTTGAGGATTAGGGCAGGAGGCTAGGGAAGTCCAAGCGTGTGGGTGCAGGTGTGGGTGTGAGGAGACTGTAGTCTGCAGTGGGTCCCCATGGAGACCCTGGCAGCTGCTGAGAGGGCTCAGGCTCAGGAGAAGCCCCCGTTTCAGGGGTCTCAAATGCCCCAAGGGGCAGGGCAGTACCTTTTAAGAATGGAGTATGTTGGTTGGAGTCTGTGACCAATGAGAGCCGTGCCCAATGGAGGCTCTGGCCCAGGGCCTGAAAGCACTCCATGTCCACAGAAAACCAGGACGACCCAGTGGGATGTAGGCAGATGCTCTACCAGGGTCCTCAACTTCCAGGGTTTAATGCCTGAGGATCTGAGGTGGAGCTGATGTAATAACAGAAATACACTGCACAGTAAATGTGCTTGAATCATCCCCAAACCATCCCCTCTCCCTAGTCTGTGGAAAAAAAATTCTTCCATGAAACCTGGTACCAAAAAGGCTGGGGACCGCTGCTCTAAAAGGCTCTTCATGGAAGAAGAGAGGTGACTGTTACCGTGAGAAAAGCATCACCAGTCCTGGGCTTTCGGGAAACGGAGGCTCGTCTGTGGTGGGAGTGTTAACTGATGGTTTGCTTCGGGAGGCATTCTGGCAACATCTGTGACAGCTGAAAGTGTGCACACATCTGGACCCAGAGTTCCCTCTTCTAGAAATTATCCTAAAAGACACCATGAGTCCACAGGGCTGGTGGAGGGGAATGTTTGTAAGAGTGAAAAATGCGGAAACCATCCAAACGCTCATCAACCAGTCAGTGACTATGTGCACATACGATGATCCGCCTTTTTACTTGATGTTACATACACATCCTTTCAGAGGAATACCGTAGAGTTTTTAGTAAAAATCTTACCTTATAGGTGCAAATGCATTACAGCTTACATTTTGAAACAATTCATTAAAATTTTTCATAAATGCTGCTGCTGCTGCTAAGTCACTTCAGTCATGTCCGACTCTGTGCGACCCCATAGACGGCAGCCCACCAGGCTCCCCCGTCCCTGTGATTCTCCAGGCAAGAACACTGGAGTGGGTTGCCATTTCCTTCTCCAATGCATGAAAGTGAAAATTGATTAGCTGCTAATTATATATTTACTCTTGTCTAGTCATAAGTGTCTAGGCAAGAATAAATATATAATTAGCAGCTAATCAATTGTTCTGAACAGATACGCACCTGCTCTTGAAAATGTACTTGTCCATAGTTACTTGTTAGCTTGTTAGCATGGGGGAAACATCTTAAAGGGTATGTGATGTACCCTTTCTTTACTGAGAGTATATATATTTCCTTCTAGAGAATGTATATCAACTTTATTGCTTATGATTAAAATTGTAAATTCCAAATCCATGAGGCTTTGACTCCAGTTAATCATTGGACTCTTTTTTTACTAAGGGAGGGAACTGCTTCACAATGAACCCCAGGAGGTTTGGCGACTATCCAAAAGTTCTCTTCCTTATTTGTACTTCAGCATTTTACATCTTCGAACATAATACAATCAGGAATCTGTTGCAGATAGTAAAATATTGCCAAGTTCCCAGTTTGAGCTCTCCGGGCCAATGAATTATCCCTCTGGTCACATGAGGAATCATAGTGGACCCCGTAAGCTGCACACCTCTGTCCACGCACGTCTCTTCTAAGTGGCCCCCTTTCTGGAAACGATGTCCCTCTCCATGCCTGCAGTCTGAGCCTCGTCCTGTGCTCAGGTGATGCCCTGTGTCATGGCCCATCACGACCGAGGAATATCAGCATGGGCAGGGTGGAGGTGGCATGGCCTGAGGTCCCCGGGGTTAGGGCTGGGTGCTGAGCAGACCCCCTTGATCATTCTTGGATTTAACAGATCTTCTACACAGGGTGAGGCGCACTGTGCTGGTTCTTAACTAATTTCATTCCCTCGTTGTCCAGCGAGGTCAGTATTTTGACTTTCATTTTATAGTCAAGACAATCCAGGGTCAAAGAAGTGAAGGATCCCACTGTCACAGAGCTGAATAAGCAGGGGAAGACGGGTTTTATATTCAGCTTTGAGGGATTCTGAAACCTATGTTCTTTATGTTCCCTATTCCTCTTGAATTTTGTAGGACAAAGATATGTATGACACTGATTATTCAATATTTAGATTAAATTTTTAAATGCTCTAAAAATGTCTATCTAAATCAATGTTGACTCTTTACAGGTAAAATTATCCAGTGTATTTTCTTCCCCTTAAATAAAGCTGCTGCTGCTGCTAAGTCACTTCAGTCGTGTCTGACTCTGTGCGACCCCATAGACGGCTGCCCACCAGGCTCCCCTGTCCCTGGGATTCTCCAGGCAAGAACACTGGAGTGGGTTGCCATTGCCTTCTCCAGTGCATGAAAGTGAAAAGTAAAAGTGAAGTCGCTCAGTCGTGTCTGACTCTTCGCGACCCCATGGACTGCAGCCTGCCAGGCTCCTCCATCCATGGGATTTTCCAGGCAAAGAGTACTGGAGTGGGGTGCCATTGCCTTCTCCATTAAATAAAGCAGGCTTGTGTAATTGTACTTCATGATTTTTTTTTATTGAAGTCTAGTTGATTTACAGTGTTAATTTCTGCTGTACAGCAAAGTGAGTCAGTTATATACATATATACATACCTTTCTATATTCTTTTCCATTATGGTTTATCCCAGGATGTTGAGTATAGTTCCCTCTGTGCTATAGTATTATTATTACGTTTTTGTAGGAAATGACCAAGTTCACTCCTGGACACTAGTCACCAGCCAAGCCTTAGAGACCGCGTGGAGAGTGGTGAAGGGGTCGGTGGCCTTGGCAGCTTCGCTCCTGGCAGCCATCCTCTGCTACTTCAGAAGGCTGCATCTGCATTTAGGACACCGGCTGAAATGGTATGTGGCTCTGTCATCTTTAAATTTCAAAAATGCCCTCGCTGTTAAAAATAGAATTTTGATGTTACTATTTCCATTTATCTTTTAGGTGGATTGGATATCTGCAGAGAAGATTCAAAAGTAAATATTTTCACGCCTGTGTTTCCTTATTTTAAGAGGGTTCAAGAAGGGAAAGGGAAGGGAAAATTCACTGCCGTGTATTTTCGGTTTGGTTCAGGGAACCTCAGCGTGGAGGCGGAAGTTGATTTACTCAGTTATTGTGCAAGAGAGTGGAAAGGAGAGACACCCCATGCCAAGCTGATGAGGAAGGTGTGTGTCTGTTTATTCAGGTCGTGGTGGGTGGAGAATTTGTGTGTAAAAATCAGGAAACTTGCATTCCACTATGCTTTACCAAATATGGAACCAGAAACAACTGTGGCTGCAGTTAAAAGCCAAACAGCTGCTAGGCATCACCTTCAGACCTTTCACCTAGCACTGGGGCCTTCGAGGACTTGGGTAAATTAGGCCTGTAATTTCAGGACACTTGAGCATTGTACCCTCTTCAGCTCTCTCCTGGCCAGGGGTATTAAAACATCTGCAAGGGGCTTCCCTGGTGGTCCAGTGGCTAACACTCCCAGTGCAGGAGGCCTGGGTTCAATCCATGGTCAGGGAACTAGATCCCATATGGCACAACTAAAGATCCCACATGCTGCAACTAAGAGCCAGCGCAACCAAATAAAGATATATTTTTAATCTGCACATGCATTGGAGACTTCTGTCCTTGAAGGGATCAGGCGCCTTGACATAAAATATTTTGAGGGTTTTTTTAGAACTTTCCATCAGACCAGTCTTGGTAAATATCCCCAGCTGTGTTGTCCAACCTTGTCACTAGCAAAAGCCAAAAAAAGTCAAAAGGAAAAAGAAGTACTTTTCAATTACTCTTTAGCATGGACTTAAAAGTACATATAATAGTTTTTACTGCAGTCAGGTTGTAGCCATCCTCTCCCCACAATGACATTCCCTGACTCTGGGCTTCCAAGAAGTTATCAACTAAAATAGCATCACATGGACTCTGTACACACAAAAGCCACTTGAAAATTACACATGGTCACATTCATAACCCATACTGGTTCTGTTTCTGTTGTCCACTTTATTTGGGAGTAGTGCCTTGCTAATGCCATGAATTAGCTTCCTTTAGTCTCTTGTCCAGTGGAATTAAGAACAGCTTGTTCCTCTGGTGCCAATAGGCTTACGAGGAGCTGTTTTGGCGGCGGCATATTAAATGTGTTCGACAAGTCAGGAGAGACAACTATGATGCCCTGAGGTCGGTGCTGTTTCAGATCTTCAGCCGGGGCCTCGCTTTCCCATCCTGGATGAAAGAAAAAGATATCGTGAAGGTATGTTAGGTCCTCACGCTGGAAATTTGGCAAAAATCATGCTGATGGGAACTGCAACACAGAGTCTGGGGTCTTCTGCAGGTGGTTTTGTATTGTACACAAGGTGTCAGGAGATTGAAGATCCTTTAGCTCAGTCTGTCTCTCTTGCCAGTTTGCAAAGAAATCATCTCAGATAGTCGTACTCAATTTTGTTTGTAATGCCAGCATTTTTTCTTGAGAAGGGCGTCTGTCTTTTGTAAGTAAAGTCCTTTAATCCACTTTTCTGCTCTGGCTATTTGAGCATTGACAAGCACAGTGTGTAAGCGCCATCCCAAAGATGCCCTCATATCCCTTTTTTGTCAATCATCTCTCACCCCAGGCATCCACTGGTAGGTTTTCTGGGTCTTTAGTTTTGCCTTTTCCAGAATGTCAGAGAAATGGAGTGACCCATTGTGTAGGCTTTTGAATCTGCCCTTTTCACTTAGCACAATGCATTTGCAGATCGTCTGTGTTGTTCCATGGATCTGTAGTTCAGTGCTTTTATTGTTGAGTGGTGTTCCTTCATATGAATAAAAGACATCTTGTTTATCCATTCATGCTTAAGTTGAAGGATATGTGGATTGCTTCCAGTTTTTAACAGCCTTATGAATAAGGCTGTTACAAATATTCCAATTCAGGATTTTGTATGAATGTAAGTTTTCATTCCTTTTGGGTAAATACCTAGGAATGAGATTGCTGGGTCACATGACAGGCTTTTCTTTAGCTTTGTAAGAACCTGCCAAGTCTTTTCCTAAGCGGCTCTGCCATTTTGCCTTCCCGCCAATAACATGTGAGTTCCAGTTGTGCTACCTTCTCAGATTTTTTGTTTGCTTTTTAGCCATTCTAATAAGGATGCATTTGTATCACTGCTTTTGGTTTGCATTCCTCTAACAGGTAATGATATTGAACATCTTTTCAGGTGCTAATTTGCCACCCACATTGCCTCCTTGGAGAAGTCTTAGTTCAAATCCTTTGCCCATTTTTTTAAATTGAGTTTTGAGGGTTCTTTATATATTCTGAATACAAGTGCTTTATCAGATACGTCATTTGCAAAGATTTTTGCCCAACCAGTGCCTTTTTTTTTTTATGACGGTGCCAGGCAATATATTCTTGATGAATAACCTTAATTTTTATTTGAATGTAATATGCTTATTACATAAGTGTGAGCAAACTCTAGGAGATAGTGAAGGACAGGGAAACCTGGCATGCTGCAGTCCATGGGGTCACAAAGAGTCGGACATGACTTAGCGATTGAATGACAACAATATGCCTAACCACAGATGCACATTTAAGGATGGAGAAGCAAAGAAATATAAAGTATATGCATATATATAACTCCACACGGTCTATTTACTTAACATCTTTTACTTAGAGTTGTTTTATTGGTAGTTTAGTTTAATGTAGCAGTTGTCAAGTGTATGCTGTGTGCCAGCCCTGCTGCTAGTTGCTGAGGACAGAGAACATAGCGAAGACCCTGGGGTCCACAAGCTCAGCAGGGTGGAAGGTGGATCAGATGCTCACAATGGATCCGATTTTTATGCATGCCATGATCATATTTAATCCAACAAGAGTCCTGGAAAATGGATAGGATTGTCCTTCATTTGCGGTGGAGGATGTGCTAAGAGGTAACATAACTGGCGCTCGTTGAGTAACCTCTCGGCAGACCAGTGAAGAGCTAGGTTTGAACCACAGAAAGCATCCTTCTATAATCCATGTGTTCCCTGATGTAGTGGGTTGGCCAATTACTCTAGTGCTGTTTGGTTAAACATAATTTCTAAATGGATATACCTAGGAAGTCTGGGAAATGTTTTATGTAAAAAGATTATTTCTGTAGACATAGTGTTCATTCATGTTTTCATCTGTTGTGAAACTGTGAATCAAGAAGGTGATCCAAATCAATCCACAAATCTAAAAAGAGACTATGTTTTACTTAACTGCCATTACAATCTTTTACACTGATGAATTCTGAATGAGATCAGATTACCCGCTGTGCCATATTCCGAGCTGTGTGTCAGACACGGTGAGATACTGACCACTGTTGGCATCTACTTCCTTTTCAAGCTTCCTGAAAAACTGCTCTTTTCGCAAGGTTGTAATTGGATCCAGCAGTACAGTTTTGGTCCTGAGAAGTATACAGGTTCCAATGTGTTTGGAAAATTACGCAAATGTGTGGAATTACTGAAAACACAGGTGAGTCTCCAGGGGGAAAAAGACAAAGAATAAAAGCGTGCATCCCACACGCAGCCGCTTGCCTCCCGTGTCAGGCATGTCGCTGTGTGTCCCGTGAGAAGAAAGTGCAGGCAGAAACACTTGTTTAGTAACTGACCATTTCCTTTCCTGCTCTTCGTTCTCCTCCCAAATGATGATCGAGAGCAGTGTAATGATCGAGAGCAATGTTGTTCTACACGGTTGTTAGGTCAGTTACGACTAACTAGCCAGCCAACCTTAACGATCACATACTTTTGTTTTTCTAGAAAAATGTGGTGTGAGGTCCAAACAAGACAGTGGGAGATGCCCTTTAGAATGTACCCTGTTAGTAACTTGGGGAGAGCACAGATATTATCATTTGACTAAGAGTTTTTCCTGCTTTTTACTAGACACAGATTTTAGATTGTTGAAATGAGTCCTCCTTGGGAAATGCCATTTCAGTGCCACGGCTTTCTGATCTGTAAAACTAATAAAATGAGTAGTCTCAACCCTGTAATGTTATTATGAGGATTTAATGAGCAAATACCCATAGATTGCCTTATACTCCAGTGGTAAAGTGGTGAAGAATGCTAATTAGTACCCTTTGTCACTGGACTATCCTTTGTGTAATCTGACATCCTTAGAGGTAGCTTTCGGAGGCTGATTTCTTTAGTAGTCTACCTAGTAGGCAGTGTATTTTTGAAAAAATATCTAAACTACTTTGTTTTTGTAAAAGTAATCAATACTTAGGATTACAACAATCAGTGTCAAAAGATATGAAATGAAAAGTTAATGGGTCCCCTCATTAATCCCTGGTTTGTTTTACAAGTACTTTAAAGATTATGCAATGGTGTGTGTATTGACCTTTCCCTTCTAAGCTTCACTAAACATCTGTGTTTTTAGTGGACTGAATTTAGTGGAATTAAAGATTATCACAAGAGAGGAAGTATGTGCAACATCCTTTTTTCTGATGCTCTCCTGGAATGTAAACTTTACGAAGCCCTGAAGTTCATCATGCTCTATCAAGTCACCGAGGTTTATGAACAAATGAAGACCAAAAAGGCCATCCCCAGTCTTTTTCGACTCCTGTTTACCCGGGAAACCTCATCTGACCCCTTGAGCTTCATGATGAATCACCTGAACTCTGTCGGTGACACGTGTGGACTGGAGCAGGTAAACGGGGCAGAAGAATAGTGTGTCTGATGAAGGACAGTGCTGGCAATACTTCAGCATGTAGGTGATTGCAGTTTACTGTCGGCAGTGATAAAACCCACTGCAAAGAGTGGCATGCGTGCTGAGTAGCTTCAGTCATGTCCGACTCTGTGCAACTCCATGGACTGTGGCCCACGAGGCTCCTCTGTCCATGGAATTCTCCAGGCAAGAATACTGGAGAGGGTCGCCATTGCCTCCTGCAGGAATCTTCCTGGACCCGGATCGAACCTGGGTCTCATGCATTGGCAGGCGGATTCTTTACCACTGAGCCACCCGGGAATCCCGCAAAGAGGTGGCGGGTGGGTATCACCGCCCTCCAGTCAGGAAGAGTGATACAAGCCTTCCTGCCCCACACCAGCTGCTGTGTCTTTGCAATCCGGTGGCCAGCCAGCAGCAGTGCCAGGCACCTGTCTGACCTTCACACTGCCTCTCAGGTGGGAACAGGCTCTCCCACTATAGAGGTTACCTGGCAGAAAGTCCAGGTGCGAACTGAGATAACATTTGAGAAAGCATGTGGTTACTTAGTGCAGGTAAAGAGAAGTTATTGAAACTTTGAAAGTCCAGACAATGCTTTTCTATGTCCATAGCAAAGGGGCTTTGTTTTGCTTTGCTTTCCTAGGAGGTACTCAAAAGTACCTGACATTTTAATAAAAATTAATTCATTTAAAATGATTTTTTTAAAAAACGTTGGAAAACAGGATAACTCTTATTGCAAGCATTCCTTTATATTTTTTCCAAACAGCTTGCCCTGTGATCCCCCTACAGAGACCTTTCTCTGTTTGTCCCCTGCCTTCCACGCAGACGTCTTCCATGTCTGTCCCCAATTCCACACCCACGCATGGTTCACATGTGGGTCTGGCCACGAGCCCATCATGTCACGAGCTGCAGAACACTCTCCCTCCGCTGGGGGGGAAGGCGGGCATTTGGGAATGTGCACCCGTGACCTTTCTTTCATCTCCTCCCCACAGATTGATATGTTTATACTCGGATACTCCCTGGAAGTAAAGATAAAAGTGTTCAGACTGTTCAAGTTTAACTCCAGAGACTTTGAAGTCTGCTACCCAGAGGAGTCGCTCAGGGAGTGGCCGGAGATCTCCCTGCTGACCGAGAACGACCGCCACTACCACATTCCTGTCTTTTAAGTCAGGCTGGACTGGGCACCAGCTCTCGCCAGTGACAGAAGTCACCCTTGCAAATAATGTTTCTAGAAAACCAAAGCTGGTATTGCTGCCCGGGAAGGAGCCGGGACCTCCCTCTCCAGGAGCACAAGTACCCTGGACAGGGGACCCCCACGGTGCCTTTCCTCTGTTCTCACTGGTTTCCTCCAGCACAGCTGCACTAACGGGTTTGTGGGCTGGTGGTTTGACCTTGTTGGTGAAGACTCTGGTCACTTCACAGACAATAGGGCACAAGGACATTTAGTTTGAACAAGAACAACAACAGGAAAAAAGTGAGAACAGGACCACGGGAGAAGGACTAAAGGGAAGGAATGTCTTTGGCTGTAACCTTTATGTTCTTCCTTCGGAATCTTATCTTTGACTGATTTGGGATCTTCATAAACACGGCCTTATTTTATAAGCATTACCTTCCCAGGAATCTCTGTGGTATATTGATTTTCCAGAACCCTTTGATTAACTTTAAAATTGTGCGTGTGTGTGTTTATACTCACATGCACATATGCATGTATAGTTTTATATATACATATCTAAACACGTACATACACATAGCCACTACTTTGTAATGTTGTACAATTTGTTTTATATCTCTTTACTTTTTTTTTTTTTAAACTGTTGCATCTGGCCAGTTTAATATGTTTTATATAGACCAAAAAGAGACATTCTACAGATTAAGGCATCTGAATGACAATTATGGAACTGTCACAAAAATATTAAACTGGTGTATTTAACATGTATTTACATGTGTATTTAATTCGTGTAGGTAAAAATTATGCTTGCCCTCCCCCTACCCGCCCCCCGCCCCCAGCCCCCGGCCCGTATCTGTATTCTAATCCCGGAAACCTGTGAATAGGTTGGGTTAAACGACAAAGGAGAATAAGATTGCAGGTGGAACTAAGGTACTAATCCACTAACTTTGAAATAGAGAGAGTGGTGTGGGTTCTCCAGTTGGGCCCAGCATAATCACGAGGATCTTTAAAGTAGAAGAGGGGACTTGGGAGAGTATCAGTCAGGAGGAGATGGGAGGAAGCGACGAACGGTGAGACAGAGACGGACGCAAGGCAGCCGGTTTTGTTCATTGCAGCAGCTACAAGGAGGACATCACTGCAGTTACATGAAGGAGCCACAAGCCGAAGACCGTGGGCAGCCTCTGGAAGCTAGAAAAGGCCAGAGAACATGTTCTCCCCTAGAGCCTCAGGCAGCAACAAGGCCCTGCCAACACTTTGATTTAGCCCCGTGGAACCCGTGTCAGGCCTCTAACCTAGAGACCTGTGAGATGATAAACGTGTTGTTAAGTTGCTAAGTTTGTGGTTTGTGTTACAGCAACCGTAGACAACTAACATACTCAGGCTCACTAACTTCTGGTCATCTCTATTTTGGAAATATTTTTCCAGTTTATTTTGGCAGTCTTTATTTTGGAGGTACTTTGCTAGTCCCATTTTGTATTTTGGCAAATACAAAGTAACTTTAAAAATCCTAGCTAATGGGATACTATTGCAAAGTTACAAACCCCTTCTAAGAATGACTTACTTATTAACATGTTTGATGCTAATGTTTTCTCATGTTTCCATATGTTTACTGTAAATAAAAAGGAGGTATGTTAAATGCTGCAGTCTGTGAAACTAACATTTAGGTTCTTCTGTAATGGGGACACTCACTTGCATTTACCACATAAGCCAGTGTTGGGCCTGCTGCCATTTTGTCCTCTGGGTGAAGAGCTGAAGAGTTTCAAGCTCAGACCCAGGGGCTTTGCAATACCTTGAGAGCCACACGAAGCAGGATCTCTACAGCCTTTCTTGATCTCTACAGCCCTTGCCTGCAACTATGGGTTTTCATAACCCTTGGGTTTCCCTGGTGGCTCAGTTGGTAAAGAATCTGCCCGCAATTCAGGAGACCTGGGTTTGATCCCTGGGTCGGGACGATCCCCTGGAGGAAGGCATGGCAACCCACTCCAGTATTCTTGTCTGGAGAATCCCCATGGACAGAGGAGCCTGGTGGGCTACAGTCCACGCAGTCACAGAGTCTGACATGACTGAAGCAACTTAGCATGGCACGGGCAGCTTATAACTTGTCACGTTATCAGCCCATGATGTTTATCCTTAACCGTGCTGGGGGATGGGGCAGGGTGGGAAAAGGATTCTTTAAATAGAGGGGCAAGACCAAATTGTGAAAACATTTAAATATGATAATAATGAAAGTAAAAAATAAGACTCTTCAGTAGTTGCTGTGTTTGGGGGAAAACATCAAACCAGAAGATTTTAGGGGACGAGGTGTTGGGTGTTTTTGTTTTTAATTCAGTTGTATGATGAATGTAACAAACTAATTAGAAGGAACTACATATAAATTAGCACCATTTTTAAATGCTAGATCCCTGGGTCAGAAAGATCCCCTGGAGAAGGAAATGGCAACCCACTCCAGTATTCTTGCCTGGGAAATCCCATGGACAGAGGAGCCTGACGGGCTACAGTCCATGGGGTCACAGAAGAGTCAGACACGACTTAGAGGTTAAACAACAACAGCTTATTTAAACATGGGATGTGTTCTAAGAAGCATTCCTGAAGCACAGAAATATTGTTCCACTGAAATAGCCTTTTTGTAAACAAAGAATATTTCTTGCTTCTAACTTCTAAAACCTCAGATGGAACATCTAGATAGAACCAAATACCGGTTGGTAGTTAAAACTAAGAGTATAGTGTTATACTCTTCTGTTTTGCTCACCCTTGAGTTTGAAAAGGTAGCTGGTAAGTCACTTCAGTCGTGTCCGACTCTGTGCGACCCCATAGACGGCAGCCCACCAGGCTCCCCCATCCCTGGGATTCTCCAGGCAAGAACACTGGAGTGGGTTGCCATTTCCTTCTCCAATGCATGAAAGTGAAAAGTGAAAGTGAAGTCGCTCAGTCGTGTCCGACTCTTAGCGACCCCATGGAGTGCAGCCCACGGGGCTCCTCCATCCATGGGATTTTCCAGGCAAGAGTACTGGAGTGGGGTGCCATTGCCTTCTCTGTTGAAAAGGTAGAGTGAAGGTCAAACCAGTAATGCTAGGGGGCTTCATGGACAGCATACAACTTGATTCCATTGCTCCTTAGCATACATCAACACATCTATATGGACAAACCCAAAAGCTTGAGACTTCGCTGGCCCCACGTTTTGTTATCACCATCATCCCCAAAGACAGAATCTGGGAAACAACTGGGGAACCACCGCATGTACCTGCCAGTCTCAGCTTGTGTCCACCTCTCAGCATGTCCACGGACTTCCTGTGGGTACTGGCCTCTCTGTTGGACCGGCTTTATGGGAAGGGCCCCAGGGCTAGGTGATGAGAAGGAGTTGGTGCAAACTGACAACGGGGGTGAAAACCTAAAAAGCTGCACAAATATTCTGGAACTTCCAGTGTGTGAATCTAAGTAGACACATTTATGACTTACTTGAAGATTCCCTGGAGGAGGAGATGGCAACCCACTCCAGTATTCTTGCCTGGAAAACCCCATGGACAGAGGAACCTGGCAGGCTACAATCCATGGGGTCGCAAGAGTTGGACATGACTGAGCACACACACTATATATACCACACTATAAATAGAAAAAAACAGAGATGTGATACTTGGTGAAAATGTTATAAAATATCCATATCTTATAGCTAAATAAGATAAATATGTATTTCTCTCTCTTATCAGGAGCTAGCCTTAGGTGTAATTAAGCATGATTAAAGGAAAAGCTCAGCACTGGTGTATATTTGACCTATGTTTAATACATTAGTCATAAAATGGTAAACGAGAAATTAATTTTCCCACCTGGTTTATACTTCACGGGGTAAGAGTGGACACTTCAGTCTGCTTGTGAGACCAGGTGTGTTATTAGTTGCGTTTTTGGTTGTCCTTCCTGAGTCCCCGTCTTCATGCAAGCACACTGAAGACACTCCATGCAATGAACAGGAAGAGGAAATGTCACACGATTCTCTTTTTAAAGCAGGAAGTAAAGTGCCTTTTCCCCTTTGAACATTGTGGCAGAGCAGTGCTTGCGAAGCTATCTGTGGTGAGTGTTGTGATGGACCCGGTTTTGAATTTCCCATTCTTGGCAGACGGGCACTTTTGTAAAAGTAAAATGTTGCACTGAGATCGGATTGCTATAAGAGTTTCTCAACACTTGCTCTCAGTTCCTGTACACATTCTTGCAGACAAGCAGAAAGAGCTTGCAATGTGGCCCTCGTCTATACAGTGCACTGAAACGGAAGTTTCAGGCAAGAATCAATGTATTCTGATGTTATTTCTCTGGGAGTTTGGGATTTTGCCAGCATGAGAGGGTGGTGCTTTTGTTTTGCTATTGGGCCAACTGAGGCCACTGTGTGGAGTTGTCCGGTGTGTGCCTTGCTCAGGACACCTGACTGAAGTGCGTGGGGGCTGGGGTCTCTCTTCCGAGTCATGACCCTCTGCTTGGCAGAGCTCCTTGGATCAGTCATCAGACAGTCCCAGTTATATTTGCTACTTTTTGAGAAGGCTTCCATGGGTTTCTACCTTCTCTCAGCAGAAATTAGCAAGAACCTCCTTTTGATTTCAGTTTTGTTTTTTTTTTTCTGATTTCAGTTCTTTATGCTTAACAAGAATCTTCACATTTATTTCTTTACTGGATTTCAAGCTCCTGTGGGAAGGAGTGTGGGTCTTACATCACCGTGACTAGACCAGTGCTCACATAACAGCAAATGAGTTCCAAATCACAAGTTGATAATGAAAGCCATGTGCAGCTGTTAACCTTCTTAAAGAAGCAAAGAATCATAGTGTGATGATTTCCTTCCTTCCTTCCTTTTTTATTGATCCAAAACTTGAAGAGACCACGTTTTTAGATGGAGTCTTGGGGAGAGAAGCTTCCTGAACTTAGTGATACCTCAACATATTCATCAAGTCAGAGTGACCTATGAAACGGCCACAATAGACATAAGAGGTCAAAGCAAGTATGGCTAACATTTTATCTGCAGTGAGGTTAAAATTAACCAATGACATCTAGTTCATTGAGAAACAGGTTCTTAAACAAATATGGCTCGTGAAAGAACATTATTTATTGGGGTCACGGACTCCTAAGAGCAAACAGAACCTTAAGATGTCCGGAGAACACACGTCCCATGTTCCCTCTGCTGTAGAAGAGGCCTGACCCCAGCCTGGACTCCGCAGAGCCTCCAGGCAGGTCCTAGGTAGGAGGCAGCGGGGTAGGGTAGGGCTGGTGTGGCAAACAGGGCACAAGGGCATAGCAGCCTGGATCCACAAAGCCATGGCAGGTACGCCGGAGCCCCACTCGGGTGTTTATCAAAGTTAGAAGCTCAAGGACATACCCCTCGGCGTGCATGACTGAAATCAGGAAAAATGAAGGCCTGGAAGCTTATCACCAGCACAGAGCAAATAACTTCTGGTGGCAAATGGGATAAGAGAGAGTTCTCAAATATCAGGTGGCTTGTAAGGTCTCTTCTCCACTGGACACATCCATTTTGCGCCTTGGTTACTGAGGGTCTTCATGTATCTGAAAGACACTGCTGGGCCTTCATAGGCCCCGTGGATGGTGGGCTATTGAGGGCACAGGTTTGATGTCTGTAATAGGGAAGAGATTTGAGCACAGCCGTGAATTTCAATTCTGTGTGGGGTTTTAGTGTGAATGACAAAGGTTTTGAGCTTCAGTTGCTGTTTTATGATTAATATGAAATACTGCTCAAGCCTCAGTCAGTCTTGCCAGAAATGCAAGAAATATGTTTCTAACATATTCTGGGTTCTGTTCCAGCTGTTTGGTGGTAAGGACAGAAAACCACTTAAGTCAGTTTGATAAGGAGAATTCCACAGACCAACAGGGCAGGAAGTACAGCCAGACCTCCTGGAAGGCGCACCTGGGGCCTGAGAGCCAAGAATGAGAGTTTCCAGCTGCATCTCTCACGAGTCACGGAGAGATGGTCTCACCGCTCCAGATTTCCCGCCTCACTCTGTAAGTGATTCTTTCCCTTCTTCTCTTTGTCTCTCTTTACCTCTGTCTCCCGCTCTCCACCCTTTGGGCACACAAGTCTGCTCCTGCCACTGAGGGAAGCTGCAGCTTAGTTCATGAGTTAAAAAAAAGCCTGAGAAGTAGAATCTGATTGGCTCAACCTGCGATGGCCGATGAACCACGTGCACGGCTCTAACCAATCATCTGTGACCTAGGTAGGGGAGCCGAGTGCCTGCAGCATAGATTTGAGGTTTCCTGGGAATTTGGTGTGATCAGGGCGTGCCTCAAGCTATTAAATACACATGGGTTTTTTCACAGCTCAGGTGCACAGAAGAATCGGCATTCAGAGCACCTGGTAATTAAGGTTGGTAACAATTAACATCTCACTAACAGAAATGGTAACGAGCTCTTTGGAGAATAAAGACAAATGTGGTGGTATCAAAGGCTAGGGTGAAAATCACACAAGGTTGGCCTCATGAGGCAGTTTTCTCAGTGGTTGGAGGGAAGATAGGAAAAAAAAGTTACAGGTGTCCAGAGTAATCCCTTCACCGGCAGGTTTGTTGCTATTGATCTGTCTAGATAAATAGCTGAGAAGACACACACGTGCTGCTTTAGAAACATGACCTCAAGTCTCCTGAGCTTTTCTGCATCGTTCTGATGGAAAGAGATTTACAGTTCTTCTTTGTCCTCTAAACCTCACCTATGTGCATTTTCAGCAGAACTTTTGACCTGCGGTTGGCTAGCTCTGTAAAGCACTCTGGCTCCAGTACTTGAATTCCACGCTGTAAAGGGTGAATTTGACATTGTCTGCTTCCTCCAGGTTCCATGACGACTTCCTTAATTTGTTGTTCTCTTTGTGCCCTGGATAGTAAATTCTTACCGGCAGTGGAAATTGGCTTCTGCACTCTTAAGCATAAGCACCAAGGTTAACTCTGATTGCCTGGCACCCCACGCACAGAATTCCCAACAGCTCTACCACAGGTTAATGTTTACTGTAATGAGATATTGTTTTCCCTATGCTTCTTAAAAAATAATAATTTGTTGTTTATGGTTGACTGGGTGGGTCTCCGTTGCAGTGCATAGGCTCTTTGTTGCTGCATACGGGCTTCCTCTAGTTGGGGAGAACACAGGCTTCTCACTGCAGTGCTTTTCTTGTGGAGCACGGGCTCTGGAGCCCACAGGCTTCAGTCGTTGCAGCACATGTGCTCAGTACTTGCGGCATGGGGGCTTAGTAGCTGCAGCACATGAGTTCAGTACTTGTGGCACAGGGGCTTAGTAGCTGCAGCACATGTGCTCAGTACTTGTGGCACGGGGGCTTAGTAGCTGCAGCACATGAGCTCAGTACTTGCAGCATGGGGACTTAGTAGCTGCAGCACATGAGCTCAGTACTTGTGGCATGGGGGCTTAGTAGCTGCAGCACAAAGGCTCAATTACGACATGTGGGATCTTCCCAGACCAGGGATCGAACCCATTCCCCTGCACTGGCAGGAGGATCCTTAACCACTAGACCACCAGGGAAGTTCTCCCCTCCCACCGCCCCCACCTCTTATTGCTTCTACAGGATATTTGTTAAGATACAGCCTGGAGCCAGGGGACAGCGCAGAGAACCCAGGACCGCAGAAGGGTAAACCTGCTGGTTGTTCTCATTGGTCAGATCACGTTTGTGGCTTCCTAGACATTAAGTAAATAACGACAGTGGGAAATCTTTGAAGAGCCTCATGGTGAATATCAGAAAAGATACCTTGGTGTAGTGAGTGAATATCCACTAAATCTATTTCTGGACCAACCTGTGCTGGAGGCATTAAACTTACCTGCATTTCACAGGTTAACAAAACAACTAAACTAAGCCAAGGTAAGTTGGGCTTAAAAACAGAGAGAGAGAAGAGGAAATAGTTTCTATATGCTAATGATTGGCAAGACCTAACAGAATGGGTGAATGTGTTGAAGAATGCTGTAAAATTCACAATAACAACAGCAGTCAGACTTAAAGCTTCATTTTAATAACCTCAGACACCAAGTTGAATATCCATGTGGGAAGAAACAAGCATCTTATAAGACAGATACTGTTGGTGCTAAACCCATAGTTACTTACCCAGCTCAGGAAGAAGTAAATACATATGGTGACATGATTTGAAATAGTTCCAAGCCGTCTCCCTTACTTTCCTCTTCAATCATCCCCAGATGATGAGATTTTCAAAGTCAGCTACTATGCTGAACAAAGGGCAATGATGAAAAATTGTAACCAAAAGCATTTTAAAATGAGTGAAGCAAAATAGGCTTCTTCAAATATGACCTGGAAAGGAGTCTCTCAACATAAAACCATGTAATAACTTCTATACATTTCAGGAATATAAGCAAAGACATGTGATGAGGGATAGCTACTTCAGTAAGTGTAGCAATGCTTCAGAGTTGCTATTTGTAGGCTGATGGCCCTAAGAAGACGCAGTCTTCAGTGCCATGGTATCCTAACAGGGACCAGGGAGTTCAGCATCATCCATGTGGCAGACCAGAAACCTGTCAAGTTCTTGTCACAGAGAGAATCAAGTATCACACTGAATTACTGACTTTGTGATTAATGATCCACTGTCTGACAGCCACTTGTCTTTACAGGAGCATTCTGTTTTCAGCAACCAGCCACACGTTTGGTCCCTCCATGCAACTGCAGGCAAACTCAGTTCCATATCCCCTCACAGCAACTCTTTGGCCTCAGAGAGAGGATTTTATGAATCTCTTACCAAGGATTTTTCAGATCAAGGTCAAGCTATGGATCTTTCAGATTATGCCTTCAAGATACCCAGCATCCAAAGTGACTGTTCAGGAGACCCAGAGGTCACACCTATATAACTATATAACCTTTCAGGATAAAACCAACATTTTTTCAAAAGAAGGATAGGGGAGTAAAGATGTTCAGTGACCTAACAACCCAATGTTCAACATCCAGAAAAATTACTAGACATGCCAAAAATCAGGAAATAAGACCACATAACCAGAAAAAGAAAATAATCAATAGAAAAAGGCCCAGCAATGACAGAGATGGTGTAATTAGGATGCAAAGACATGGAAATAACTGTTACAAATATGTTCAACATGTTTAAGGATCTTTAAATAATAGGAATATCATCAGGAGAGATGGTGAAGACATAAAGAACCAAATGGAACTTCTAAAAACGAAAATTAAGATATCTGAAGTGGAAAAATACACTGGATGGGACTAACTGCAGCTTGCTGCTAAGTCACTTCAGTCATGCCCGACTCTGTGCGACCCCATAGATGGCAGCTCACCAGGCTCCCCCATCCCTGGGATTCTCCAGGCAAGAACACTGGAGTGGGTTGCCATTTCCTTCTCCAATGCATGAAAGTGGAAAGTGAAAGTGAAGTCGCTCAGTCATGTTGGACTCTTAGCGACCCCATGGACTGCAGCCTACCAGGCTCCTCCGTCCATGGGATTTTTCAGCCAAGAGTACTGGAGTGGGGTGCCATTGCCTTCTCCAAGAATGAGAGCAGATTCCATAAGTGATACAAGTCATAAGACAATGGTTCAGCATCTTTAAATTGTAGAGTAAAAAAATACTGTCAACAGAGATTTCTGTATCCAGCAAGCATCTTCTTTAAAAATTTCACCTTAAGGTGCAATAAAGACTTACTAAGACAAACAAAAGCTGAGAGGCTTTACCATTTAGCACCACTGTGTAAGTGATGTTAAAGAATATTCTTTAGATAGAAGAAAAATAAAATCAGATGGGAACTTGGATCTGTACAAAGGAATGAGAAGTACAAGAAATGGAAAATATATGGGTAAATACAAAAGTACTTTTGTTTTAAAATTTATTCTGAGAGTAATTAACTATATAAAGCAAAAATAACAAACACATTGGGTTCATAGCTTATGCAAAAATAAAATGTATAATAATGACAGCACAAAGAATGAAAGGGGAAATGGAATTATACTGTTATAAGGGAAATGGGAGTATATATAACATTCAATATAATGGGCTAGATGAAGCACAAGCTGGAATCAAGATTGCCAAAAGAAATACCAATAACCTCAGATATGCAGATGATACCATTCTTAATGCCAGAAAGCAAAGAGGAATTGAAGAGCCTCTTGATGAAAGTGAAAGAGGAGAGTGAAAAAGATGGCTTAAAACTCAACATTCAGAAAACAAAGATCATGGCATCCAGTCCCATCACTTCCTGGCAAATAGATGGAGAAACAATGGAAACCATGACAGACTTTCTTTTCTTGAGCTCCAAAATCACTGCAGATGGTGACTGCAGCCATGAAATTAAAAGACGCTTGTTCCTTGGAAGAAAAGCTATGACCAACCTAGACAGCATATTAAAAAGCAGAGACATCACTTTGCTGACAAAGGTCCATCTAGTCAAAGCTATGATTTTTCCAGTAGTCATGTATGGATGTGAGAGTTGGGCCACAAAGAAAGCTGAGCACCAAAGAATGATGCTTTTGAACTGTGGTGTTGGAGAAGACTCTTGAGAGTCCTTTGGACTGCAAGGAGATCCAACCAGTCAGTCTTAAAGGAAATCAACCCTGAATATTCACTGGAGGGACTGATGCTGAAACTGAAGCTCCAATACTTCGACCACCACATGAGAAGAGCCAGCTCAATGGAAAAGACCCTGATGCTGGGAAAGATTGAAGGCAGGAGGAGAAGGGGATGACAGAGGATGAGATGGTTGGGTGGCATCACCGATGCAATGGACATAAACTTGGGTAAGCTCTGGGAGATGGTGAAGGACAGGGAAGCCTGCTGTGCTGCAGTCCATTTGATTGGGAAGAGTCAGATATGACTTGGCAACTGAACAACAACATATATTAATTATTATGGGTTGGGTCTTTTTTTTTTTAATATATAAAGGCTCTAAAGGAACCACCAGAAAGAAACCACATTAATACATTTGGAAAAAAGATATTATAAACATAATAAATGTTGCTGGGCGATATGAAATTATACAGCGTGTTTAAATTAAACCTCAAAGAAGAGTAGAGGCAGGTGGGATGTCACTAAGGAAAAGAAGAATACTGATGAAATTCTGTGCACCACAGAAGAATAGCTGTCTTGCAGATGAGCTTATAGCTGAAGAAAATCACGGAAGAAAAAGGGGTTAAGTAAAGAATCATCATGGAATGTAAATGGGAAGATTTTGCTTTTGAAAATATTTGAACTCAGGATCCATCTCCCAGCTTCTCAGAATGACCGGGGCTCCTGTGTGTAACTGCTCAGAGTGATGCAGTTTCCTTGGAAAGAGAAGTAATTCAGTAATAAAAACAACTTTCATGAAAACAAGTCATATGATTTATTTCACAAATTGTCTTAGTATATCATGCATGTGTAATTATTCACAAGTGTTAGATAAGAAGTTAACAGAGGCAAGTGACTTGTCTAAGATCTCATGTTGAGTGCCTGGAACATAACAGTCCTTGGTATTCTGGTCAATTGCTCATAAAAATGTAAAAATAAAGGCAAGCATAACTGCCATAATATATGGCAGTGTTGAAAAGAAGAAAAGCAGAGGAGAAATGTCACTGTTAGGAAACTTTTACAGGATTTTGGTAGCCTTTTGTAAGCTACCTTTGAAAAGATGGCACACATAGGGAGCTGTCCCCGGTGCTGAACCTATTTGTCATGAGGTGAATAGGTCAGAGGATCGCTGTAGGTTTTAGTTACTAAGTTGTGTCCGACTCTTTGTGATCCCATGGACTGTAGCCTGCAAGGGGCCTCTGTCCATGGGGTTCTCCAGGCAAGAATCCTGGAGTCGGTTGCCACTTCCTTCTCAGGGGGATCTTCCCAACCCAGGGACTGAACACTTGTCTCCTGCACTGGCAGGTGGATTCTTTACTACTGAGCCTCCAGGCAAGCCAGGTCAGAGGATGGTCTTCACCAATTTTGATATATATTTTCTTCTGGAGTTCTATTACCAATGACAATACTAACAATAATTTTATAATTTTTTCCCTTTATAAACATTGTAAGGACTATTTTTAAAATTATAGCTTTGTTGTTATTTAAGGCAAATTTAATGTACAAAGTGTTTAATTCAGTAGATTTTAGTGTAGCCACAAAGTTGTGGAATTATCACCACTATCTAATTCTAGAATATTTTTATTACTGCCAAATAACCCTCACAAAACCCCTCTCTTAAGTCTCTGGAAACCAGGAATTTACTTCTTGTCTGTAAGATTTGCATATCCTGGAATTTTTGAAAAATGGAATTATACAATATGTGGCCATTTGTAATTGACTTTTCACATAACATACTGTTTTTGAGGACTCTCCACGTTGCATATGCATCAATACTTCATTACTTTTACTGACAAACAATAATCTATTGTTATGAATATACCACATTCTATTAATCAGTTAATGAACATTTAATTTATTTCTCCTCTTTAGCTACACTGCTGTGAACATCTATGTACAAGTTTTTTGTGTGGATATACGTTTTCAGTTCTCTTGCAAATATTCCTAGGAATGGACTTGCTGGGTTATATGATCTTTTTTAATATTTTATCAAGTGCTTTTTCAAAGTAGTTGCTCTATTTAACATTCCCACTGAGCAGTGTATGAGTACTCCAGATTTTCCACATCCTTATCAACAATTGTTATTGTCTGTTTTAAATTTTAGTCACCTAATTGATGTGAAATTATATCTCATTGTGGTTGACTTGCATTTCTGTAAAGATTTATGACATGAACATCTTTTCATGTACTTATGGGACATTTGTCATCTTCTTTGGAGAAATGGCCATTTCAATCTTTTGCATATTTTTTAAAAAGTTGGGTGGTTTTTCTTTTTATGTTGAGATGAAAAAGTTGTAATAAATATATCCTGGATACAAATACCTTGTCAAATACATTATTTGGAAATATTTCCTCTCACACTGTGGGTTGCCTTTTCACTTTCTTGATAGTGTAATTGACGATTTTCAACACAGTGATCTTTCTGATTTTCCCCCAATCTTTCCCTCAGCAATTCTCAAGGGTTTGTTAATAGAACTTAATAAAATTCCAAGACTTAAAACATGACACCTTAACGCCCCTAGAAGAGAATGTAGGCAAACATTTTCTGCATAAATTGTAGAAATGTTTTCTTAGATCAGTCTCCCAAGCCAATAGAAATAAAAGCAAAATTAAACAAATGTGACCTAATCAAATTTATAAGCTTTTGCACAGCAAAGGAAACCATAAACAAAAATATAACCTACAGACTGGGAAAAAATATTTGCAAACAATGCAACCAACAAGCAATTAATTTCTAAAATATACAAGCAACTATACAACTCAATAACAACAACAGCAACAAAAACAACCCAATCAAAAAATTGGCAGAAAATCTAAACAGACAATTCTGCAAAGAAGACACAGATGGCCAACAGGCACATGAAATGATGTTTAACATCACTAATTATTAGATAAGTGGAAATCAAAACTACAATGAGATATCACTTCACACCAGTCAGAATTAACCATTATTTTAGAAGTCTACGAATAATTTCTGGAGAGGGTATGGAGAAAAGGGAAGCCTTCTACACCATTGGTGGGAATGTAAATTGGTGCAGACACTATGGAAATCAGTATGGAGTTTCCTTTAAAAGCTAAAAAATTTAATTACCATATGATCCAGTAACCCCACTCTTGGGCATATATCTGGAAAAGATGAAAAGTCTAATTTGAAAAGATAAATGCACCCCAATGTTCCCAGCAGCACTATTTACAATAACCAAGACATGGAAGCAACCTAAGTGTCCACCAACAGAAGAACAGATAAAGAAGAATGGAAAAAGAAAACACAATGGAATATTACTCAGCCATAAAAAAGAAAATAATGCCATTTGCAGCAATATCGATGGACCTAAAAATTATTGTATTAAGTGAGCAAGCCCAACAGAGAAAGACAAATATCAGTCAGTTCAGTTCAGTCGCTCAGTCATGTCCAACTCTTTGTGACCCCATGGACTGCAGCATGCCAGGCCTCCCTGTCCATCACCAACTCCTGGAGTTTACTCAAACTCATGTCCATTGAGTCGTTGATGCCATCCAACCATGTCATCATCTGTCGTCCCCTTCTTCTCCCACCTTCAATCTTTCCCAGCATCGGGGTCTTTTCAAATGAGTCAGTTCTTCGCCAAAGTACTGGAGTTTCAGCTCCAACATCAGTCCTTCCAATGAATATTCAGGATTGATCTCCTTTAGGATGGACTGGTTGGGTCTCCTTGCAGTCCAAGGGACTCTCAAGAGTCTTCCCCAACACCACAGTTCAAAAGCATCAATTCTTCGGCACTCAGCTTTCTTTATAGTTCAACTCTCACATCCATACATGACTAGCAGAAAAATCATAGTCTTGACTAGATGGACCTTTGTTGGCAAAGTAATGTCTCTGCTTTTGAATATGCTATCTAGGTTGGTCATAACTTTTCTTCCAAGGAATAAGCGTCTTTTAATTTCATGGCTGCAATCACCATCTACAGTGATTTTGGAGCCCCCCCAAAATAAAGTCAGCCACTGTTTCCATTGTTTCTCCATGTATTTGCCGTGAAGTGATGGGACCAGATGCCATGATCTTAGTTTTCTGAATATTGAGCTTTGGATGGATGTTGAGGATGGATGAAACTGTGACTGTCACATCAATAATAGTGAATACAAACAGCCATCTGAATTTTAAAAGAATGAGTCAGATGGAAGCATGGAAAATGGAATGAGATGGAGGAGAGACAGCAGAGGCAGGGAGATCAATGACTGGCCTTAATGACCAGTTGGATATAGAAGGCAAGGATGAGACAGGAATTTAATAATACTGGGATTTTTCTGATAACTTATATAAAATAGCGTATTTTATCATTCACTATCTCTTTACTCTGCTTTGTTTCCCAGCGAGCTTGCTACTCACACTCTCTGTCTCTGTTTCTCTCTTTCTCTCTCTCTCTCTCTCTCTCACACACACCTGCATATTTTAGCTATAGTCCATTTCACCAACACAAACAAGATTCATAAGGGAAGGGACTTCGCTGTGTTCACTGTTACGTCCCCAGTGTATATCACCAAAAAACACCTTTGAAAGAATGAATTAAATGGCTAACTTAAAGAGAACAAATAGATTGCAATATCATCAACAAAGATAGGAAATATGAAGCAATGGTGAGACTTCTGATAGACACGGTTTGAGGCATGACGGTTTTGAGGTGGAATATATGGTCTGGAACTTGGGAGGGAAGATGGGGCTGTAGACTGATATTTGGAGATCATGAGTGCTTGTTGTTGTTCAGTCGCTCAGTCATATCTAACTCTTTGCGACCCCATGGGCTGTGGCACGCCAGGCTCCCCTGTCCTTCACCATCTCCTGGAGTTTGCTCAGATTCATGTCCATTGAGTTGGTGATGCTATCTAACCCCCTCCTCCTCTGCCACCCTCCTTTTGCCGTAAATCTTTCCCAGCATCAGACTCTTCTCCAATGAGCTGGCTCTCTCTTCGCATGGGTGCTTGGGTATCAGTAAAAGAACAAATTTCTAATCAAGGAGACATGATGTACTTTGTGTGGATCTCAGAGTTTTGTGTGCCTTCTGGCCATCAGAACCATCATCTTAATTCTCTGCCTCTGGTTCACGGAATTTGCAGGGAATGCTTTATAGCTGCTGATGCCTCTGGGAATGCTGCTACCATGGCTACACCATCCTGGCTATCCCTGTTTATTCTGTCAATGACTCCAGTTTGTTTTGGAGGTGACAACTTATATACCTATTTTTCAATCCTTTGGAAGTTTTAATATTGTCAGCTGAGCATGCCTGCTCTTCTATAAGCCACTTGAAATAACCACTCTGCTCCCTAAACACACAAACACACACATGTGCACAACAAGTCAAGTGATAAACCTTGACTCTAACAATGAAAACAACAGGAATAAGTAACTTTGAAAACTCATAAAAGATTCAACAGTAATGAAGATGTTCCACAGTTCAGTATTTAAGACTATGGTAGGCAGTCATGACTCAGTCTTACTATTGAGTGTCAAGTAGTAGAGCTCATATATTTTTGTTCTTTAAAATAGCAAGAGCAAAAAAAATATAAAAATAAAAATAAAATAAAATAGCAAGAGCATAGTGGCCTTGTAATAAGCATAAGCCATGTCATCTTGCAAGGCACTGTCCAATGTCACTTCAATTAAAAATTACCTGGACAAGATAAAACAGCTCTCAATTTGACTGCCATTCTGAATATATCTTAAGTTCTCACACTTTTTTCACAGCCATCTGATAAATTTCACATTTCATGAGAAAAACTATAGTATAACTCACTCCACTGGTTTTTAAACAAGTCTGAAGGATAGAATGTAGTAACCAGTATTAACAGTTTGATATGGAGGATATCAAACATAACATTTGCTAAAGGCTAAGACTCCTCTGTTCATATGGAATGAATTATACTATTTGGTTATTAAATATTTTCATTGTGCTTAGTCACTCAGTCGTGTCTGACTCTTTGCGACCCCATGGATGTAGCCTGCCAGGCTCCTCTGTCCATGAGGATTCTCCAGGCAAGAATACTGGAGTGGGTTGTCAAGCTCTCCTCTAGGGGATCTTCCCAACCCAGGGATCAAACCCAGGTCTCCTGCATTGCAGGCAGATTCTTTACCATCTGAGCCACCAGGGAAGCCTGGTATAATATTTTTAATACACTTCATTTGCAATGGATCACAGACTCAATAGCCACAAGTTTGAGCAAATTCTGGGAGATAGTGAAGGACAGGGAAGCCTGGTGTGCTGCAGTTCACAAAGAGTTAGATATGACTTAGCGACTGAAGAACAACAGGTTTTTCCATGACCATCAAAATGCACTTTCTCAATGACCTTCGGGGTTGTGGTCCATTCAGGAAATGTGAGTTTAGAATAGCCACCTCTGTACTTAGAATAGTGTAGTAGTAGTTCTGAATCTTCTGCAAATGTCAATTACTGCATCAGACACCTCTGTCTCAGCTGACACTTTGCTTCTAACTCCTAGACTGCACCCCCTTCACCACCACTTTTGGGGCAGTTGTTGGGCTGGCTGGTCTGACTAAAAGACCCCAGGCCTAGAGTCTCACAGGCTGTGTCTCTCCCTAACTTCTGGGCTTGGATGAAATGCTACATCACACAGAATGGAATCTAGCCTTCCTGCAAGCACCGAAAGGCTTGCTGACACCACCCAGTAATGTGGTGAGTTAGCTTTCCATTGGGGTGAACCTTGACTAATAGGAAATAGGAGATGGGGTTTGGGCCAGGGACTCAGGCAAGTAGCATCTTCCTACCACAGAATAGTCCAAGATGGGATTCTTTCTTGCAGTCCTTCTGGAAGAGTCCAATTTGCCATGCATTGACCAGCCCGTTTTTGTTTTTCTGAAGTTTTATATGAAGTAGTAGCCAGCCTGGTGACACATTATAGCACGTTGCTTCACCTTTTTCTTTACCTTTGTTGTTTTTCCCCTTGCGATCTCGGTTTTCAATTTTTGCCTCCTGTTAGGGACTGAATTGCGTTCTGCACCCCAGTCTAAAATTCATAGGTTGAAGTCCTATGCCCAATGTGACTATATTTAGAGATAGAGCCTTGAGGGAGGTGATTAAAGTTAGATGAGGTTGTAATTGTGGGTCCCTAATCCTTGAGGACTGGTGGCCTTTTAAGATGAGGAAGAGGAGAGCAGCCAAGACGGTGGAACAGAAAGACCTTGAGCTCACCTCCTCTCACAAGCACACCACAATCACAACTATCTGAGAACAACCATGAAGGGCCTACCAGAAAAGATCTTCTACAATTGAAGACATACAGAAGGAGCCACAGTGACACAAGCAGGAGGGATGGACTCGTAATGTAATTAAATCCCACGCCCCCCCTGCCACCTGGGTGTGCGTGTGTGCTCAGTTGCTCAGTCATGTCTGACCCTTTGCGATCCCATGGACTACAGCCTGCAAGGCTCCTTGGTCCATGGGATTTTCCAGGAAAGAATACCGGAGTGGGTTGCCATTTCCTCCTCCAGGGGATCTTCCTGCCCCAGGGATGGAACCCAGGTCTTCTGCATTGGCAGGGGAATTCTTTGCCACTGGCCCACCAGGGAAGACTGACCCCCAACCCTGGGTGGGCAACTCACAAACTGGATAATAATTATATTGCAGAGGTCCTTCAGTGGGAATGAGAGTTCTGAGCCCCATGTCAGGCTTTGCAGCCTGGGCAGGGCCGGGAGGCAGGGGGAGGCCAGCATCAGGAATTCTAAAGAACTTGTTTGTATTAGTTAATATTGTCTAGGTTAGCATTCTCAGAGTGTGGTCTGGAGACCTTTTCAGCAGGTCTCTGAGGTCAATTTCAAAATAGATGATTAAATGCTAAAATATTATTTGCCTTTTTTATTTTCAATCTCTCATGAATATATGGTGGAATTTTCTACAATGTGATAATGCTGGTCTTTGAATGCAGAAGCAGGCCCCCAAATCCAGCTGCACCCACTCCAGTACTCTTGCCTGGCAAATCCCATGGATGGAGGAGCCCAGTAGGCTGCAGTCCATGGGGTCACGAGGAGTTGGACACGACTGAGTGACTTCACTTTCACTTTTCACTTTCATGCATTGGAGAAGGAAATGGCAACCCACTCCAGTGTTCTTGCCTGGAGAATCCCAGGGACGGGGGAGCCTGGTGGGCTGCCGTCTATGGGGTCACACAGAGTTGGACATGACTGACGCTACTTACCAGCAGCAGCAGCATGCTAAATTATAATGGATTCATTTATGTGTTTTTGCATTTTCTCAGATTTAATATCTAAAACAGTAAATATCAACATACAGAACCCACATAAACAAAGGTCAACTGGGGTCCTGTTTCAAAATGTAGACTTTATTATTACTCAGGTATGGTTAGTTCAGTAGATGACTGTTATTGAAAGGGAGGTCTGTTCCTAAGAGTAGGAGGTCTGCACTGTCATACAGGGCCACACAGGGAAGAACTAGTCAGTCAGACGTTTGAAGGACTGAGGGGAAATCATTGCTGAGAGTCTCATGGTGGTTTTTGTAGAAAGGAACAGGCAAGGCAGGGTAAGCAGGTTTAGGGTTGGCTAATTTGACTAATTTCCCTGTTCTAGGGTGTAGGCATGGTCCTAGGGTTTCCTGTATATTGCCCTGGGGTGATTAGGAAAGGTGAATATAGGCAGATTTCAACGATACTGTAGATTTGGTTCCAGACTGCTACAATAAAGCAAATGTGGCCATAAGGTGAGTCACATAAATTTTTTGGTTTCCAGTGCATATAGAAGTTATGTTTACACTGTACTGTGTATGAGTAGACTGTGTAGTCTATTAAAGTGTACAACAGTGTTACATTTTTAAAAGTAGTCTTTTTTTTAAAAAAAGTAACACTGCTGGGAGGAGAAGGCAATGGCACCCCACTCCAGTACTCTTGCCTGGAAAATCCCATGGACGGAGGAGCCTGGTAGGCTGCAGTCCATGGGGTCGCTAAGAGTTCGGCACTACTGAGCAATTTCACTTTCACTTTTCACTTTCATGCATTGGAGAAGGCAATGGCAACCCACTCCAGTGTTCTTGCCTGGAGAATCCCAGGGACGGGGGAGCCTGGTGGGCTGCCGTCTATGGGGTCGCACAGAGTCAGACATGACTGAAGCAACTTAGCAGCAGCAGCAGCAACACTGCTGGGAAAATGGCACCAATAGACTTTCTCAATGCAGGTTTGTCACAAGCCTTCCATTTGTTTGTTTGTTTTTTTTTTTTAAAGAAGCAGTATATGTGAAGTGCAATATAACAGTGTATCCCTGTATGGCCCAAAGAATAAGAGTGCTATGGGCTGGATAAAGGGCATGGTGGGGGGTGGTGGGCTCGGGATATGGCTTTGGATGGGTTACTTTGCACATGAAAGTCATATTCTCAAGGGGAGAATTTGTTATCTCTGGAATCATCTCATCCTCAAAGGGGCAGTCTCTCCTGGGCCAGCAAGCTCCCAGGTACCAGAGCATTGTGCATGCTCAGTCACTGAGTCTGTCTGACTCTTTCTGATCCCGTGGACTGTAGCCCATTAGGCTCCTCTGTCCATGGAACACTGAAGTGGGTAGCCATTTCCTCCTCCAGGGGATTTTCCAGACTCAAGAACTTGTATCTCTCATGTCTTCTGCATTGGAAGGGGGATTCTTTACCTGGAAAGCCACACCAGAGCAGTAAGAGTACAGAAAGTAAGGAAACATAGTCAGTACAGGTCCTTCATCGTTTTATAAGTGTGTGAAGAGGGTCGAGATGTTCAGAGACCAAAAAGCTCGAGGACTTCTGGGCTAGGTTATGCAGAATAACAAAGATGCCCCAAATCTCGGTGTCTTAACACAGGAAAAGGGTTCCTTCATTGCTCAAGCCAAGTCTTCCCACTTCTGATAGATGGTATACCATCATCCCTGGGACCCTTGGGGGATTCGTTCCAGGATATTCATTAAAGGATAGCAAACTCTACAGGTGCTCAAGTCCCTTATATATAACGGCGCAGCACAGTCAGCCCTCTGCATCCAAGGATATGGACCCACAGAGGGTGTCCTATACAGAGAATATCAGAAGAGTAAAAAAAAAAAGTCATAACACTAGAACAAATGAAAGTCATTTAAATTTAATTACTTTAGCTTAATGAGAAACTCCCTATATTATCCTAATTTTCTCAATTTGTTTTTCATGAATTAGTGAAATTTCTTCACTACTTAGGAAGAGTTCAGGGACTGGTGGCTGGAAATTTCTGACGTCTGGGACAATTATGGGTGGGGACAATGTGAAGGAGAGGAAGGACTTTACTTGGTTTATATGCTGAAAGGATGTAGCAGAGAGGGGGAAGTTTGAAGAAGATGGAAAAAGAGACACAAGAGAAATCCTGGAGGAGGTGAAATGGTGAAGGAGAAGAGGGACTAAAATAGGAAGATAGAGACATCTCTTCTTGGAAAACTGGTGGCCAAGTGGGAGGAGAGGGTGCCCTTGAAGATGAAGTTAGTTGAGGGAAGGGGAGAAGCTGGGAGGGCCCACCCCTGTCGGCACTGATTTTCTCCATGAATCACAGGCAAGTTTATTGATGCAGGTGAGCACGGCAGAGAATGATGAAGGTTTAGGTCCATGGCAGGGTTCGGGGAAGGGAGAAGAAACAACTGGTGATGAACCACACCTGAGTGTAGACCATAAATAGTAACAGCGTGGAACGTGTGACAGCCTAACTTCTGCAACCCAACCTCTTAAGCCTGGCACTGAAATAGAGATGGGGTGGGGTGAGTGTAGGGCACTGATGTTACTGAAAGGCTGTGTGATGTGACGGTTAAGAAGAGCATGGCCTTGGAAGCCAGCTGGCCTGAATTAAAATCCTGTCACTTTCCTATTCGGTAAAATGGGGCCAATGATAGTTATGTGTAGTTGCCTTACTGTGGGCAATAGTGGTATGGTAGGGTTGTTTTGAGGACTAACTTACTAAATATATTAATACGCTGTGGACTTTTTCCACTGCCCTGATTTTGGGGTTAAGGAATGCACCGAGGTTTCATGGCTTCACGCTTAGGTGAGTGTGGGACTCTCGAGAGGGGACTGTCACACCCCACAGGCCTGCAAGCCCAGTACTGGCCAGCTTAGAGACTGAAGAAAGAGGACTTCCCTGGTGGCGCAGTGCATAAGAATCTTCCTGCCAGTGCAGGGGACACTGCCTCGATCCCTGGGCTGGGAAGATTTCACGTGCCCTGGAGAATAAGCCCACGCGCTGCAACTACTGAGCCTGTGTGCCGAAACGACCGAAGCCCGCGTGCCTAGAGGCTGTGCTCTGTGACAAGCACTGCAATGAGAAGCCTGTGCACCACAAGGAAGAGTAGCCCCTGCCCTCTGCAACTAGACAGAAGCCCGTGTACAGCAAAGAAGACACAGCGCAACCAAAAAGAAAATAAAACAACCAAAAAAGGACTGAAGAAAGCCCCCGGGAGTCAGCGACAGAGACATCAGTGGTGTTAAGGGAAAGGAGGGCCCGACCTGTGTGAAGCAAGGTCCTGGAGTGACTCCCTCCGCGTGTGTGCGGCAGCCTGCAGGCTGGACATGAGAGCTGTCTTCACTACCGGGGGGAGGGGAGGTCACCAGTGAATGGGGGAATTGATGTCAGGTTGGCTCATTGGTTACCAGGGAAACCAGCAGAGGAGCACCTCCCCACCACTCCCTTCATGAGCCAGCAAGGTGGAGATACTGTGAAAAGTGAAAGTCGCTGGGTCGTGTCTGACTCTTTGCGACCCCAGGAACTATACAGTCCATGGTATTCTCCAGGCCAGAATACTGGAGTGGGTAGCCTTTCCCTTCTCCAGGGGATCTTCCCAACCCGGGGATCGAATCCAGGTCTCCCGCATGGCAGGTTGATTCTTTAAGGATTAAAATAATCACGACTTCGGGCCTGGGGCAAGTATGTAGACATTTACTGAAGAGGGAAGGTCAGTCAGGTGAGTGGGTGGAGGTGACGCAAGGACGGGTCAAGCAGGGGACGTACAGAGAGCAAGAGGACAGCCATCTTGGGTGGCCTGACCACGCGGGGACAACCCAGCTCCTCTGCCCTCCCAGCCCGCTTCCCCTGAGGCCCCTCCTCTGTGGTCCTCACGGCCCTCTGTGGTTGTGGTGGGACAACAGGAGGTGGGTATACCTGGGTCCCCCCTGTTTTATTTCCAAACTATATTTTGCCATAATCACTAAGCCCTACTTTCCTCAAGCCTTTAGTTTTATCTCTCAATTGCATTGGAAAGACGGATGCTGAAGCTGAAACTCCAATACTTTGGCCACTTGATGTGAAGAATTGACTCATTGGAAAAGACCCTGATGCTGGGAAAGATTGAAGGCAGGAGGAGACGGGGACGACAGAGGATGAGGTGGTTGGATGGCATCACCGAATCAATGGACGTGAGTTTGGGTAAGCTCCGGGAGTTGGTGATGGACAGGGAGGCCTGGCATGCTGCAGTCCATGGGGTCGCAAAGAGTCAGACACAACTGAGCGACTGAACTGACTGAACTGAACTACCTGTTTTAGAAGTAAACTACACCATGCCTCTTATGAGCATTTTACTCTAATAATCCTAGTCTACCCATTCATCCACTTGCCCTTCAGAGAGGTACCTCTGGGTCACAGGGAGAGGTCACATATGTGGAAGATGCAAAAGATAAAAGTATGTCTTTTAAAAAATCTCTATCTACTTCCTCTCTTAATTCTTCTGTGGGCAGATATTTTCATCCCCTAGAATACTGATGCTCAGAGGGATAAATGATGTGCTCAGGGTTACACAGCTGTTTATTTTATTTTTTTGTTTTTTGTAATATTTTACCAATTTCAGTAAAAGTTTTTCTAGGCCAGTAGAATTTTTTGTTAATTAATTGATTTAATTGGAGACTAATTACTTTACAATAATGTAGTGGTTTTGCCATACATTGACATGAATCAGCCACGGGTGTATATGTGTCCCCCGTCCTGAACCCTCCTCCCACCTCCCTCCCCCATCCCATCCCTTAGGGTTGTTCCAGACCGGCTTTGAGTGCCCTGTTTCATGCATAGAACCTGGACTGGCGATCTATTTCACATACGGTAATATACATGTTTCAATGCTATTCTCTCAAATCATCCCACCCTTGCCTTCTCCCAGAGTCCAAAAGTTTGTTCTTTACATCTACACAGCTGTTTAGTAACAGGGTGATAGTACACGTCTATGCCTGTATTCTTCCACTGGGTACTCTGCACCATAAGGTTATTGAAGAGAGGCTGGACACCACTGGTGTGAGGGACACTAAGAAGCGCAAGTTTCAGCTGTTTGAGTGAAAGCTGAAAAATAAATCTGATGCCAGAGTCCTTTTAAATGTTTAAAGGGATCGTGCAGTTGAGAAAAGAGTAGGCAGGGGCCAGAGCAGGGGGTGCCCAAAGCTGGTGCAAGGCAGGAGCCTCCCCAGGAAGAGGAGGGCTGCAGAGGCAGAAAAGAACCTTGGTTTCTAATTGAAGCACAAGGCAGTTCTCACACGTGACTCTGTCTGGTCCTCCCAGCAATCTGATGAGAGGCATATACAGGACAGGAAAGAGACTTTCTCCTGGAAAACCAGGTGCTGCGCATCAGCACTGGGATTCAGATCTAGTCTCCTCACTAGATTCACACTGGCTGTAGTTTGCCCTGAGAGCCTTGTTCCTCTCTGTATGATTCAAACTAGATTAGCTTCTTAAAAAGAAAACGTATAGACTCGACACAGAAAAGGAAGAACATTTCCCTAAGTTTCACCCTAGCTTCTGCGCTAAAAATCTTTAGCCTGTTTTAAGGCTGTACGTGGTGAGAAGGGGCTGTTGGAGTGTCATGAACTGGTGCCGGTGAGGCTCTTATGGCGCCACCTAGTGTCTATGAGTGGACTTACAAGACTATACGTGTTCTGAACAACTAACTATTTAAGGAAAATAGCAAGTAACTGATTAATTTTGCAAAAGAATAGACATTAAAACACCTGATAATTTCTTCTCCTTGCCAGCAGACTTATTAGCCCAGTCTCTTGATTACCCCAAGAGCTAGACCAATGCACTGAATTACTTCGCTGAGTAAAACGAATGATGACCTAGTGAAGTCCAAGGTTATCTTAAAATGATCACTTTCTTTTCACTATACCAGTTGATTTAAGACCTTAAAGATCATGAAGCTTGGAGCCAGAAGTGTCTGAGGCATTCAGGTCTTCATTCAGCAGGATGATGTAGACAATGGTGCTTCATAAGCTACAAAATGTTAAAGGGGTTAGATTTAGCTGTTATTTCATGAATATGATTCCATACCCTTGACACACCTCCCTTCTGAGCCTCATAACATCATGTATGGATGTGAGAGTTGGACTGTGAAGAAGGCTGAGTGCCGAAGAATTGATGCTTTTGAAGTGTGGTGTTGGAGAAGACTCTTGAGAGTCCCTTGGACTGCAAGGAGATCCAACCAGTCCACTCTGAAGGAGATCAGCCCTGGGATTTCTTTGGAAGGAATGATGCTAAAGCTGAAACTCCAGTTCTTTGGCCACCTCATGCAAAGAGTTGACTCATTGGAAAAGACTTTGATGCTGGGAGGGGTTGGGAGCAGGAGGAAAAGGGGACGACAGAGGATGAGATGGCTGGATGGCATCACTGACTCGATGGATGCAAGTCTGAGTGAACTCCGGGAGTTGGTTATGGACAGGGAGGCCTGGCATGCTGCGATTCATGGGGTTGCAAAGAGTCGGACACTACTGAGCGACTGAACTGAACTGAACTGAAGAGTTGCTATCTAGACTTTACATCTGAAGAGGCTGAGGCTCACAGAAGTCACATGACCAACTCAAGGCCAAAGAGCTGACTTTTTATCTGCTATACTGTTAATACAGGAGATGAGATGGTTGGGTAGCATAACCAGCTTGATGGACATGAGTTTGAGAAAGCTCTGGGAGTTGGTAATGGACAGAGAAGCCTGGCGTGCTGCAGTCCATGGGGTCGCAGAGTTGGACACGACTGAGCAACTGAACAGAACAGATACTATTAATACATTGCCACATGATATTGATATAAGGATTTAATCTAGAAGAAATTTATTATTCCATTGGGTTAGGAACAAGACGTATAAAGATTTATAAGTGTTGAGAAATGAGTGTTTGTGTCCAGCTAAAATTTGTATGTTGAAGCCCTAACCCTTAATGTAACATATTGGATGTGGGGCCTTACCGAAGTAAAATTAAATGAGGTTGTAAGGGTACAGTCCTGATCTGATAGGATTACATCCTGAAGAAGAGGAAGAGAGACCAGGGCTTGCTTTCTCTCAGCCAGAGCTGTCAACAGAACCCGACCATGTTGACACTCTCATCTCACTTTCAGCTCCAGAACTGTGATAAAAATTAATTTTCTCACAGCTGTTTAAGCCATTCAGTGTAGGGTACTGTATTTTGTCATGGCAGGGCATCCCTGGTAGCTCAGCTGATAAAGAAGCCACCTGCAGTGCAGGAGACCCCAGTTCAATTCCTGGGTTGAGAAGATCCCTAGAGAAGGGATAGATTACCCACTCCAGTATTCTTGGGCTTCCCTGGTGGCTTAGACAGTAAAGAATCTTCCTGCAATGTGAGAGACCTGGGTCCCATCCCTGGGTTTGGAAGATCCCCTGGAGGAGGGCATGGCAACTCACTCCAGTATTCTTGCCTGGAGAATCCCCATGCAGAGAGGAGCCGGGCAGGCTACAGTCCATGGGGTCACAAGGAGTCAGGCACGACTGAGCCACCAAGCACACAGCAGCCCAGCCCAAGCCAACTAAGACAAGGAACTCTACTCCCCCCAGGCAACTTCCAGCTTTGCTAGGCCAGTTGGTTGTGAGATGTTAATGAACCACAATCCAGCTTGCTGAGATAGGCATATGGACACTTCATATTTTGAAATGACTGTTTTAGGGAATTTCCTGGTGGTCCTGTGGTTAGGACTCAGTGCTTTCACTGCCAGGGCCTGGGTTCAATCCCTGGTTGGGGAACTAAGAACCCACAAGCCAGATGGTGTGACCCCAAAAAGAAAGATTACTTTAGAAAGAATCCTGATGACGTGTGGTGACAGGCTAACACAGATGTCAGACAGCTCTATACTCAAATACATCTCAGTGATGACCTCTTCCTTAAAGGTACCTCATCAGTAATAAACATGGGCTTTCTCACAGAACCCTGTGTGTCCTCTGTGGGTAAGAGATGGAATGGAGCTGCAGAGCCAAGGACTGAATGTGGCTTTGGGTTCTGGCTCAAGAACAGAACCTGTGGCACCCAGCTGCCACACTGATAAAAAAACAGGGTTTTGACTAGTTATTCTGAGGTAGTCATCTGAATATTTTTGCCCACTTTATGTGAAATGCCAGACTGGATGAAGAACAAGCTGGAATCAAGATTGCCGGGAGAATTTTCAATAACCTGAGATGTGCAGATGACACCACCCTTATGGCAGATGGTGAAGAGGAACTAAAGAGCCTCTTGCTGAAGGTCAAAGAGGACAGTGAAAAAGATGGCTTAAAACTCAACAGTCAAAAAACTAAGATCATGGCATCCGGTCCCATCACTTCATGGCAAATAGATGGGAAAACAATGGAAACAGTGACAGGCTTTATCTCCTTGGGCTCCAAAATCACTGCAGATGGTGACCGCAAGCCATGAAATTAAAAGATGCTAGATCCTTGGAAGAAAAGCTATGACAAACCTAGGCAGCATATTAAAAAGCAGAGACATTAATTTACTGACAAAAGTCTGTCTAGTCAAAGCTATGGTTTTTCCAATAGTCATGTATGGATGTGAGAGTTGAACCATAAGAATTGATGCTTTTGAACTGTGGTGTTGGAGAAGACCCTGGGGAGTCCCTTGGACAGCAAGAACAAACCAGTCAATCCTAAAGGAAATCAGTTCTGAATATTCATTGGAAGGACTGATGCTGAAGCTCCAAGACTTAGGCCACCTGATTTGAAGAACTGACTCATTGGAAAAGACCCTGATGCTGGGAAAGTTTGAAGACAGGAGGAGAAGGGGATAACAGAGGAAGAAATGGTTGGATGGCATCACCGACTCAATGGACATGAGTTTGAGTAAGCTCTAGGAGTTGGTGATGGATAGGGAAGCCTGGCGTGCTGCAGTCCATGGGGTCGTAAAGAGTTGGACAAAACTGCGCAACTGAACCGACTGAACTGACTTGTCCCTAAAAGAGTTTTGAAAGACTTTGAAACTGTTACCGTGTTTGGAAGCTGACATCTAAAATTTTCCATTAGAAATTTAGTTTTAAAGGATGTAATTTCCACTGTATTATAAATGTTGACATTTAAAAATAATCGTGACTCATTTCTAATACCATCTAAATATTAGAAATTCATATCATTCTTATAAAAACATGCATTTCACATCATTCATTTTTCTCACTGAAATACTATTTTTACTCTATTCTCCATTCTCCGAATTTTATGTAATGCAGAGCCCATATTTTTATGTTTGAAGGTCTTTTATTACTTAAAATTACCCGCAAGTTTTATTATTATAATTATTAGTAGTTAAATTTTTAAAAATTTAATTGGAGGGTAATTGCTTTACAATGCTATGCTGGTGTCTGCTGTACAACATAAATCAGCTGTAAGTATATACGTGTGCCCTCCCTCCCCCCGCAATGCCCCCTCCAGGCCACCACAGCGTGCAGAGCTGCGCCCCCTGCGTTATGCAGCAGTTTCCCACTAGCTGCCTGTTTCACACGTGGTGGTGTATGCATGCCAATGCTACCCTCACAGTTCGGTTCACCCTCTCCTTCTCCCACCGTGTCCCCAAGTTTGTCCTCTACATCTGCGTCTCCATTCCTACCCTGCAAATAGGTGCATCAGTACCATTTTTCTAGATGCCATTTATACGCGTTAATATACGACATTTGTTTTTCTGACTTACTTCATTCTGTATGGACAGAGTCTAGTGACTCTTCCTTTTCTAATAAGGAAACCAACCCTGTCAGATTAGGGCCCCACTCTTAGGACTTCGCTTCCCCTGTGGCTCAGCTAGTAGAGAATTCACCTGCAAAGCGGGAGACGTGGGTTTGATCCCTGGGAGACCTGGGAAGATCCCCTGGAGAAGGGAAAGGCTACCCACTCCAATATTCTTGCCGGGAGAATTCCATGAACTGTAGAGTCTGTGGGGTCACAGAGCTGGACACGATGACTGAGTGACTTTCCGTTTTACTTTCTTAAGATTTCATTTAACCTTCATCACCTTCTCACAGTCCCTATTTCCAAATGTCTTAGTTCAAGCTGTTTAACAAACTACCATACACTGGATGGTTTAAACAATAGAAATTTATTTCTTACAGTTCTGGAGCCTGCAAGTCTAAGATCAAGGTGCCACTGTGGTGGAGTTCTGGGGAGGAATATTTTCTGATTTGTAGACTGCTGACTTCTTACACCTTAACCTGGCAGAGAGCAGAGAGGAAGAGCAAACTTTGTGACTTTTTAAAAAAGTAATCAATTATTTTGGTTTTTATAATTTTTATTGCAGTGTAATAAAATTACGTTTCAGGTATACAACAAAAATGATTCACTTATAAATATGTCCAGTCTTTTTCAGATTCATTTCCATTATAAGGAACTGTGGTTCAGATGGTAAAGAATCCACCTGCAATCTGGGAGACCTGGGTTCAATCCCTGGGCTGGGAAAATCCCCTAGAGGAAGGCATGGCAACCCACTCCAGTATTCTTGCCTGGAGAATCTCATGGACAGAGGAGCCTGGTGGGCTACAGCCCATAGGGTTGCACAGAGTTGGACATGACTGAGCAACTAAGCACACACACAAGATATTGAATATATTTCCCCGTGCTATACAGTCGATCTTTCTTGCTTATCTATTCTGTATATAGTAGTGTATATCTTAACCCTCAAGTCCTAATTTATCCCTCCTCCTCCTTTCTCCTTTGGTATCTATAATTTTGTTTTCTGTGTCAGTGAGTCTGTTTATGGTTTGTTAAAACTTCATTTATATCATTTTTTTAGATTCCACATGTAAATGGAATTCATTAAATGTGATAATCTCTAGGTTCCTCCATGTTGCTCCAAAAGCATCATTTCATTCTTTTTTTATAGCCAAAAAATATACCACATCTTCTTCATCCATTCGTCTGTCAGTGGACATTTTGGTTGCTTCTATTTCTTGGGTATTGTAAATAGTGCTGTTATGAATACTGGGGTGCATTCTCTTTTTGAATTAGAGTTTTCATCTTAATGCCCAGGAGTGGAATTGCTGGATCATATGATAGCTCTATTTTTAGTTTTTTTAAGGAACCTCCATACTGTTCTCCATCGTGGTTGTACCAATTTACATTCCTACCAAGAGTACATGTGCTAAGTCGCTTCAGTTGTGTCCAATTCTTTGTGACCCTATGGGCTGAAGCCCAGCAGGCTCCTCTGTCCATGGGGGATTCTCCAGGCAAGAAGATTAGAGTGGATTGCCATGCCCTCCTCCAGCAAATCTTCCCAACCTAGGGATTGAACTGGCACTTCCAGCATTACAGGCAGATTCTTTATCACTGAGGCACCCGGGAAGCCACCAAGAGTGCATGGGAGTTTCCTTCTCCCCACACCCTCTCCAGAATTTATTATTTGTAGACTTTTTGATGATAGCCATTCTGACTGGTGTGTAGTAATACCTCACTGTAGTTTTGATTCGCATTTCTCTAATAATTAGTGATGTTGAATATCTATTCTTGTGTCTGTTGGTCATCCATATGTCTTCTTTGGAGAAATGTCTAGATTTTCTGCCCCTTTTTTGATTGGGTTGTTGGATTTTTGATATTGAGCTATGTGGTGGTGTTCAGACGCTCAGTCATGTCTCTTTGTGATCCCGTGGACTGCAGCATGCCAGGCCTCCCTGTCCTTCACCATTTCTCGGAGTTTGCTCAAACTCATGTCTATTGAGTCAGAAATGCCATCCAACCATTTCATCCCCTGTCATCCCCTTCTCCTCCTGCCTTCAATCTTTCCCAGCATCAGGGTCTTTTCCAATGAGTTGTTCTTCTCATCAGGTGACCAAAGTATTGGAGCCTCAGCTTCAGCATCAGTCCTTCCAATGAATATTCAGGGTTGATTTCCTTTCAGATTGACTGGTTTTATCTCCTTGCTGTCCAAGGGACTCTTAAGAGCCTTCTCCAACACCACAGTTTGAAGACATCAATTCTTCAGCACTCAGCCTTTTCAGCTTGATTTCAGCTTGTAATTTACACAGCCATCATTTCACATGATGTACTCGGCACAGAAGTTAAATAAGCGGGGTCACAACGTACAGCCTTGACATACTCCTTTCACAATTTTGAACCAGTCTGTTGTTTCATGTCTGGTTTTAACTGTTGCTTCTTGACCTGCCTACAGGTTTCTCAGGAGGTGAGTTATATGAGCTGTTTGTGTATCTGGAAAATCAATCACTTGTTGGTTACATTGTTTGAAAGTATTTTCTCCCAATCTGTAGGCTGTCTTTTCATTTTGTTTATGATTTCCTTTGCTGTGAAAAAGCTTTTAAATTTAATGAGACCTCATTTGCTTATTTTTATTTCTATTTCCATTACTCTAAGAGATGAATCCAAAAAAATATCGCTGTGATTTGTGTTAAAGAGTGTTCTGCTTATATTTTCCTTTAGCAGTTTCTGTATTCCAAAAATTATAAGATGCTGGTGAAAGAAACTGAAGACAACACAAACAGATGGAAAGATTCACCATGTCCTTGCATTAGAAGAATCAATACTGTTGAAATGACCATACTACCCAAGGTAATCTACAGATTCAATGCAAACCTATCAAATTACCAATGGCAATTTCCACAGAACTAGAGCAAAAACTTTTAAAATTTGTATGAAACACAAAATAACCAAACAATCTTGAGAAAGAAGGACAGAACTGGAGGAATCATGTGCCCTGACTTTAGACAAGACCGCAAAACTGTAGTAATCAAAACAGAATGGTACTGGCACAAAAACAGATACTAGATTAATGGAACAGGACAGAAAATGGAGAAAGAAACCCACACACTTAATGATCAATCCATCTATGACAAAGGAGGCAAGAAAACACAATGGAGAAAAGACAATCTCTTTAATAAGTGGCTCTGGGAAAACTGGACAGTTTCATGTAAAAGAATGAAATTAGAACATTCTCTAACACCATATACAAAAATAAACTGAAAGTGATTAAAGGCCTAAGTGTAAGACCATATACTCTTGTGACTCTTATAAGGGTACTTACTAATCTCATTCATGAGGGCTCCACCCTCTTGACCTCAGCTCAATTCAGTCACTCAGTCGTGTCCGACTCTTTGCGACCCCATGGACTGCAGCACGCCAGGCCTCCCTGTCCATCACCAACTTCCAGAGTTTACTCAAACTCATGTCCATTGAGTTGGTGATGCCATCCAACCATCTCATCCTCTGTCATCCCCTTTTCCTCCTGCCTTCAATCTTTCCCAGCATCAGGGTCTTTTCCAGTAAGTCAGCTTTTTGCATCAGGTGGCCAAAGTACTGGAGTTTCAGCTTCAATATCAGTCCTTCAGTCCTGCCCTCCTTCAATCCTAGTTACCTCCCAATGGCCCATCTCCTAAAACCATCTCATTGGAGATGAGGGTTTCAACACATGAATTTGAGGATGAAACAAATATTGAGCTCATATCACCAAATACAGTCATATTTGGCAGGTATGGCTTCAACATATGAATTTGGAGGAGCTATGATTCAGTACATAGGAGATATTAAGGTTCTGAGGGTGTGGAATTTCATTAGAAGCTCTTCAAATAATTTAAAATTATCAGCTGCCTGAATTACTTGTTTAGGATGAAGTTCTATTTAGCTGGAGGCAAAAGACTGGTTTATATTTTCCAGAATTCCAAGTATTTGTATAACATCATTCTCTGTCATATCCTTATGTATGAAACTGTTTCAATTTCATGATAAAATTTCATAATGACACACTCTTCTCCCAAGAAAAACTCTTGGGGACAATTTTGGGGGTTTCCAGGTAAACTATTACTAGTACAAGGTATTTTTAATGAACTATTTCCCCCATTTTTCCCTGTAAAGTTATTTATTCTAGTCTTTTGAACTGCAAAGACATAGCAGCCCCCTGCCCCAAAGTCCCATTTACAGATAATGAACATTCCACAATCAAGAAGCATATTGGGTCTTCCCCAGCGGTCCAGTGGTTGAGACTTCACCTTGCAATGCAGGGGGTACAGGGGGTACAGGTTCAATCCTTGGTCAGGAACCGAAACATAAAGCAGAAGCAAGGTAGTGGTAGATTCTATAAAGACTTAAAAAAAAATGGTCCACGTTAAAAAAAAAAAAAACACCACTGGGAAAAAAAAAAGCATGCTAAAAGTAGGGGGTCTTCCAAATAAATACTCAGGTATTCCTCGAGTTGTTAATTTCTAAATGAAACTAGAGATACTTGTGGCTACTTTAGAAACTGATCTATAGAATACACTTTAGTCTATTTTTGATAGCTGTGATATTGGGGAATTCCATAGAGTAAAAATATAGGGTGTTTTCACTTTACTGTAAAATATGAGCTTTTGGTATCAAAGAGGAAGATATGCATCCAACTGTACTAAGCTCCTTATAGAGAATTTAAAAAATCAATTACTCCAACAAACAAACAAAAACTACAATGGCTCAGTAATATTCTTCATGAACAGTAACTGTAAATAAGGGCTGAAGTATTGAAAGAAAAGGAACTCAGAATCTTTCATGTGTTAACGATTCTAGGCAAGGCAATGAAGAAGCAATGTTAGTTTGAGATGGTTCAAAATCTACGTTACCAAGTCAAATTATAATGTCATCGTTTTAGTTACCTAATCTGCATATCTGAGGTTATTGATATTTCTCCCGGCAATCTTGATTCCAGCTTGTGTTTCTTCCAATCCAGCATTTCTCATGATGTACTCTGCATAGAAGTTAAATAAGCAGGGTGACAATATACAGCCTTGACATACTCCTTTTCCTATTTGGCACCAGTCTGTTGTTCCATGTCCAGTTCTAACTGTTGCTTCCTGACCTCCATACAGATTTCTCAAGAGGCAGGTCAGGTGGTCTGGTAGTCCCATCTCTTTCAGAATTTTCCACAGTTTATTGTGATCCACACAGTCAAAGGCTTTGGCATAGTCAATAAAGCAGAAATAGATGTTTTTCTGGAACTCTCTTGCTTTTTCCATGATCCAGCGGATGTTGACAATTTGATCTCTGGTTCCTCTGCCTTTTCTAAAACCAGATTGAACATCAGGGAGTTCACGGTTCACGTATTGCTGAAGCCTGGCTTGGAGAATTTTGAGCATTACTTTACTAGCATGTGAGATGAGTGCAATTGTGCAGTAGTTTGAGCATTCTTTGGCATTCCCTTTCTTTGGAATTGGAATGAAAACTGACCTTTTCCAGTCCTGTGGCCACTGCTGAGTTTTCCAAATTTGCTGGCATATTGAGTGCAGCACTTTCACAGCATCATCTTTCAGGATTTGAAATAGCTCAACTGGAATTCCATCACCTCCACTAGCTTTGTTCATAGTGATGCTTTCTAAGGCCCACTTGACTTCACTTTCCAAGATGTCTGGCTCTAGATTAGTGATCACATCATCATGATTATCTTGGTCGTGAAGATCTTTTTTGTACAGTTCTTCTGTGTATTCTTGCCACCTCTTCTTAATATCTTCTGCTTCTGTTAGGTCCATACCATTTCTGTCCTTTATCGAGCCCATCCTTGCATGAAATGTTCCCTTGGTATCTCTTAATTTTCTTGAAGAGATCTCTAGTCTTTCTCATTCTGTTGTTTTCCTCTATTTCTTTGCATTGATCGCTGAAGAAGGCTTTCTTATCTCTTCTTGCTATTCTTTGGAACTCTGCATTCAGATGTTATATCTTTCCTTTTCTCCTCTCTTCTTTTCACAGCTATATGTAAGGCCTCCCCAGACAGCCATTTTGCTTTTTTTGCATTTCTTTTCCATGGGGATGGTCTTAATCCCTGTCTGCTGTACAATGTCATGAACCTCATTCCATAGTTCATCAGGCACTCTATCTATCAGGTCTAGGCCCTTAAATCTATTTCTCACTTCCACTGTATAATCATAAGGGATTTGATTTAGGTCATAACTGTATGGTCTAGCGGTTTTCCCTACTTTCTTCAATTTAAGTCTGAATTTGGCAATAAGGAGTTCATGATCTGAGCCCAGTCAGCTCCTGGTCTTGTTTTTGTTGACTGTATAGAGCGTCTCCATCTTTGGCTGCATAGAATATAATCAATCTGATTTCGGTGGTGACAATCTGGTGATGTCCATGTGTAGAGTCTTCTCTTGTAATTGTTGGAAGAGGGTGTTTGCTATGACCAGTGCATTTTCTTGGCAAAACTCTATTAGTCTTTGCCCTGCTTCATTCCGCATTCCAAGGCCAAATTTGCCTGTTACTCCAGGTGTTTCTTGACTTCCTACTTTTGCATTCCAGTCCCCTATAATGAAAAGGACATCTTTTTTGGGTGTTAGTTCTATAAGGTCTTGTAGGTCTTCACAAAACCATTCAACTTCAGCTTCTTCAGCGTTACTGGTTGGGGCATAGACTTGGATAACTGTGATATTGAATGATTTGCCTTGGAGACGAACAGAGATCATTCTGTTGTTTTTGAGATTGCATCCAAGTACTGCATTTTGGACTCTTTTTTGACCATGAAGGCTACTCCATTTCTTCTGAGGGATTCCTGCCTGCAGTAGTACCACCTCATGAGAAGAGTTGACTCATTGGAAAAGACTCTGATGCTGGGAGGGATTGGGGGGCAGGAGAAGGGGATGACCAAGGATGAGATGGCTGGATGGCTTCACGGACTCGATGGACGTGAGTCTGAGTGAACTCCGGGAGATGGTGATGAACAGGGAGGCCTGGCGTGCTGCGATTCATGGGGTCGCAGAGTCGGACATGACTGAGCGACTGAACTGAACTGAACTGAATTTAGGAATGTTTGATTCTAAGAGAAAGCTGGAAACTAACTGGAATTGTCTCTAGCCAAGTGATTATATAGACTTTCACTTAGCTTATAGATTTTTCTGCTATTATTTATTCATCTTGACATAAGAATAGGCTAACTGTAATTATATCACAGTTCATGGGCTTACTTCTCACAACTCCAAGAAACTCTGATTTAATTTTTGAGTATAGTTTAACACACTTGGTTTCTAATTATTTATTTCTGTAAATGTTAGTAAAAAAAAAAATTTGTGAGACATTATACACATACACATTGAAAATACACAAAGAATCTATTTCCAAATAAAGAGAATGACTTTTCGGGGACACTAATCACTCCACTACAATCCCTTAATATCCACACAGAACTTAACTGTATATTCTTTTGTATGCTGTGTATTTTTTAGCATGTATATTTATTACTTTTCCATATAAAATTAAAGGGGTTTACCTAAAAGTGCAAGTATTCTTTCCACCTAGTTTCTCCCTTTGATGCTGACTGCTACTCAGACTCCCTGTCCTGCCTTCTCCCAATTTTTCTCTAACTGCAGACCACAAGATTTTTCAAAATAATCTCTTCCTTCTGATCTTTCGATGAGGCTCAAACACAAGCACCCTAGTAAGTTGAAGGAGGTTTTTTTCAAGATCTGGTCTCTCTCTCCAGCGCCCTTATTGGAGGGAATAGTGGAGCTGCCACTACATATTATTGGAGGTTCGTCTTTCAATAAAACCCCATTATGAACCCGTTCTGCCCTAGAACTACTTGGGTTTCGGAACTGCCAAGCCATTCTCTTTGTCCATACTTTGGCCCAGCGTTCTTTGCCCCTTGCATCTTTAGCGGCTGCCCCACTATTCCCTCCCAACCGATGAAACATTTTTGTTTTCTTATCTTTGAAGTTTGTTAATATTTTCCCCTTGCTCCTCGTAAATCAAATCTCTGATCGAAAGGATGTCGTCTGAGAAGAGACGCTGTGCTGTGCTGGCTCACCAGTCGGGTTCAACCACTTCCCACTTGTTGCCCTCACGGAGGAAGAGACTGTAACTGCCAGCCCTGGAGCCACAAGCCCAACCCCCTAAGGGCCACGGGGCTCGGGGCTTAGGTCTCCGGGCTTGGCGGGCTGGTGGTGACGAAATTGTCACCGGGGTAGGCCAGCTGCACATTACCCACGCGGCCCCCATCCCTCGCTCTCCAGTCAAAGGAAACCCTGACAGCGGAGGGCAAAGCTCCAAAGCCCAGGGCGACATCAGCGCCCAAACAGGATAGCGCCCTGTCACAGTTGAGCTATTTCAAATCCTGAAAGATGATGCTGTGAAAGTGCTGCACTCAATATGCCAGCAAATTTGGAAAACTCAGCAGTGGCCACAGGACTGGAAAAGGTCTGTTTTCATTCCAATTCCAAAGAAAGGGAATGCCAAAGAATGTTCAAACTACAGCACAGTTGCACTCATCTCACATGCTAGTAAAGTAATGCTCAAAATTCTCCAAGCCAGGCTTCAGCAATACATGAACCGTGAACTCCCTGATGTTCAATTTGGTTTTAAAAAGGCAGAGGAATCAGAGATCAAATTGCCAACATCCACTGGATCATGGAAAAAGCAAGAGAATTCCAGAAAAACATCTATTTCTGCTTTATTGACTATGCCAAAGCCTTTGACTGTGTGGATCACAATAAACTGTGGAAAATTCTGAAAGAGATGGGACTACCAGACCACCTGACCTATCTCTTGAGAAACCGGTATGGAGGTCAGGAAGCAACAGTTAGAACTGGACATGGAACAACAGACTGGTGCCAAATAGGAAAAGGAGTACGTCAGGGCTGTATATTGTCACCCTGCTTATTTAACTTCTATGCAGAGTACATCATGAGAAACGCTGGGCTGGAGGAAGCACAAGCGGGAATCAAGATTGCCGGGAGAAATATCAATAACCTCAGATATGCAGATGACACCATCCTTATGGCAGAAAGTGAAGAAGAACTAAAGAGCCTCTTGATGAAAGTGAAAGAGGAGAGTGAAAAAGTTGGCTTAAAACTCAACATTCAGAAAACTAAGATCATGGCATCCGGTCCCATCACTTCATGGCAAATAGATGGGGAAATAGTGGAAAGAGTGTCAGACTTTATTTTTGGGGCTCCAAAATCACTGCAGATGGTGATTGCAGCCATGAAATTAAAAGACGCTTACTCCTTGGAAGGAAAGTTAAGACCAACCTAGACAGCTTCCCTGGTGGCTCAGATGGTAAAGCGTCTGCCCGCAATGTGGGAGAGCCGGGTTCGGTCCCTTGGTTGGGAAGATCCCCTGGAGAAGGAAGTGGCAACCCACTCCAGTACTCTTGCCTGGAGAATCCCAGGGACGGAGAAGCCTGGTAGGCTACAGTCCAGGGGTCGCAAAGAGTCAGACACGACTGAGCAACTTCACTTCAGACAGCATATTAAAAAGCAGAGACATTACTTTGCCAGCAATGGACCGCCTACTCAAGAATATGGATTTTCCAGTGGTCATGTATGGATGTGAGTTGGACTATAAGGAAAGCTGAGCGCCGAAGAATTGATGCTTTTGAACTGTGGTGTTGGAGAAGACTCTTGAGAGTCCCTTGGACTGCAAGGAGATCCAACCAGTCCATCCTAAAGGAAATCAGTACTGGGTGTTCATTGGAAGGACTGATGCTGAAGCTGAAGCTCCAGTACTTTGGCCACCTGATGCGAAGAGCTGACTCACTGGAAAAGACCCTGATGCTGGGAAAGATTGAGGGCAGGAGAAGGGGAGGACAGAGGATGAGATGGTTGGATGGCATCACCGACTCAATGGACATGGGTTTGGGTGGACTCTGGAAGTTGGTGATGGACAGAGAGGCCTGGCGTGCTGCGTCATGGAATCGCAAAGAGTCGGACACGACTGAGGGACTGAACTGAATGCTTTCTCCTCACGGAGGACGCATCCCGCCACTGGTCCAGGGCTTTCTCGCCCTCACGCCGGGAGACTCGACAACCAGGCGCAGTCAACGACTTGAAAAGCGCTCTCGTGGCTGCTCCGGGGCGCGGCGCCAGCGCGCGGGGGCGGAGCACGCGCACTAGCGTCTCTCGTGGGCGGGCCTCTCGTCTCCCGCCGCTCCACCCCCGCGCGGGCGCATGCGCAGGTTGGGCGTCGCAGGTCTCCCGGCCGGCGCGGGCCGCGCCCCCCCCCCGCCCTCTTCGTGGGTCAGAGGTCAGGGGGCGGGCGGCGGGCGGCGGTGACGCGCGCGGAAGCGTCCTGGGCACGGTCGCTAGCTGGCGGGCAAGCGGCGCGGCTGAGTAAACGGCCGTGGCCCCGGCGCCCCGACGGGAGGGGCTCCGGATCGCTGGGAGGCGGCCGAAGCCCTGCGGCGCCGCCGCCGCCAGCGGCGGCCCCATGAGTCGGGGGACGATGCCTCAGCCCGGAGCGTGGCCGGGCGCTAGCTGTGCCGAGAAGCCGGCATGGGAGGCGGGGGCCGCGGCGCCAGAGGGCGGGAAGTCTGCGGCCGGCGGGCCACCGCGGGTCGCGGTGCGGTGCCCGTCCCAGAAGTGAGTGCGAGGCGCGGAGCCAGGGGCGGGGAGGGGGCTCCGGGCTTGGCCCCCTGAGGGGAGGGTGGGGGGTTTTTGGGGGGGTGGGGGGGGGGGGGGGAGTAGCCGGCGGAGGGCCCTTCGCATCTAAGTATGATCGTCGGAAATAGAGGAATTCGTAAGACCCTTGTATCCAGTGTCCCAATTACAAAAGTTTTTTCCGGAAGGCGCATCTTAAAAGTTCTGGTAATTCAGTGTCCCCACCCCCACCCCCCCTTTTGTTTTGTATCTCCATATCTCTAAAGCTAAAGAAAGCTCCAGAAACCTGGGAAACAAACTCCAGCAGCATATACTCTTATATACCTCACTCCCATCAGATCTTTCCTCCGACCTGTGGCCGGAAGGAAAATAAGGTCCCTTGTCCCCCACCACAGGAACACCGCACCACGCGACGTGTTGTTCTTGGAAGGCAAGTCTCTGCTTGATGAGCGTCCCACCTGTTAGACAGACTTTGGACGGAGTTTGACCTAGTTGTTTTGGCCGCCAGCTGCTTATCTAGTTGTCCCCAACCTCCCCCCGCCTTTATTTTTAAATACGGAAGGCAGTGCTGGTTAAAGTGTCTGTCGCTCAGTCGTGTCCGACTCTTTGCGACCCCAAGGACTGTAGCCCACCTGGCTTCTCTGTCCATGGGGATTCTCCAGGCAAGATTACTGGAGTGGGTTGCCAGTCCTTTCTCCAAGAGATCTTCCTAACCCAGGGATTGAACCCAGAGTTCGAACCCAGAGCTCCTGCACTGCAGATAGATTCTTTACCGTCTGAGCCATCAGGGAAGCCTGATCAATTCTTTATTGAACTGTACAGAAGGTGGTGTAAATCGCAAGAGTCTGGGGGCAGGGGTGGAAGCAGAATATAAACTTGAAGGCTGAAACTTTTCTGCATTTGCAAATGCTGCTGCTAAGTTGCTTCAGTCGTGTCCGACTCTGTGCAACCCCATAGACGGCAGCCCACCAGGCTCCCCCGTCCCTGGGATTCTCCAGGCAAGAACACTGGAGTGGGTTGCCATTTCCTTCTCCATGCAAATGCTAGTCACATATAAATGCCTTTGGGATTCCACTCAGAAAACCAGTTTGACAGATTAGCCGGAAACTGCCCTGCGCTTCCCACTCTCCCCCCACCCCCATTTCCTAAAAAAGGTTCTGGGTGGGAACTGTTATTACAGATAATATAATCATCTGGCTTGCATGGTCCTTTATTATGGACTGTGACATTCTCATTGAGCACCCAGACCCCTTGGGAGAGTGTTAGCTGCACTTAATGGTCACTGGGAAAGATTGAGAGCAGGAGGTTTCAAACTCCTGACTCCAGGAGCCAGCCAGGTCACCTGAGTGAAGCTGGCCAGGTGTAGACCATGGGTTCCTGGAGAGCTAAGTCTGATGAAGGTAGAATCCAGTAAGTTCCAACCTGTGTGTGTTAGTCACTCAGTCATGTCTGACTTTGTGATGCCAAGGACTACAGCCCGCCAGGCTTTGCTGTCCATGGGATTCTCCAGGCAAGAATACTGGAGTGGGTTGCCATTTCCTTCTCTAGGGAATCTTCCCGACCCAGGGATCGAATCTGGGTCTCCTGCATAGCAGTCAGATTCTTTACCATCTGAGCCACCAGGGAAGCCCAGCCAATAGTTGCTCGATTTTCTGTAAAGAATCCAAAGATTCTGACTTTTGTTAAAAATGTTCTTTTTAAAAAAATTTTACTTTATTTAAAAGATTTGTTTATTTATTTATTGGTTTTGTTTTGGCTGGACGGAACAGCATGGCATGTGGGATCTTAGTTCCCTGACCAGGGATGGAACCTGTGTTCTCTGTAGTGGCTGCTTAGAATCTTAACAGCGAAGTCCCCTATTTTATTTTTTCAAAACTTCATCCACGTGCTTTATTTTTATTTTCTATTTTTATTTATTTACTTATTTATTTTCGGCCATGCCACAACACTGGTGGGATCTTAGTTCCCTAACCAGGGATTGAATCCTGGGCCCTGGCCCACCTAGTCCTAACTGCTAGACTGCCAGGGAATTCCCTTGATTTTTAAATAGTAGCCTTTTATTTTTAAATTGAAACCACTGTGCAGGCCCATGTGTGAGCAGCTGTGACCTGTGGTTGCAGTTTTGCTCTGTACCTCTGAGCCCTACTTCAGACTCAGCAACTGATAAAGTGGGCGTGGTCTTTTGCTTCTGCCCCTTCTCGGCTCATGCTGGTGCCTACCTGCTGCTGGCAGGCTAACTCCTGTTCCCTCACTTATGCCCAGGTGGTCTGAGCTGTACCCCTCACTACTGGCCCTGGCCCTCAAATGCTGCTTCTCAGCCTCAACCATTTCATGGCCTCCCCTGGGAGAGCAGAAACTTTGAACCAGGGTCCCCAAAATACACAGAGTTATTTGGCAAGTTTTTCTGCTGGATGTGGTTCCCAGAGTCTGAGCGCCTGAGAAGTGGGTCATGGTGCAAAAGGAGCATTCTTTGCTGATGCACAGGTTCTGTAGCTCAGGTATCTCTTCCATCTGCTGTCAGCAGAGCTATAGGCGTGGAGCTGAAAGGCATCTGAAAACCCCAGTCCAGGTTTGTCACTTGGTGCCTCAGGAAGCTGAGCTGCAGATCTGATCCATATAGCTTGGCCAGGGGGGTGCAGGGAGTAGGTTCCAGGGCTACGTCCCCTGATGTCTGGGCGCTGGGGACCGCCTCCCCCCACACCCCCTCCCCCCCCTCACGTCTTTCTGGCTTCCTCAGCAAAACTGGGCAGAGAGGCATGACTTATAATGACTGCAAACTTCACTTTTTTTTTTTTTTTCTGGAATAGATGTTCCAGTTTGCCTTTTAAGTAGTAGCTTAATTTCTTTTCCTTGCTATTTTTGTTGTCTTTGATGACCTCATTCTCTTTTAACTGGTAAGAGAACAAAGGGAAGCAAGGGAAAGGAGGTGAAAAGAATTTGAGATGGCAGCTTCTGAACATCACATCCCACGTTTTGGGCTTTCCTGTTTGTTATATGGGCAGTGGGGCTGCTTATCCTGTGTTGTGATACTTTCTTAAGGGCCAGAGAAACTGCTGCGTCACACTGTCCATTGTATAGTTTGCAGCGTTGCGTGTGCCGTTCTTCCACGATGATGCGTGCAGCCTAATAGTTGAGTGCAGATGTAGGGACATAGTGGAATGCCTGAACTAGGTCCTAAAATGGTTTTTTAACCTTGTGTTTTTCTGTGACTGGAGCCAAGTTCCTTCCCACCCAGAGAGTTAAGCTTGATCTGCGCAGAAATTGAGTATTGCACCTGCCAATATGGAACACCATAAGATGCAGATATTTGGGGACATCCCGCAGAGTCATTTTAATTCATTCAGTGGGTAGAAATCATGAATACAAACCCAACTTTGGCAGCCTTTATACATTCAGAATATGACTCTGAGGGGATTAGCGATGAGGCGACAGAGGGATGGCTCATTTCCTAGGCTTTCCATAGGATACAGATTCCTTGTGACTGGGCTCACTGTGATTTCCCCCCAGAGAAATTGTGGGGAAGACAGACACACAGATCTTGTAGATAAGCTGCATTCTGAATTGCCTTCCTTCCCTTCCTTCATTTGAGAACTGTGGTTGGCTGGCATCCCTTGGACAAGCCCCAAGGATGGCTCACACGACAACGCAGGGTCCCTTTTGAGGAAGGGTTAGGTCAGACCCGATTCAGTTGGCTTCTTTGGAAACTTCCTCACTCCTCCTGTGAGCAGGTCTCCTATCCTCCATCTCCTGCTCACCTGACCCATAAAATTGAAACTTAGGGTGGGTCCACTTCTTCCTTTCCGCTAAGCTAAGACTCCAGCCCCTGAGGACCAGGGTGGCCCTGGACATGGTTTGTGGCCAGGCTAGACATGCTCTGGGAATTGAGAAGCGAGCCTACTCCATGGTCTTCTCTATCTGCCTGAGGAGGGGACAGGGTTTAAATCTGGGGTCCACAGGCTTGCGGTGTGGAGAGGGCAGCATGATGTGTCTGTGTACCCTTCTGAAATCAAAAGCAAAATTGTATGCATATTTATGTCTTTCTGGACTGAGGTTCAGAGGAAAGCTGTGGATTCTCAGAAGGGCTGTAACTAACAACTTGTGAAGCCCTTGCTCTTGGGTGTTGCTAAGTGTACTGTTGAGCAAATGTTTTTTCTCACCCTCCTCACACCTTAGTGGCTCCGGGGGTGCTGTCTTTGATGGGGTAACAGCTACTCCCTTCTGATCCTTTCCCCACCTGGGAGTAGAACCTAATTCAGAGCTGGGGTGCCCCTGAGAAACCTTAGGTTGCAGGGGTCCAGGTTGTCCCCAGACCCCTCTGGGAGTCACTGAGCCAGTGATGGAAAGTCCACTTGGAGAACGGAGGCGGAATTTTGGCCTGGGCGCCGGTACTTTCCTGCATTTGATGTGTGGCTCACTCATCTTAGGCAACCGCTGAGAGGTGGAGGAAGGCTGAGTAGAGTGATCTTTTGCTTTTCCTGTGCCTGTGTGGGATGGTGCCCGGTGTCACGGTGGTTGCCACTGTCTCACCGACACCTGGGCTATTAGTCTTCTAGGACAGGCCAAAGTAAGCATGAGCTGCAAGTCCAGAGAGCTGAAGAGAGTCATATTCAGTTTAGCTTTTTTAGATAGCTAAGGGGAACTTGGTGCAAATGTCCACAACAGTGAGTGAGTGAGATGCTGTCTTGTTAGCTTTGCATATATGTTAGAGTTGACTTTTTTCATACTATGTGTTTACTTGTATCAGAAATCGAAAAATTGGCTTCACAGAAATGTCTTCTGCTTCGCTGAGCTCTGTGTTTTTAGCTTATATTATAGCTTTTGTTTGGGGAATAGTATAATTTTGTCTAAATGTAGTCAGCATTTTAAAATTAAGTTTCATTTATTATTGTCCAGGTCTTTGTGAACAGAGCAAGAGGAAGGTTATAAGTTAACAGACAGTGTCATGTAACCTGGTCAATGAAGTATATTGCCTTAACATTAAGAGTAAAGTATTTCATTTCTAACAGAAAATGGGAGCTTGAAAATACACACTTTAAAATAATATTATGGTGCTAAACTAATAATTTTCTAAGCAGGAATTATTAACATTTTGGTTTTAAAATTTTAACTGAGTACGGCTCACATGCCATGGTCCCCAAGAAATCAGGTCACACTTAAAACTTTTACTTCACTACTTTTCTAGCGATCTGTATGTTTTCTGGAAGGAAATTGTTTGCTGTAGTGATCATTTTGAGCCTATGGATTTCAATGGACTCTTTGTGCCAAATGAGCACCTCTCATCCCAACCCAGCTTGACACACACACAAGATTGCCACGTTTCTGAAACTGGTCAGCACGGGGGATCTGATCTTATCAAATAGTCCCTTTCCTTTCATTGTTTCCCTGTCTTCCTTTCCCAAACAAAAATTTAAACCTCCAGCTATTTCAGATTCTCGATTTTAAATATAATTTCTTTTTGCTGTTAAAAATATCAGTTCCTTTTTGATATTAAAAAAAAGTGAAAGGTTTATTGAGTGAAGTATTTTCTTAAATAAAATTATTTTAATTTTTCTTGCTTTCCCACATCTCTTTCTTGTTGGCGGTCCTCGTGTTGGATGAATATTTCATTTTGGCTGTTAAATGTCTCATTTTCTGACCGTACTGATTGAACTTTATTGCTTGAACTTATAGCTTCTCCCCAAGTAAATACAGTGGTCTTTAAAAGCCGTATTACAGTTTCCCCGGTGGCCTTGGCAAGTTAGCAGATATCCTTGGTGGCCATGGAGGCTCACAAACGTCTGGAACGTCTGAATGAAATAGTGTGGCTAAAGTGATTTGAATACACTCTGGGCCTCCCATTCATTGATTTCTGCTGTGCTTCTTCTGTATGTCTTGAATCACCACATTTCTATTTCCAGTAGCTTCCCTTTCTGTTCTGTCTTCCCGTTGCACTTTGTTTTCCTGTAGGCTTCTCTTCGTTTCTCTGCTGTTGGTCTTTGTGGGAGTTTGTATTTGCGGCTGTTCAGAGGGATGCTCATTTAGAGAACCTCCTCTGGGCCCTGGTGTTGCCATGCACTTTGGTTATCCTGTAGATAAGAAAGGCAGGAGACAAGAGTGGAGGCAGAGATGCCTGCCTGTAGCCACAGAATTCGCATGAAGTGAGAATAGCTTCATAGTCCGTTAGAACCAAGAACTGGAAGAGGAACTACATAGATCACTTAGATCTCGTCTGGTCATCTTGTTTTGAAGATGAGAAAACTGAGGCCAAGATTAGGGAGGTGGCTTCCACAAAGACATGCTCCTAATAATGGTATTACGAAAACAATTCACTTAAATGCCGGTTTTATACGATCAGAATTTCTCTCCTATTTGATAAAGCTAGGAAGGAGGGCGAAAGATAACATTAAACTATTGAAAGAAGAACTGACACGTTTAGTTACTTTTTATTCTAAGTGTTTGATGTATAGTCCCTGTGAATCTGGTTTCTGTTTGCTTTTAACCCTCGCCCGGGCTGCATGGGTGACATCACACCTTTTACTTGAAATCTCACTGGGGTTAGAGCACATGGAGAGTACCTTTTCCCTAATATGTCCCCCTCAATCCCACAACAACAAAAGGCAGGCGCACACACACCATCACTTTTGAGAAGAGAAAAGAAAAGGAAAACGGGTAAGAAATGATCATTGGGTGAATCATCCATCCCTCCTCTTCCCAGATGGATAGATATGAGAATTAATGAGGCTAGCTAACTTTTTTGACTGTCGAGTGCCTGCGTGTCTTATTTTCAGAGCAGTCTCTTGTGAGTACTCTCACTGTTTTTTTTACAGGTGGATACATTTAGGTGCTGAGAAGTGTGGTCCCTTGAGTTCCACGGGTGATGCACGTGGTTGACGAGGGCTGGAGTGAGGAGTAGTCACACCCTGGCGGTCTCACTGCAGCCCGTGGCATGCTCCAGCGAGGCCGCCTGCACAGCCTGTGCCCTGTTGGGGTGGACAGTGAGCCATGCATTCAGGGGCGCCAGCAGAGCCAGTCACAGGAGTACAAGCACACCTGGGCCCATCAAGTGTTTGGACTGAAATGTGTGTGTGTGTGTGTGTGTGTCTGAAGTGTGTGTGTGTGTGTGTCTGAAGTGTGTGTGTAGGGCTAGCGTGGTGGGGCGCGTCCAGATTTAGACTTCCCCACTTATTTGGGAGCCATTGAAGGGTTTCAGGGGTGGAGGGTGTGTTGGTCCCCACCTCAGTCTGTTTCTCTCAGCGGCACCCCCTTCCTCTTTCCTCTGGCTTCTGAGCCATGCGCGAGGCACTGGGGAGCTCCCGGAGTTGGGCACGCGGAGGCCATCCCCTTAGTTTCTGAGTAACTCCTCTTTCCTCTGTGGCCTGGTGCCTGGAGCCTCCCGTCCTGCGTGAGGAGCAGGGGTGTGGTGTTATGGGGAGTACTGGGAACTGGGGGTCTGTTGCTTGTAGCTCTGGAGTTCTCCCATGCTCCCCGCAAAGTACTCGGTGTGCCTCTAGTTCCTGGCCTTTCTGGGCCCTGCACGGTGTCCTGGTCTCCCCTTCCAGCAGACATTGGTCCACAGGGCTCGAGGCTTCTCCCATCCTCTGTGCCTTACCTCCCTGTCTTCCTTTTTTGGGCGATTTGTGCTTTCACCTGTCTTGTGTTCCAGCAAAAACAGAATGGCATCTCTGCTGCCCATCACCGTGCTGCCTCTTGAGGGCAACAGGAGTGGTCTTAGAATCTGAAAGTTCCATTTGTCCTCCTTGTCTAGCAGCCAGTGGGGTTTTCTCCTTTCCAGGACTTAGTAGATTCTTGTTGGCTCACTGAAGGAGCCGGGAGACTCTGGGGAGCTGCTGTGTAAGTCCCAACGAAAGTGTGGGGGTTGGTGGGCGTATGCCCAGCATAAGGTCGGGGGGCTGCTTTCCTATGGGCATCGGAGCAGGAGCGCCTCAGGGAGCTAGTGTGGCCCAGGGGATCTTGTGGATCTCCTGTCCTCCTTCTTTGAGGAGTTCTTGGAAAACTTGCCTGTGATGTCCCAAAGTCGGCAGTTGGCCTGCGCTCCTCAGTGCTTTTATTGGCACCATCTCCATGCTTGAAACCTGAAGAGTCATGAACAGCTTCGCTGATGAGCATAGATGAGTGTGCTAAGATACTTACATGTGTGGTTGAGGCATTAAAGACATCACAGTTGAAATGGCCCCAGAGCCGCGTAGCCAGTGGAGTGCTGTAAAATGTCTCACTTCAAAAAGTCTGAGTGAGTAATGCTAGAAACACAAGTCTAAGATAAAAGACCTATATTTTATCAGACTGTCATCATGTAATGTAAAAACGTTAAACTTTGCATGTCTTATAAATTCGTAGAGCAGCTGCATGTTGTGATAAGAAGGACATGTCAGTGCCACAGATTTTTGAAATGTCTGATTTGGTGTGATTTCAGCGAGGAGGACATGTATCGTGCGGCGGATGAAATAGAAAAGGAGAAAGAATTACTTATACATGAAAGAGGGTCATCAGGTATGTTTGGAATTGTTTTCTTTATAAAGAGTTCTTACTGTTTATAGTAGAAAATGCAGTTAAATCAGTATATCCATTTTCATAAAATATTGAGATACACTTTCCTAGGAAGATAGACTTCCTAGGAAGCATTCTTAGGCATTTGGTCTTACCTCCACTGGGTTATTCATTTTGCTGGGTAAAAATATTTTGGGTTTATTTGGGGACTACTGTTTCCTGAGGCTTTAAAATTTCAGTGCAAGTACTTTGCTTGCGTTCCTTACATTCATAGCATTTTTGCATCCGTGAGAATTTGTCTAACCTCTTGACACCACTCTCTCTTAAGTTCTTGACTTCCTTATTTTCAGAGGGAGAGTTGGGGTTTGAAGTGCGTTTTTCGTTTCAAGTGGAAGGATTTACTGAGAAGCTGGCCCTGTGGGTCTTTGTGTGCAGAAGGCCATGTGAATTTGATGCGACCTATAAGAACGAACGGTGGTGGACTTGATAGCTCTTAATTCTCCCGTCATGTTGTGACTTCCTGTCCACACTTGTGCTCTGCCGCATGCGCTCTGTTCATCCTTCAGCATCCATTGACCCCTGGCTGCTAGGGTGAGCCTGCTTCGACCATGGCCGTCGGGGCCAGGTGTGGGGAAGCACCTCCTTCCTCCCCAACTCGCCCCGGGCAGGAGGCCAGGGAGGGGGCTCCATTAGGGGATACCCCACAGACCATTCAGACTGAGGGAAGGAGGAGAAGGGGCTGACAGAGAATGAGATGGTTGGATGGCATCACTGAATCAGTAATGTGATTTTGAGCAAACTCTGGGAAATGGTCGCAAAGAGTCGGACACGACTGAGCCACCGAACGATTCACAAGCGGCGTTTTCCTGCGCCCCACTTGCGTAATGTTCTGGTTTAAGAACCAGCTTTCATTTACTGTATGAGTGACAAAGTGTTAAGATGTGTCATTAGGAGCAGAAGGTACCGGGTGGGGTCTCCGGAGACAGTTCTCGAGCCTTCCTCACAGGGAGTGGGTGGAACTCCTCCCTGTGGTAACCGGGGAAGATGATGTGCTCTGTTGTGGTCCAGCCCCGCGGCTTCCCGGCCCCCACAGCCTTCAGAGGCGTCTCAGGGCCCCAACGGCAGTTGCACACACTTCAGCTCAGTGGCAGGACTCAGCAGTCCCGTCCTGAGGAGAGGGCGTTTCCTCAGCCCTTGTCTGTTCTGCAGGGGCCTCTGGCCTCCTCGCTTGCTCTGCAGGCTCTCTTTTGGGGTTCTCTTCTGTCCCCAGGGGAGCCCCACACAGGTGCTCTTGTTTTTCAGGGGGTCTTGTCGCTTGCAGCTCTGTTCTGAGGCAACATGGGTCCCCTCACACCCCGCATCTCAGTCCATCTGGCTTCGTTGCCCTTCCTGATGTAATATCCTGTGGATGGGCCTCTGGTGAGCAGCTCCGTTTTGTGTGAAAATGTCTTGATTTCACTTTGTTTCTTGAATAACCCCAGGTGAATAATATGTTTTCTCTAATTTTCCTTGAAGATTTCATTCCACTCTCTTGTCGTTTCTCTCGTAGTTGAGAACACTGCAGTCAGTCGGACTCTTGGCAGTCTGTCTTTCCCTGTCTTCTCTCTGTCTTTGGTGTCCTACAGTTTCTGCTCAGGGTCTCTTAAGTATGGATTTTTTTTTTTTTTAGCACTTTGTTAGGGATCGTTTTTACCTTTTAAAATCTGAAGATGCTTCGTTTTCATCAGTTCAGAATTCTCAGCCATTATCTCTCTAGATACTGCCTTTTTCCTTTTCTGTTTACCGCTTCCAGAGCTCCAAACCAGGTGTTTGCTAGCTCCCATTCAGTTATCCAGGGCCCTGAGTCACACACCCTTTCACGTATTTTCTGACTTTTAGCCTCTGTTGCATTCTGGTTAGTTCCTTTAGAAAGGTTTTCTCTTTCTCTTTTGGAAAAGATCTGTTTTCCTTCCCAATTTGCTTGGTCTTTTTTGAGAGTGTATTGCTCTTTGCTCAAGTTTTTGTTTCTTCTTTTATTCCTTTTGGCATTTTACACATTCCCTTCTGGATCTGGTAACTCCATTAGCTGAGAATCCTGGCAGGTCTACTTCTGCCAGTTGCTGTTTTTGCTTACTTCTTGTTTCTTCAGAGTTTGGTTCTACATTCAGCTTTTGTGTGTCTGTGGAGAGATTGTGCAGCCTGTCTTGAGTGTGAGGGTTTGGCCTCGTTTCTGCCATGCACTCGGGAGTCACCTGCCTTGGGCCACGTCATGTGAATTTCTGGGTTTGTGTTCCCAGGGTCTTGCAGCTGGTATGAAGTCACACCCTGTCCCTGTGTGAGAGCTGGCCTGTGGTTATGAGATCTTGGGTCCTTTCTCCCCAAGTGAGAACCTAGGTCAAGGCAGAAGGTTTTCTCATGCTCTCTGTTAGTCACCTAGTCCGAGCGTGCAGTCACCTGAGTCATGTCCTATTCTTTGCGACCCCATAGACTGTAGCCCACCAGACTCCTCTGTCTGTGGGATTCTCCAGGCAAGGAATGGGTTGCCATTTCCTTCTCCAGGGGATCTTCCCTACCCAGGGATTGAACCCACGTCTCTTAACATCTCCTACATTGGCAGTCGGGTTCTTTACCACTTGCGCCACCTGGGAAGCTGACCCCACCTAGTCCAGGGGTCAGCAAACACTAGCTCCCTGGCCAAAGTTGAGATGCCACCTGGTTTTGTAAATAAAGTTTTATTGGAACTCCTTAGTTTACACATCACACGTGGTGATTTTCGTGCATAGTAAGTTGAGTAGTTGTGACAGAAACCTTATAGCCTTAAAGCCTACGTTATTTACACTCTGGTCCATTAGAGAAAAAGTTTTCAATTCTTGCCGTAGCCTCTTGATTGAGAGTCCCAGTGTTCTGGAGGGGTTCAGTTTTAACTTCCCATCCTCCAAGGGTCTGAATCCTTGTCCTGGTCACCATATGGTGGTTAAGGAACAAAACTTCTTGGTTATTTTAGCTTCTGGTGACCACTGTTGATTTTTAGCTTCCCCTTTGTGTTTTTTGAGTTTGTTTTCAGTGGAGTTTATTTGGCCATTAGAAATGTGCCTTCCCGGGGCAGTAAGCAGCCTGTGTAGCATGCAGATGACCAGAGCAGGCGCTGACTTAGACTGTAAGCTGCTTGGAGTGGGGGCTGGGGCGCACTTCCGATGCTGGCAGCTGCTCAGGCGCCCATTTTCCCACCCTCACTGCCTCACGCAGACCTCTGATTCATCAGAGGACTGTGGCCTGTGGCCTGGCCTCTGAGCCCAGCCAGCCTCCTGCCGCCTCCACTCGATCCTGAGATGGGGCCCTGCCGGCCTGTGGAGGGCCCGGGTGTCCTACCCACAGGAAAGTGGACTGTGGGTGAGGAGAGCACCAGGGCTGGACTTTCTCCTTGGGGGCCTCTTCCCGAGCTAGAAGCTGCTCTACTCGTGCCAGAACATGTCCTAGTGTACGTCCTCAACTCTGGACACGTGTAGCTCCTCGGGCTTTCTGAGGAGGTGAGTCGAAAAGCAATTAACGGGAACTCTTCCTTCCACTAATAGACACTCACAAAGTGTTTTTGACTTTAAACAGTGATTGCTCTTTGTTTGAGGGTTGGCTGTGCAGCTGTGGTATTTGTGGTCTCTCTGGATTAGGCTCCAGGACTGGTTCACCTTTAAGCCAGTCCTGACTTTAGCACAGATAAATGTATCTGTTACCTGTGTGTGTGTTATTTTCCCTTTTGTATAGAAGGTTTATTTTCCTTATGAAAGGATTTATCAATGAGATTTTAAAAATAGGCAATTCTGACATTTTATGTCTTAAAAAATTGTTTTACTTATTAAAGTGCAGGAAGGGCTTAGGGGCTCTTCTTGTGCTCCTCCATCCGTCATCCCACATCCATCACATCTTGCACGGTCAGGGCCTGTGGTCCTTTCTTCTTAAGTAGTCTCTAAACCCGTTCAGGACCAAACCTGGGCCTTTATCATCTTCATATCCCCCTGCTCCTAGCTCAGTGCTTGGCACACATTAGACACACAGTGTTTGTTGGATTGAGTTGACTATACCATCTATATTTTATGTACAACTTCCCCTTGAGTAAATATGCCATGAGGTACTTCTGTGTTTATATTCTGATTTCTTTGCTAACATTTACTTCTTCAATATTTTAAAAAGGAAGTCAAGATATGCCTGGGAATTTAGCTCTCTTTCTTCCTAAAACATACAAAGACCTACACATGTGCGTGCATATGCCTAGGCCACAAAATCCAACCCCAGGCCTCATGTGTTAAACAAGGAAAGTCTGAAGGCCATTTTATTTTTTACTGTAACATCTGTCTGATCATCAGTTACATCTTTAATTTGGGGGGGTATGTGTTATTAGAATCAAACAGGCCTGTGTTTCAGCTCACATTAAGAGCTCCATTAGTTTCTGGCTGATTATCAACAGTTTATAGCTCTTTGGGATCAAAACAGGATGTAATGAAATAAAAATTATTTTTAAAAAAATTAAAAAAAATTTATTAAATATACATCTGTAATAGAGGCGTTATCTCTTTGTATAATGGACGTGAAAAAAATTACAAATCACTAGCTATATGGTCTCATGGCTTAGACTACTGCATGTTTGAATGAACATGTGTGTGTGTGTGTGTGTGGCAGCGTACAGAAAAAGAAATATGTCAGGTGTAGCTCACTGCCAAGAAGAACAGGAGAACCATGTAAGGGGAACAGAATGAAAGTGTGTGTGTGTGAGAGAGAGAGTGTATGTGTGTGAGATGTTTTGATACTGGATGTCAGTGTCAGAGGTAAGCAGAGACCTGCAGAGCATGAGGAACAGGTACCTCACAGGTAGGGCAGAAGCTGTTGGTGTGTGTAGTGAGAGGAGCTGAGACCCTGAGAGGTAGTGGGGGGCCAGGGCAGGGGGGCCTCTTGTAGGGAGGAAGGGAGTGGACTCCTAGGTGTGATGGGCGGCCCTGGAACCCAGCTGTGATAGGTAGCATCTCATTTAGGTTTTTGAATGCACCACTCTGGCTGCTGTGTGGGGGATGGCCGCTAGGGTCTGGTGACAGGGAGACTCAGCAGGAGACCTCTGTGGTCATCTGGGAGCAAGGTGGTGGCAGTCTGCACTGGGTGGTCAGCAGTCTGGGGATTCTAGACGTGGGAGGGACTGCAGTGAGTGAGAAAGGAACTCTCAGGCGAAGCCATGCTGTAATTCTGATCATACTTTGTCTCCTTATTCCCCCTCTTCCACCCCACCCCCTTTTTTTGGATCCTTTCACAGAACCTAGATTAAGCGTAGCTCCTGAAATGGATATCATGGACTACTGCAAAAAAGAATGGAGGGGAAATACGCAAAAAGCAACATGTATGAAAAAGGTATGATGCCTGGATGCATGCACTTTGAGTTTTTCCAGTAGTCTACTATAGGTAATTATTTAATATGTCCTTTTGTATGCTGCTAAATCGCTTCAGTTGTGTTCGACTCTGTGCGACCCCATAGACGGCAGCCCACCAGGCTCCCCCATCCCTGGGATTCTCCAGGCAAGAACACTGGAGTGGGTTGCCATTTCCTTCTCCAATGCATGAAAGTGAAGTTGCTCAGTCATGTCCGACTCTGTGCAACCCCATAGACAGCAGCCCCCCAGGCTTCTCTGTCCCTGGGATTCTCCAGGCAAGAATACTGGAGTGGGTTGCCATTTCCTTCTCCCATGCATGCATGCATGCTAAGTCGCTTCAGTCGTGTCCGATTCTTTGTGACCCCATGAATAGCAGCCCACCAGGCTTCCCTGTCTCTGGCATTCTCAAGGCAAGAATACTGGAGTGGGTTGCCGTTATGTTTAGATGTTATAGTTATGACAACTGCCATTAGACTGTGTTACTATTGGGGTTCTAATTTTAGAGATGAGGAAACAGACTGCAAAGATAAGGGCCATCTCAGTATTAATACAGAATCATTATCAGTTAGTCAGCAACTTGATTTCTTTGAAAAATGCATAAATGACTGTGTGCTGTTCTGAGCTACGCCAGCCACGTGTTGGCCCCTTGGGGGCATTTGGCTGTAATGCCCTTCTGGCCTGGTGAGGTCACAGCCTTGGGTGACCTACATCTGCTGTCCCCACCTGGATTTATCTTCACATCCTCCAGTCCTTGGGGCCTGGACTCTCCCGTACTCCCTTAGCAGTGGGACCTGGAGCTCCTATCTTTATTTAGGGCACTCCAGGAGCTTCCCCCTCTCAGTCCCTTTGCATAACTGGGTGACCCGAAGGTAGTCCTTCCAAGGCTGTGGGATGTTGGGGATTCCCATGACGTGGCCTCCCTGGGGCTGTGGCCGGGCTGGATCACCACTCCCACTGCACAGTAGTCAGGTAGCCCCACTCTTGGTTCCCCCTCAGATGGATCCTGATCCCAGCATTCCTCCATAGATGGAGATTGCTCCTGCAATTGACCCTTGTACACCACAGGTTTGGACTGCCGGGGCCCGCTTCTCTGGATTTTTTCACTGAATATGGACTACAGTGTACTTCACGATCCCATGAGTGATTTATGCATTTGGAAAGGTGCAGTTGCTGTTGAACTAGTATTTGGGACAGCTGGGGGTTCACCATAGGGAAGAGGTGCATTTAGTAGGCATGAGTCTCCCTGATGGGCCTTCTGTTGCAGTAGTTGGGCCACTGAACAGAAATGCAGCTCTCAGAATTTTATTATTGGAAAGAAATACTTTCATATCCACTTCAAACATCATCCTGTGACTTGAATCTTGAAAACAACTTACGACAGGGTCCAGTGCTTGGACACAGGATGACTGTCTACGGGGTCCCCACCCCAGGACGGTGCCACTTCTTCCTTTGCGTACGTGTGTGTTGAGGGGGAAACATGGTTTTAAGTGGCTGTTGAGGAAGAGCAGGGCAAGCAACAGATCACGTGGTCAAGGGGGAGTGAGGTGGGAAAGCCTGAAAGTTGATGCTGAGGCCTGAGCAGCGTCCAGCGAAGAACTCAGTCAGCCAGGTGCCTGGACCAGCTCCATGGGATTTCATGGTGTCCTTTTAAGGGGAGTGTGCTCAAAACGGTCCGTTTGGATGGCTGTGTTTGAGTGACTGAGCGTGTCACCGAGAATTTTCATTTCCTTGTTTCACTTCCAGGCTGAATAATAGTGACAATTCAATCCACTTTTTTAAAAAACAGAATTTATCCAGGCACCTCCAAGACGATACATATAATCTTTTATGTATTTCATGGAAATTTGGGGTACAGGGTGTTATTTTTAATATGGAGACATAAGCCAGGTAAAGAATCCACCTGTCAACACAGGAAGATGCAAAAGATGAGGGTTTGAGCCTTGGGCCAGGAAGATTCCCCTTGCGTAGGAAATGGCAACCCACTCCTGTGTTCTTGTCTGGAAAATCCCATGGATAGAGGAGCCTGTTGGGCTATAGTCCATAAGGTTGCAAAGAGTCAGACACGGCTGGGGAATTAGGCACATAAGCTGGGTGCATCTCTTTTCTTTCCTGTCTCCTCATTAAAGAGTTTAGGGTCAACTTAAACACAGACCAAAGCCTTCAGATTGCTGGTTACAGCAGGTGCTTAGAAAGGGACATATGACTTCAACTTTGGGGGTCACTAGCATTTTAATAATCCTTAGTGTCCCATTCTATATGTTCTAGTATGTTGCGTCTGCTGCGTATGCTGATATTTTGTACGATACTAACGTTTGTTAATTTCTTTTGATGAATAAAAAGGGAATTAAAATATCCTGCAGGAAAGACTTGGCCATTCTTCCTGTGATCAGGGTAGGGGGTGTGGAGGCATATTTCTTCTGCATGAATAAAATTCTCCCCGCTCTCTGAAGTCAGTAATGACCATTTGAATTTTTTGATGCTTTTTGCTCAGGGCTACGAGGAGGTGTCTCAGAAATTCACCTCCATCAGGCGAGTCCGTGGAGATAACTACTGTGCACTGAGGGCCACACTGTTCCAGGCCATGAGTCAGCCGGCGGCGCTGCCCTCCTGGCTGCAGGATCCGGAGCTCACGCTGGTACGCTGCCGCCGCAGGTTTGAGTCTGCACTGTTTCCCATCGTTTCTGCAGCGAAGACTTCCCCTGTCTGCCCCGCGCTGTGTGCTGGTGCTTGCCTGCAGTGGGATGTCAGCGTGCAGGTTTCTGCAGCTTTCTGTGGCTGGGATGACTTCGCATAGTAAAGCGACCAAAAACGATTGTTATTTCCCGGAGGAGGAAGATGATAAAATTTATTTAGCGCCTCAGCTGCACTAGAGAGCAGGGGTTTGTTTAGGGCTTGCCCAGAGCACTGAGGGCAGTTTGACTTCCGAGTTGGAGTCTGCACCAAGTGGGCGTTGTATTGTACTCTCTGAGAACCTGCTGAGGTTTCCAAAGGCCCGTTTCTGGGCTTCTGTCTCCAATTCAGGGAATTAGCACCGTCTGGAGAGTGTTAGGAGGGTCATAGGCTTGGTACGTGACAGGAACCAGCAGAGAGATGGTTGCTGTCAACTGGGGGAGGCTTCCTGAGGAGGTGAGGGCTGGGGGCTCTGTCCCATGCCTGGCCCTCATTAGTTGTTTTGAATCTGCAGCCTGACAGTGACACCCCAAGAAGTCACGTTATCCCTGTGTCGTGTATCCATGATGGACATCAGCTGAGGTCACGATAGGTTAGATGATAGACCATTCCTCAAGAGCTTGGTGGGCAGTCATGATTGAGTGGAGCTCACAATATCACGTTAACTGGAAGAAAATGGGAAATCTTGGGCTTGTCTTAACCCCCCAAACCAAAACGCAAAGTGTCAGCTCTGGGAGATGTGCCTCCCCAGCAATTTAGAGGAAAAAAGTCGGGATTTTAGTGGATCACAGGCCCAGTAGCAGCCCACAGGTGTGTGATGGCCTCAGTGATGAGGAAGCCTGTTTTATAATGAAAGGGATAGGTAGGGAGTTTGGGGTGGACATGGACACACTGCTATATTTAAAATGGATAACCAGCAAGGACCCACTGTTCAGCACAGGGAACTCTGCTCATTGTTAAGTGGCAGCCTGAATGGGAGGGGAGTCTGGGGGAGAATGGATACATGTATATGCATGGCTGAGTCCCTTCACTGTTCACCTGAAACTCAAAACAGCATTCATTGTTAATCGGGTATACGCCAATACAAAATAAAAAGTTTAAAAAAACCAAATGCTTCTAAACACAGGCAGTGACATCCTGTCTTGAACTGGGCTGGTCGAATCCCATTTTAGGGACTGCGGGCAGCTCTGTGCCTATTCCCTTGGGACAGAAGGGCGTGTGCCCGAGGCAATCTGTCTCCTTCTGGGAACAGTTGAAGGAGCTGGGGTGTTTGCCTGGAATAGAGACTTGTAGAGGATACTGGCTGGCAGCTCAGCTAATTGCAGATATGTTAGGTGGTTGGGGTGTCACATAGCCTCCGAGCACAGCCAGGCCCAGAAGGTGGAGGTTACCACCTGTCTGCCTGGTGATTACCCACCCTATAAAGTGGTATGAAAGCAGCACCCTTGTGTAAGCTGTCTAGATGACATCTGCGAAAGATTCTTCTAATCAGAGATGCATCATCTCAATCAGATTTCTCAGTATTAGCTTATTTCTTTTTTGAATAAAGAAGCAAAAAAAAAAAATTGATACAGTAGGCTATTTTTAGCTTTGCAGGTTATGCTAAGTATTAGTACTGAAATATTTTGGAAATGTTGGTCAGCCTGCCTGTGGACCTGAGCCGCTGCTGGGGAAGCAGACACGAGCGACCTCACTTGGTTTTGCTTAACTTCTGTTTGCTAACCGTAGCTTAAATTACAGCTTGTGACACAAAGTGCTCCTCAAGTGTAGGCTCTTTTCCTTTGAACTTTTTATTTTAAGGAGCTGCTTAGATTTATGAATTTAATTGATGTAATGGATTAGAATTCTTTTACTTTCCAAGAAACTCTGGTGCAAATTACTTTCCAAGTAACTCTGGTCCACGTAGTTAAGCATATACAATACTCCCCATAAAAGTAAAGCACGGTCTTCCTTTTGTTTTACTGACAGGATCCACCTGGGGAGGGTCGTCTGTCATACTGGAAACAGTCTCAGTGGACTGTGCTTGGTTTCTGATGGCTATGAGAACATGTTATGTGTGTGAGTTATGGGGCTGTAAGGTGGTTTTCCTGGCTGAATTTGAGTCATATGGAAATTCTCAAGCGTTCTAATTTCTTCCCTTTTCTGTATGTATCAGCCAACCAGTAGAGTTTTTCTCTTGGGAGCGTAATCTAATTAGTTAGTCATAGTGGTATTATTTTTGTCATCTAACCTTTACTGAATGCCAGGAGGCCTGCATCAGAAAAAAGTTCATCATACCTGCCAGGGGTGTCATATGAAAGTCTATGAAACTTTTCTTGCTCTCCTGCAGCTAGAAGACTTGTCCCTGTGTTAACTTTTTGGCCCCCAGCATCTTGCCTTGATTTGAGCCTTTTTTCAGGAGGGTCTGTTTTGTGATGTGTCTGGAGCAGGTGGCACGTGCACCTCATGCTTCTTATTTGAGGTGCCAGCACAGGAAGGGCACGTAGACTGGGTGCTGCCCTTGCCCAGTGCAGGAGGGGCGCATAGACTGGGTGCTGCCCTTGCCCAGCACAGGAGGGGCGCGTAGACTGGGTTTCTGCCCTTGCCCAGTGCAGGAGGGGCACGTAGACTGGGTGCTGCCCTTGCCCAGCGCAGGAGGGGCGCGTAGACTGGGTTTCTCCCCTTGCCCAGTGCAGGAGGGGCACGTAGACTGGGTTTCTGCCCTTGCCCAGCGCAGGAGGGGCGCGTAGACTGGGTTTCTGCTCTTGCCCAGCGCAGGAGGGGCACGTAGACTGGGTTTCTGCTCTTGCCCAGCACAGGAGGGGCGCGTAGACTGGGTTTCTGCTCTTGCCCAGCGCAGGAGGGGCACGTAGACTGGGTTTCTGCCCTTGCCCAGTGCTGGAGGGGTGTGTAGACTGGGTGCTGCCCTTGCCCAGACTAGTCTCTCACCCCTCCCAGCTGTCGCGTGCTCTCGCCTGTGGCCGCCATCCCATCCCTGTTCTCATCCCAGCCCCTCCACTTGGTCCTTCCTCAGGAAGTCCGCCCTGATAGGGGTCTTGCTGAGTGAGCAAGAGGGTGGTGTGGCGTGACCGGAACAAGTCAAGGTGGAACCAAGTGTGAGCGCAGATGGGTGGAGAGACCCACAGAGACCGGCAGTGTGCACCCGTGGAGGGGGGTGCCTGGACCACCTCTCCGGGAAGTGGGGTCTCTCTCTGTCACCAGATAGCACCGTGAAACTGTAGTAAGGACACATCTCAATATTCTGTTAACACACGTGCCTAAGACAAGCAGATCAGCTGATACCTAACTGTCTACCAAACACGAAACTCTTACAGGAGTTTGGCTATGAAAGTCTCTGAGTATTTCCTGTCCATCTTCCCACTAAATTAGAATAATTCATATCCGATCATATGAATTAAACCATGCTTGCTGTTAGAACTTGGTATAAATGATCTGAGTTTAAAATGGGGTGGGCTTGCTGTTAGATGCACAATAACCGTCTGGCAGCAAGTCAGTCTCAGTTTCCCCTGATGCTTAAATCTCTGAATTGCCTAGGAGACCACGACCACCCTGACACCCCTCATCAGCACTGTGAGTCAGACAGGTCCTGGGACACCCGAGCTTGTACGTGAATCTGTAGACCTAGAGCCAGCCTCAGCCCCAGCCTACAGGCCACCTGCTGTGCTAAATATCCCTTGACCTCAGCATGCATTTATCTCATCAGATCAGTGCAGTGAGCCCAGAGAAGCCCCACGCCCTGTAGCTGGCACTATATGCTTGCATTCACATCTGGGGAGAGGCTGTCCACAGCCCTTGGCATCATCCCTCGCTCTTGGAGCACACTTGGTTTCAGGACATGACGGGGCGACAGGAAGCTCAGGACTGAGACCCTCCCTTGGTGTGAGGTCGGAGGAGGGCCAGTCCATGCTTCCTGCACCGCTCAGCTGCTCTGGCCTTGCTGTCACGGCCCATCTCACAGTCTGGCCACTCCGTACCCCCTGTCTTCAGGTCTGGGCTCCCTGTGTGCTGTGTCTGCCTCTGTCCAGACCCCGGTCTCTGTAGTGTTGACTGTAGTCAGATCATCTGACCCTGACCTTGGATGTGGCTTGCTCTGGCTCTTCTTAAACTTGGGCAGCACCTGGGTCCCCCAAGAGGTGGTGTCCTTCGGGACAGGGGCTTGGTTAAGTTTCAGAATGTCTCTGAATGGGTGGGACCTGTGACAGTGTTTGCTTAGAGTACGATAGACTGTATCAAAACTCATATTTTGAGTTTGGGGAAGGACACATTTTGGTTATATGCTGTCCCTTTAGTTGTAGTACTGATTTCAAGGATTATGGACATTTGCTAGAGAAAATAGGCTTTTAAAAAATATTTCAGTCACAAACGAAATTATACCAAAGCTGATTGCCTACTTTGTTCAGCATGTCCCATCATTGTTTTCTGCTTTTAATTTTGTTTCTTCCTTAAATCTCCTTTAAGAGAAGTCCAGTCTCTGAGTGTGCAGTGTAAAAGAATAGCCTTGTATGTGTGATGTGTGTCTCATGACCCCGAAAGCATTTAAAGTTACACTCTTTCTTTTTTTAAGAAAAATCTGAGTAAAGGATTTCAAGTCCCATTATTTGCTCATAGTTTCTTTTCACACCTCAATTTTGGGGCTTTTTCCAGGGTCTCCACATCTCCCGGAAGTATATAACCCTGGAGAATTATTCTAGTGACAGTTTGGTCCATGCATGGAAGGAGCGAGGGAATGGACTTCTGTTTGGGTCCTCTGTGGAGTTAGGTCTTTGGGGTCTCTTGAGTACTTGAGTGCTGTGCCTGCTTTTTGGGTCCCGACTCGTGATGCTCACGTGCTCTCCCAGGCTTCCCCCTGCCCTGTCTCCCAGCTCGCATCTGCGCAGCCAGTACTTTCTGCTCATTGCGCTTCTTTGTGCTCAGTTGGGATTTCAGCATGTTGCCACTTGAGGGCATTTTAGGTCCTGGTGACAAACCAGAGGACCCAACAGAAGGTTTGCAGGAGAACCGCCCACATGTTGCTGAAACACAGGACAGCGTGGGTATAGCGCTGGGCTCCTCTTGGGTGGGAAGGGGGGTCGTTTGTCATTGTGATAAGTGAGAATGCAACCCCCTCACCCCCCACGAACGAGTAAGTGTAGATGGCCTCACTGTGGTAACTAGCTGAAGAGGAGTTCAGTCCCTGTTGTGGTTTTGTCTCTTTGGAGAGATGAAACCACCTTAGTTTCTCATGATTGCTGTAGATAGAGAAGGTGAAACTGAGTTACCGTTCACGAAGGGTCTTCAGTGTCTTAGATTCAGGAGAACAGAAGATATGGCCTCATTTAAAACTGTATTTATGATTGTTAAGCTCCGGTTCCAGGGAAGACTTCATCATTCTCTAATGATCTTTTGACTTGGAAGTGAACTGTTTTTCCTTTCTGCATTTTATAGCACTGAGGTGACATGCCTGTGCCCAGCCCAATAACATGGACTTCTCCTGACACACCCTAGACTCCTGGGAGAGTCTGGGTTCCCGTGCTGACATTGATTGAGTTTTGTCCCAGCTTGCCTTTCAGACTCCAGATTCTACTGATGATGAAGGGAAAACAAAATAACAGACACGCCAGGAAAAAAGGCCGAGTGATGGTGTCCTTTCTTTGTTGAGCCAGGCCAGCCTGGCTCCTTTAACCCTTGCTTCTTATTCTCAGTTGTAGTTTTTTATCTTACTTACACTGATTAGGTACTTAAACTGGAGACCATCTTATTCCTTTTTAATCTTAAAACTATGATGATGGTGTAAAAATTGGAAATTAGGTTTTGTTTTCCTAGTCAGGAAAGGAGCAGGTTTTTGCTGTTTCCGGACCATCTCATTAGACCCAAAGTGCCTTCCTGAGTCAGGCATCAGGGAGTGGCAGGGTGGGGGCCAGTGAGCCCAGCTGGCGCCCAGGTGGTTTACACCAAGACCTGTGTGGACACTGTCTTCACACACCCTTACATAGAGCTCAGGAGTGTTTGTGGCTGTGGCGGGAGCCCAGCAAGGTGGACCGTGCTTTTGGGCCGCAACCAGAACTGCCTTGTCACTCTCACAGCCCTCTGCAGGGTGGCTGTTTCTGACCTCCTGACGTCTAGATGTAGGTCCCCTGACCCAAACCCAGACAGATGTGCAGAAATTAATTTTGGAAACAAAGGCCGCAAAGGTCGGTCTTCTAGGTTACATTGTTTCTTACAGCTTGGCTCATGTGATGGAGTGTTTGGAACCTTAACCTTTTTTCTCTCTTCTGTTTCTTGATAACTCTAGTTACCAGAAAAGCTCATAAGCAAATACAGCTGGATCAAGCAGTGGAAGCTGGGACTGAAATTTGAGGGGAAGAGCCAGGACCTGGTGGATAAAATTAAGGAGTCCCTCGCTTTACTGAGGAAGAAGGTTTGGAACATATAGTTTTCTTTGATAAGTACAGAGCTCTGACTCCCAATTGCCCCAGCACACCACCTCTTAGTCCTCACTTAGTGGGTTACAGGCTGCCCAGGTGGCTCAGTGGTAAAGAATCCGCCCGCCAAGGCAGGAGATGTGAGTTTGATCCCTGGGTCGGGAAGATTCCCCTGGAGAAGGAAATGGCAGCCCACTCCAGTTTTCTTGCCTGGAGAATCGCATGGATGGAGGAGCCTGGCGGGCTACAGTCCGTGGGGTTGCCATGAATCAGACATGCCTGAGCGACTAAGCAACAATGGTGGGTTATCACTTGCTCTTGGCTGGCTTTTACGCAAAGTAATTCTAAACAAACACAAACTCTTCCTCTGAGGTGTTTGGTAAAATGAAGCGGTATCAACGTCATACATTCTCAGAGGAGATGACATGTTAAATGAAATGTTTAATTTTGTTTAAAGCAAACCTTACAATTGTAGTCTTGTCTTCTAAGTCATACTGACAAGTTTCAGGGATGTCATTTGGTCCGTATCTCGTACAGTATCATCAGTGATATGAATGCTCATTTATTAAATTCTTCCCAATTATGTTCATGTTTTAAGATTCTGTCCATATTTATTAGGCATGTTTTCTTTTACGACGATTGTCCAGGGCAGTAGATTTAGTAACTTGTCTTTTGAAAACGATCCTCAGGGTTTCTCTGAAGCAGAATTGTGAGAAGGCACTTGGTCAGCTGAGCCCCAGTGATTTGGTCGTTAAACCCTCCCTCTTCATGGCTCTCTGCTGTCTTACACGGGTGGGGTATCCTGCTTGCACACCAGCCCACATGGACCTCTCGGTTGCTGGTCTCGGAACAGCCTGGATGCTCTCCTCTCCAGGAGTCCCGGACAGAGGGCCTGTTAGTTGTTCTGGGCTTCGTAGATGGAGTAGGGAGGGCTGTAAGGCGGTGTCAGGCATCGTCTTTCAAGACTTCTAGCACACACCCCAGTCATCAGCCTCTTAACTGTGGCCTGCTGCCCCCATGAGACTTGCAGCCTCATGAGAGACTTCATACACTTCATATGTGCCAGGCTGTACCCTGAAGTTTCTACTATGTAATTGTCACGTGATAAGTGTTCAGCAGGGTGTCGTCACTGTGGTTGTCCTCACTTTACAGACGAGGAGACCGTCCTGTTCATTCCTTTACAGCCAGTGCTGGGCACTGGGCCTGACACACAGCAGGAATTGGGGAAATACTTTGTTGAATGAGTAGAGGACGCTGACTTCCTGGAGCCTAGTTTGTATTTATAAAAATGAGAAATGTGTGCTGGAAAATAATACTGCTGAAGAAGGACTAGTGATAAAGACGTGGGAGCAAGAGAAGGACAGAGGGGGTCTGTTCGTGTTGCCTGTTGAAGCAAAACGCAGGATTAGAAGGGCTGGAGCCCCATGCCGCCCTAGGCAGGTCCTGGGTTAGCAGCGGGTGGAGCTTGGGGGAGTGAACAGGAAGGCTTCAGCATAGCCACTAGTGACCGTCCATTTTAACTCAAATTTTTCAGTTCTTGAGAAGTCACTTTATACACCTAGTAAAGACACACCTAGTCTGCTGTAACTGATCTTGATTTGGGGGAATTTTAAAGTGATTCCAATTTATAATTATTCCATTAAAATTATTCCTTAATAATCTGAGCCAGCACTGCTGACACCTCGTAGGTGCCAGGCTGTACCCTAAAGTTCTCTGTATTACGTAATTCTCACACCAGAAGGGCGTCACGGTTGTGGTTGTGCCCACTTTACACGTGATGAGACTAAGGCCCTGCAGGGGCCAGCAGCTGCTTGGTGGTGAGGCCCTTGTTCCATCCTGACTCTAACTCCAGAGCTGTGCTCTCACCTGCCAGCCTGGTCTACTCCTGGAAAATATGAGATGTTGTAGCTTTCAGAGTCCTGTGGCACAGTTATCACCATTAAAATGTACTCTTGAATTAAAAAATTTAATGGTTTTGCAGAGGAGCAGTAGTTACTGATTATACACAAGGATTAGTTTTGTGTTGGCATCTCTTATTCCCAAGGAGATTCTTCAACAACATATATTTATAGGATTTTCTTCTTCACTTAAGGAGTTAGCATTTGTTAGCTGAATACCTGATTGTTGTTGTTCAGTCGCTACGTTGTATCTGACTCCTTGTGACCCCATGGACTGCAGCTGGCTAGGCTTCCCTGTCCTTCACTACCTCCCAGAGTTTGCTCAGATTCCTGTTCATTGAGTTGGTGATACTATCTAACCATCTCATCCTGGGCTCCCCCCTTCTCCTTGAATACCTGATTCTGTCCTTTGTTTTTAATCAGAAGTCAGTACGAATTTCCTGAGTAGATTTATTCATCTGAAACTCAAGTAAACTTTTAATAAGGGGTTAGAAGGGTAAGTTTAGTAAACAGGTATTCAGGAGATGTCACAGTCTTCCTTGCCTGTCTTCACGTTATAAGGTTGTCTTAGTGTTTCTGGGTGGTATCGGCTGCCATAAGCCCCTTCAAGGAGAAGGGTGATTTCAGCTATGCTCCAGGGCATCATCACATCAGGTCTCTCAAAAGCGTGTTCACTCTCCTTCAAATATTTGTTTATTGACCTGTTCCGTTTCTTTGCCTGGGAAGATATGAGAGTTGAAATTTCCATTCCGTGATCCTAGAGCTTGTCCTTAGTGCAGTATACTTGGTTTCAGATTACCAGGGGAAGAGCTGAATAAGGAAAGCGTGTGGTACAGTTGTTGCTCAAGTGCTGGAAAATTGAATGCTGAGCGTTGGTACATGACCTGTGGTCGCCTACCTATTCTGAAAATAATTTTGTGCTCATAGTGCGGGGTTTTACCAGGGACTTTCAGAACAACAATTTAATTATTACGTAATTTTCTTATTATAGTGGGCAAGCCTGGCTGAACTGAGAACTGCGGAAGCAAGGCAGATGGCTTGTGATGAACTGTTCACAAATGAAGAAGAGGAGTACAGCCTCTATGAAGCTGTAAAATTCCTAATGCTGAACAGAGCCATTGAACTCTATGATGATAGAGAAAAGGGGAAGGAAGTGCCGTTTTTCTCTGTGCTTCTCTTTGCTCGGGATACGTCAAGTGACCCTGGTCAGCTGCTGCGGAACCATCTTAACCAGGTGGGGCACACTGGCGGCCTGGAACAGGTGAGTCGTGCCTTTGGGAGTTCATTAGCCCAGAGCAGCAGCATCAGCCTTCAACCACTGCTTCAGTTTTTGTGGGTCTGGAGCTTGGGAGCCGTGCTGTTGTGTGGTTCTGGCTCAGGGTCGCAAGAGGTTGCGTTGAGTCTTGGTCAGGGCTGCAGTCTCTGGAGGGCTCAACTGCGACTGGAGGGTCCACTTGCAGCCTGGTGCACACTCACCTGTCTGTTGATGGGAGGGCTCAGTCCCTCACTGGGGGTCAGTGGGAAGGCTCAGTGCCTCGCTATGTGGGGCTTTCCATAGGGCTGCTCAAATGTCCTCCTGACATGGCAGCTGGCTTCTCTCAGAAGGTGGTCCAAGAAGACAGCCAGGATGCTCAAGTGCCTTCTGTGGTCTAATGTTGGAAGTCACTCACTGGCACTTACACTAGATTCTGTTTGTTAGAAGCAGATCACGTCATTCTTCCCACACTCAAGTCAGGCATGCTGAAGAATTGTGAGCCTGTTTTTATTTATTTATTTATTTTTAATTGGAGGATAATTGCTTTGGAATACTGCGTTGGTTTCTGATTCATGCATCAACATGAATCAGCCAAGGGTATGTATATGTCCCTTCCCCTTTGAACCTCCCTCCACCTCCCAGCCCTCGAGGGTGAACCTGTTTTATACCCACCATGGTTGTCTCAGCCTGGGCTTTCTCCTGTTGTGTGGTGGATGGGACCAGAACCTTTGGCTCCAGAAAGAAACCAAGCCCTGGGAAGGAGTCCTCTGAAGGGTCTTGATTAATCTTGGCTGCTGTTGCTTTATTAGGTAGCATCCTTTAAAAATAGAAGTGGAGTCAGACTTTGGCCAGGAGAGCTAGCCTGCTATTGGATCTTCAACAGATAGGCTAAGTTTGGAGTTTCACCCAGAGACCCAGTGTGGCGCTGTCCTGTGGTCACCCGTTGACCCACCACACTCTGCTCTCTTTTTTTGTTGGGTCATTACATTGCTCTGAACAGCCTAAGTCCTTCTTTAGTCCAATAGCCAACCACTTGAGAACCATGGTTGGTGACATTGTACAGGAGACAGGGATCAAGACCATCCCCAAGAAAAAGAAATGCAAAAAAACCGAAATGGGTGTCTGAGGAGGCCTTACAAATAGCTGTGAAAAGAAGAGAAGTGAAAAGCAAAGGAATAAAGGAAAGATATACCCATTTGAATGCAGAGTTCCAAAGAATAGCAAGGAGAGATAAAAAGCCTTTCTCAGTGATGAATGCAAAGAAATAGAGGAATACAATAGAATGGGAAAGACTAGAGATCTCTTCAAGAAAATTAGAGATACCAAGGGAACTTTTCATGCAAAGATGGGCTCAATAAAGGACAGAAATGGTATGGACCTAACAGAGGCAGACGATATTAAGAAGAGGTGGCATGAATACACAGAAGAACGGTACCAAAAAGGTCTTCATGACCCAGATAATCATGATGGTGTGATCACTCACCTAGAGCCAGACATCCTGGAATGTGAAGTCAAGTGGACCTTAGAAAGCATCACTACGAACAAAGCTAGTGGAGGTGATGGAATTCTAGTTGAGCTGTTTCAAATCCTGAAAGATGATGCTGTAAAAGTACTGCACTCAACATATCAACAAGTTTGGAAAACTCAGCAGTGGCCACAGAACTGGAAAAGGTCAGTTTTCATTCCAATCCCGAAGAAAGGGATTCCAAAGAATGTTCAAACTACTGCACAGTTGCACTCGTCTCACACGCTAGTAAAGTAATGCTCAAAATTCTCCAAGCCAGGCTTCAGCAATATGTGAACCGTGAACTTCCAGATGTTCAAGGTGGTTTTAGAAAAGGCAGAAGAACCAGAGATCAAATTGCCGACATCCGCTGGATCATGGAAAAAGCAAGAGAGTTCCAGAAAAACATCTATTTCTACTTTATTGACTATGCCAAAGCCTTTATGTGGATCAAAATAAACTGTGGAACATTCTGAAAGATATGGGAATATCAGACCACCCGACCTGCCTCTTGAGAAACCTGTATGCAGGTCAGGAAGCAGCAGTTAGAACTGGACATGGAACAACAGACTGGTTCCAAATAGGAAAAGGAGTACGTCAAGGTTGTATATTGTCACCCTGCTTATTTAACTTATATGCAGAGTACATTATGAGAAATGCTGGGCTGGAGGAAGCACAAGCTGGAATCAAGATTGTCAGGAGAAATATCAATAACCTCAGATATGCAGATGACACCATCCTTATGGCAGAAAGTGAAGAAGAACTAAAGAGCCTCTTGATGAAAGTGAAAGAGGAGAGTGAAAAAGTTGGCTTAAAACTCAACATTCAGAAAACTAAGATCATGGCATCCGGTCCCATCACTTCATGGCAAATAGATGTGGAAACAGTGGCTGACTTTACTTTTGTGGGCTCCAAAATCACTGCAGATGGTGATTGCAGCCATGAAATTAAAAGACGCTTACTCCTTGGAAGGAAAGTTATGACCAACCTAGACAGCATATTAAAAAGCAGAGACGTTACTTTGCCAACAAAGGTCCATCTTGTCAAGGCTATGGTTTTTCCAGTGGTCATGTATGGATGTGAGAGTTGGACTATAAAGAAAGCTGAGCACTGAAGAATTGATGCTTTTGAACTGTGGTGTTGGGGAAGACTCTTGAGAGTCCCTTGGACTGCAAGGAGATCCAACCAGTCTATCCTAAAGGAGATCAGTCCTGGGTGTTCATTGGAAGGACTGCTGTTGAAGCTGAAACTCCAATACTTTGGCCACCGGATGCGAAGAGCTGACTCATTGGAAAAGACCCTGATGCTGGGAAAGATTGAGGGCAGGAGGAGAAGGGGACGACAAGATGAGATGGCTGGATGGCATCACCGACTCAATCGACATGAGTTTGGGTAAACTCTAGGAGTTGGTGATGGACAGGGAGGCCTCGCACACTGTGGTCATTGGGTCGCAGAGTCGGACACGACTGAGCGACTGAACTGAGAAGCATTGAGGCTTTCCATTCAGAGTGCTGCTTTCCTGCGTGCAGGGCTGACTTGGAGCTTGCCTTTTACTGGTTACCTAGGAAAGAGCAAAGATGGCGGTCACTGCTGAGTCAGCCAGGGTCGAAGATAAACTGGTTTAAAAAAGTTTGTAGTCGAAAGGTAAGTTACTTAGGCGCCTTGAGCCGCTGCAGATAGCTTGCACTGACAAGCCTGGCAGAGCATAGTCTGAATTAGGCTTCTCTTCGTCCTTTCTGAGTCCCCACGAGTCTGCTGTGACATGTTTAAATAGCAGTTCTGTGGAAATATGATGTACATCCCAGTTTACACCTTTGAAGTGTGTAACTCAGTGGATTTTGGTGTTCATAGAGTTTTGCAGCCATCACAGAGTCTAATTTTAGACTGTTTTATCACTCCTAAAGGAAACCTCATACCCTCATTCCCCTTTGTCCAGCCCTAGGCAACCACTAACTTACTTTCTGTTTTTACAGACTTGTCTGTCCTGAGCATTTCATGTAAATGGAATTTTATACTATGTGGTCTTTTATGACTGGCTTCTTTGAGCCTAATGTCTTCCAGATTCATCAGTATTGCAGCGTGTATCAATAGTTCATTCCTTTTTATTGACCAATAGTATTCCATTGTATGGATGTATCACATTTTATACATCCACTTCAGTTGTTTCCACTTTTTGGTGATTATGGATAATCCTGATGTGAACATCATATACAAGTTTTTTGCAGGACATATGTTTTTAATGCTCCTGGGTATATGTTAATCTAGGAGTGGAACTGCTGGGCTACATGGCAATTCTTTGTTTAAAACTTTGAGGAACTGCCAAACTTTTTAAAAGCAGCTGCACTCTTTTATATCCCCACCAGCAATGTTTCCGAGTTCCATTTCTTTACATCCTTACCACACTTTTTTTAGAAAGTCGAGGTAAAGTTAATATAACAGCAAAGTAACCATTTTAAAGTGTGCGGTTCACTCACTCTCCGTGCATTTGCAGCCTAGTGTGACCTTTACCTGTGCCAAGTTCCGAAACAGTTTCCTTCCCCTGAGAGAAAGAAAACCTGGTGCCCGTGAGCCAGTCTCTCCCCATGGTCATCTGTCCATTGGATTGTAGCCGTTCGAGTGGGTGGGAAGTGGCGTCTCATTGTGGGTTTGATTTGCATTCCCCCGATGACTTTGTATGTACTTAGTGGTATTTGCATGTCATCTTTGGAGAAAAATCTATTCAAGTCCTTTGGGCAGTTTTTAGACTGGTTATTGGCTTTTTTTTTTATTGTCAAGTTGAGATGTTCTTAATGTATTCAAACTACAAGTCCCTTATGAGACATATGACCTCTTCTTGATGTGTTTGATTATAATGACCCATACATAACAGCAGGACCCACGCAAGTGGCAGGACTGGGGCTAGGCTGCAGGAGGAAGATGGGCTTGGACCAGCCGCATCCTTCAGCCTTTCTTCTCCCCGCAGGTCGAGATGTTCCTCCTGGCCTACGCTGTGCGCCACACCATCCAGGTGTATCGGCTCTCCAAGTATGGCACCGAGGAGTTCGTCACTGTCTACCCCACCGATCCCCCCCGGGACTGGCCGGTGGTGACCCTGATCGCCGAGGACGACCGGCACTACAACATCCCCGTCCGAGTGTGCGAGGAGACCAGCCTGTGAGCTGCGCTTGGCCCACCTGGCCACGCGGCTGAGGGGCGCAGGCAGCCCCTCGCCGGGGCCTTGGGCCTGCAGGTCCCTGAGCCCGACCTCTGAGGACACCTGGGCCTGGTTAGCCTCACCAGACTGGAGTGTTCTGGGGACTAGCTTTGGCAAATCATAAGTAACCGCGATTTTTTCCCCCTCATCTGTGATGCAGTACGTTCCCGTGGGAGCCTTCAGAGCACACCTGTTAAAAGGTGCAAACTACACCTCCTCCATAAAAGAGATACTTTTATATCAGAGGAGTCGCATCCTGGACAGAAAAGTGTCCAAAGCGCTCTCTCATAGTAAACTGGCTTTCAATTTTTTTTTTTTTAAAGGTGGTAACTTTTGTTCCGGTGGTCACGGTGTCTGCGGTGCCTTTTCTCTACATCTATGCAATCGGTTCACGTGGTAGAAGTCAGGGGCAGAGCCTGCCAACAGCCCAGCATCCTCTGCTAGTCTCACCCAGCAATGGTTTGAATCCACATGTTAATTAAAGCTCTTGTAAGCTGAGTGTCTAATAGAAGAATCAACTGGGTCCAAAAGCGAGCTGCTTAAAGGCTGGAGACGGGGTTGCAGGAGGAAGCAGCGGCCCCAGGACTCTTGCTCTGCCAGGACGTGCCAGGCGCCTGTGGTTGCGGACACCCTGGCTCGGGACCCTGGTGTGGGGGTGGGTGGTCGGCAGGAAAGCCCCTGGGATCAGGGGCTGTTCCTTCATCTGCAGTTCCACAGATTCACCATCATCTAGTCAGAGTCAAGCTTAGACCCGTGTGCATTTTTAGCAGAAGCCAAGGCCGATTGATGAGTTTCTGGAGAGTGCTTCCATGGCCAGGTTCATGTCCCGCATCTGTTGGAGGGGATGAGTTAGCAGCAGAGGGTCTCCGGTTTTCATGAGTAAGTTTTCAGTACAAGAACATGCTTAACACTGACTGCAGAAGCATGGCCGAGCTGCACCCTTGGTTGAGTTTGGGATGCCCAGGGGAGGCAGCATTCTGGCCACGAATGGTGGCCTTGCCTAGTCAGTCATAGGCTAGGGTGGTGCCTGAGAGGCGGGGGTGGGCTCGGCCAGCCCAGCTGAGCCTTGTCTGCATCAGGGCCCTAATCCCTGTGGCTTGTGGACACCTCACTCTTTCAGACTATCAGCAGCACCTGGATTGGTTCATTATTTGTGGAGATGGTGTTACCCTGAAGTACTGAGCTTTATTCTATAATAATTATAATCTTTATGTGATTTAATACAATATAGTTGATAAGCTATCTAATCTGTTTTCCCTCCCCCCGCCCCGCCCCCAGGGACAGAACTTTTGTGAAAATGTAAGTTTTGCTTTTATTTAAAAATCAAAATTTTCGGTTGAGAAAAAACTCAGAGGATACAGAAGACTATGCAGACTGTTACACGAGTATTCCTCCCATTACCTCATCAGTAATATTCACATTTTGGTAGATACTTAACTCATTAGGGTGTTTAAATTGATTTTTAGTCTAGATGTGCGTGAATGTGTTGGAGAGGCTTTGTCTTTCACTGTGAAATGCAGTGGTGCCTCGAATAAGAATAAGAAAGTACCTGGAAGCCAAATGAAAATAATGACTTCCTGTTGGCTTGGATGCTTCATTTTATGTTACATGATTTTCATGCAACTTACAAGAGGAAATGCCTACCAGTTCATTCTTGAACATGTTTAAAAGCGCAACTTCAAACACTTCAGTTGTACAAGGCAGTTGGTGTCTGTGTCCATCAAACCACTGGCAGATCTCCTCTGTTGAGTTTAGTGATACTCATGATCTCTGCATTTTTGAGAATGTTCTAGTCTTAGTGAACTTGATCTGGGCTTCTGGGTAGCTCGATTACATCTCATATTTTTTTCTTGTTCCTGTGTATGATATTGTTAGAATGTGTGCAGAAATTGTGGTCTTAACCACCCCATTGATGAAAACTTAAAAGTGTGCATTTAAGTTGCTTTCTGTCCCAAGGCCATATTAGACTCTACTCTCAGACTGTCATGCAGGTTTAGAAGGATCACAGCATCAGAGAAGTCAAGCTTTCAAAGAAACAGTACTTCAGGAAATGTAGATGATTGGCGAACTTTAAAAATACATTTTTTTGTTGCAACATGCAACTATAGTTGCCCAGAACTTTAATTCCATTTTTCATTCTTGCTCTTAGCCTGGTTGGGTGATATCAGTAGGATTGAAATTGAGTTGAGACCAAAATGGATTCAGGAGGATAATTTACTTAGAGGGAATCTCTAAAATGGTATGAGTGTTTCCAAAAAAGGAAGGTAGTGGGAACTACACTTTGCTTACTTTCTATCCCAGGATTTCTTGCAAAAGTTCAGTCGTTTTGGAGCCTTCTGGTCTTAGTAGAAAGAAGATATCTGCCTTGAACAGGTTGACTTATGCCTTTGAGCTTGTTTAAAGTGCATTAAACCTAAGAAAAATTTCCCTGTAACAAGTTCCATGGAATTACCTCTTGGCATGTGGGATTTGATCTGAAATGTCAGTTCCTCTTCCTTGGAGTTCAGCATATCTGAAAACGCCTTAAAGGCACAGAACAGGATTGACCCTGCTCTCTACATACAGCCGTTTACACTTCCATTATACGTTCAGTTAACATCTGAAGTTTTCTTTGATTGTGGAAACAGACATCCCTTTGGTATTCTTTCATTATTTTTCCCTCCAGTTCTAGGGCTTGTCAAGTAAAATCTCAGACCCCTTGAATCTTACCCCTCTGTCAGAAAAAACACCTTTGCTGGGTTTTGTGTGCTTCTTTTTTCCTTTATTTTTTCCGAGGCTGTGTTATCCTTCTGCCCGCTTCACCTCAGGGTGCTCTTTTCCCTAAGAGTTTGTTGTCTCCTGTTTGAAGAGCTTCCAGGTGGTGACTGTTAGGTGCTGTCTCACCTTTGATAATCCAGCTTCCTACATTGCAGCAGAGAAGTCAGACATACCTCCTGGCTTTGTCTCCTTTGTGGTGTTAAAGTTTGATCGTGTTCCTGGCTCTCTTTCTAAAGCAAACCTTTGCAGGTACTCCCTCTTTGAAAGCCAGGAAGTTATTTTCAGAAATACAAACCTCCAGGGAATTTTACTTGTACTCATACACAAAAATACATGGATGCCTTTTTTAAAAATGATCTGTATCTAGTTAAAAACCAATAAGAATGTGTTTGGAGTGAATCTGAAATGTGTGTGAAAGATATAAGAGTCCTCACATAGTTGAGCAAAGTCAGGGCACAATATCAAGTAATTTTACCAACTTACCAGAGACGTTTCAGTTTTGCTTAGATAACATCACTGGCCACAGGCGTTAGTTTTTGTGAAAACCCCCCAGTCAGTAATGTGTTAAAATGGCCCAAGAATAGTAAGGAGTGAGCTGCAGAGGGACGAACTGATTTTAGATGAAAAAATGCCTTTGAAAAACAAAACGGATGCCTAACAGACCTCAGCTTAAGTTAATAAAAGGATAAAAATCTGAACCAGCGCACACCACTTCTGTGCGTGGATTCTGCAGATTCCTTTTTCGAAAGTTGAAGCCCCCTGTGTAACAGTAGTAGACTGCCTAATGCTGAATTCTCAGAAAACCTTCTTGGGGGTCTCCTGAGGGGCTGGAGAGAGCAGGAAGCCAGTGCTGAATCGCGCAGTAAAGTGACACAACGGGCAGCTGATGATCAATACTTGTAACTGATCCAGGGAATAACTCGGAGCCATGAAAAGCACAAAACTAAACTGGTTTGGCTGCCCCCAGCCCTGGTGGCTGTAAGGGTAGGGTAGGCTCGGCCGTGACCAGAATGGGCGGGGATGTGTGTATGAAGATGCCTGCTCGCTGGTCTGCACTCAGATCACGATGTTCTGTGTGTGAGGTCACACAGCCTGAGACCCTGCACGTTTGGGAGGGTGGAGGTGAGCTGTCCCTTTTGCCTTTTTTTTCCCCATGCTAAATTGAAATTTATTACTGGAAATAGTGGAGGATGTTAGTAGGTATCATTAAACTCTCCAGAGTGGTCATAAAGTCTGGAGATAACAGATAATTATATTGAAATGTGTTATCAGCAAACCACTTGCTACGTTTATCTCTGTTTCCAGGGGTCTTCCCTGGTGGCTCAGTGGTAAAGAGTCTGCCTGCAATGCAGGAGATGCAGGTTCAATCCCTGGGGTTCAGGAAGATTCCCTGGAGAAGGAAATGGCCACCTTCTTGCCTGGAAAATTCCAGGGACAGAGGAGCCTGGCAGGCTACAGTCCATAGGGGTCACAATAGCGTCGGCACATGGCTTAGTGACTGAGCAAGGCGAGGCTGTTGACCTTGTGGCTATCTGTATATTTCCATACCTTGAGTGCTCATTAATAGCCAGGGCTTGTTAATAGAACATTGATGAGAGCTTTGTCTCATTCTTGTTGATTTCTCGGGTGTAGGTGTGGGTCAGGGGTGAAATTGCCAAAACGCAGGTGATCCAGGGAAAGGATCCGGGACTCTAGATGAAACCAGTCTTGGCAGTCTTTTCCCCAGTAACCAGGGGTGGTTGAATTCAGTGGTGAACTTCAAAATAATTTTCTTTTTTGTACTCAAGACCTTTTCTATAAAGAAAAAATGCCTTGACTTGTCTCACAAATGGTGCTAAACTACGGTCCTCCTTATAGGAGCCAGGGCAGTCATGTTGGTTACTTCTGAGTGTTTCAGTGTGGGAAGAAAGCCAAAGTGAATGTATGTAGTGAGCTCCCTTCTCGCTTCCATTGTCTGCAAACATGTTTTGGTCTTGCGGCCGGCGTTTTCACAGCCTCTGACTCTGTTATGAATTTGGAGGGAATACCGACCCCTTGTCTGTCCGTAGCAGCGGTTTTCCTTCCCCATCAGCCGGGCTGCCTAGGGAGGGCAGACAGGAACGCAGTGTAAACTTGGCCGCCTCGTCTGTCTTGGTTTGTTTCAGCAGAGTGTCCGGTTTGTACTCTTAAGATGTCAGCGTTTGTCAAAAACCTCATCTGCTCTGAACACCGTGCCCCTGAGGCTCCCATTGGCCTGGGACCACAGTCCCACCTGCCTCCAAGGTGGAGGTTTCCTCATTGACACGTTGAATCCTCATCTTTACTGTCAGAGGCCAAGCCAACCGGGTTTTGCTCTCGATCCCCTGTAGCAAGCCTGGCCACGAAGGACTGTAAAAACAAATAACTAAAAATAAAAACTCAGAGAATGAAAACTCGGAAGCCTGGCTGTGTTGCTCTGGTTAAATGCATGACTTTGAGGACCTGGGAGATTGAGGTTTGGTGCTTTAACTTCCCAGCACTGCCAGGACAGACCTGTGATGCCTGACGACCTTTTGGTGCTGAACTCCTAGGACATGATCACTCTCCAAATTAGGTTTTGTCCTTGGCCTGGATTCAGTCAAATAGTCCTATCACCCGCTACTCGGGGAGCTGGGCCAGTTACCCCATTTCCTCGTCTCAGTCCTCGCCTCCACGCCGCCTGTTCCGTGGTGAATGGGGGTGAAGCGAGGTGCAAGCCCTTCATGGAGGCTTCAGGTGCATCCCCTAGGCCTGCATGGCAGGGCTGCAGGCACCATCCAGACCCAGCCTTGGCTGAGTGTTTGCCAGGGAGAGGCCTGCGGTGTGTGTAGCATTCTTAGGTGTTCAAGAACCATCTAGACTGATAGATGGAAATGTACCCACCTATGCGATAGCAAGAACCTAACACTGTGTATGAGTCATGCGGCCACTGAAAGACTGTCGGCTTTCAAAAGTATTCTGGGGGTTAGAGAATGAGCCGGCCCCTGCCTTCCTGTGAGTCAAAGGACTGAGTCTGCAAAACGGTGCTATGCTTCTGAAGACCCCGCCACTTAGGGGCCGGGCATCCAGAGAGCAGTAGTGCCAGGCTGGTGAGGGGCAACAAAGGCAATCCCAGGCTGAAAAATAACAGCAGGCTCTTCTTCCTTCAGTGCCCCGTTCAGTTGGGTAATGAACTAAAGTGAAAGAAAGTGAAAGTCGCTCAGTCGTGTCCAACTCTGCGACCCCATGGACTCTGCAGTCTGTGGAATTCTCCAGGCCAGAATACTGGAGTGGGTAGCCTTTTGCTTCTTTGGGGCATCTTGCCAACCCAGGGATCAAACCCAGGTTTCCCACATTGCAGGCAGATTCTTCACCAGCTGAGCCACAAGGGAAGCCCAAGAATACTGGAGTGGGTAGCCTATCCCTTCTCCAGCGGATCTTCCCAACCCAGAAACCGAACTGGGGTCTCCTGCATAGCAGGTGGATTCTTGACCAACTGAGCTCTCAGGGAAGCCCAGTGAACTAAAAGTCTGATGTAAATACACGTCTCCCGCCTCTCCTGTGTCGTGGGACTCTTCTCGATTTCGAGGGCAGTGTTTCAGGCCTGGTTTCTCCATGCCTGCGCCTCCCACCCCCACCCTCATCCCCATGGTGGGAAGTGTGGAGAGAAACAGGGCCCCAGGCTATGGATCCTGGGGACGCCCTCCGGAATTACAGCCATCAAGTGATGAAGCAAGTACCAGCCTTGTTTTGTGTATATAAAATGAGAGCGTTTATACGTATATACAGTATTGCCTGGAGGATCCTGTGGACAGAGGAGCCTGGGGGGCTACAGTCCATGGGGTCACAGGGTTGGACACAACACACAACTGAACGCACACAGCACATACAGTTGTGTTCACACTTAGCCTCGCTCCCTTGCTTGGAACCTGGGCACTCTTTCTGCAGATTCTCCAAATCGTCTCCCCTTCCCACTCCTCCTACCCCCACCTCTGTTCTGGGCTTGGTGGGAGTGGCCTGGTAGTCACCTTCTGACTCACTGGCTCTGGGGGAACCCTCCAGACTCCTGGCCCTCAGCACAGCCCCAGAGGCAAAGCTGATTTGGCTCTGGGGTGGGCCAGCCTGGGGTGACCCTCTCTTTAGCTCCCTCAGGCTGAAGGAAGATGTTTCTGCTGCCTTCTCACCACCTTGCAGCCCCCAGCCCTGCACCCTTGTAAGATCCTCCCAAGAATGGCTGGGAGGTCTGATGGTGGTTTTTCATTCTCTGCTACAGTTTGGATTATTCAGTAAAGCTGAGGGTTCTGTCTTCCAAGTACCCCTCTACGCCATCTTCCCCAAATCCAAACATAATTACAGCAGAAAACGCTGCCGTGCTGGGCCGTTCACTTAGGAGATGGTGCTCCTTGGGGCATCAGAGAGAATGCTGAGAAAATCAAAAGCAAACACACCATGGGCATTGTCTTCCGTGTTCGTGGAGATCACATCCTATTTGTGCTAGATGGTGAGGAGCTGTGATACACTCTTGAGGTTTTAAAAAAAATTCTAGGTAAATTAACACCATTGACTATTTACAGTGTTCTCAATTATGATAGTGCTATAATGAGCCTTGTCATTCATCAGTCTTTTTATGCATCTCTAAATTGACCCAGTTCAAGGCTCTTCCAACCTTCCCTCAAAAAAGTTTCAGAATTTCAGCCTCATCAACTGATCCTGCTTCATTGTCCCTTGGGTGACACTAGGGGTATTCTAACTTTAAACTTTGACCACCTGGCAAGAAAAAGAAAATGAAAAGAGACATTTAATGCTTTTGATTCTCATAATGGTAAACATTTTTCCTAGATATTTGCGGGTCAGTGGTATTCCCTGCCTTGCTTTTTTACGTGCTTTGCCCATGACGTGAACCTCTTTGCTAGCTGAGTATGAGCTTGAAACATCTCGCCAGATTGTCCTCTGTAGAAATGCCGCTGATTGATATTTCACTGCAGAGCAGGAGTGCCAGTTTCTTTAGGCCCTTGCCAACATTGAGCTCTGTCAAACTTTGATCTTTGCTGAGTCGATAGCTGGTCTTTCAGTGTGTGTTCCTTCCCTTAAGGAAGCCTGCTTCCCTTTTGTAGAAGCTGTTCACGGGTCATTTTCTGGGAGCCTTCTGCTCATGCGCTTTGCCCAGTGGTTATATTCGCTCACTAGGCAGCTGTGTGTGCGAATACTTTTTGGCTTTCCCATCTGTATTTCACAGATTAAGGGCTGGGAGCTTCTGGCAGGGAAGTCCAGCACAGGGGCTCCCAGGGATCCATGGTAAGTGACAGGAACTGGCTCAGGTTATCTTAGTCCTTGGAGGGATCGATCTTAGTGACAGAAAGAGGGGATTTGGAGGTGAGAAAGGCTGCAGGAAATAGGGCTGTTATGTGGGGGACAAGGGATCAGAGCATGTTCGGGGGAGGAAGGTGTGAGTGACTTCATTTCTGCTCTGGGCAGGCTCCTGCCAAAACCAGGGCTGTGAGACGAGCTGGTTCAGGCCTCCTCTCCCCACCCCTCCGGTTCCCTCCTCCCTTACCCTGCCTGCCCCTTGCACAGATCAGCTGGACTCGGGGGTAGAATTGCTCATCACTTCCTGCCCTGTCTGGAGCTGGAGCAGGAGGAAGGAGGCTGGGAGGGCGGAGGGTGAGAGATCTCTCTTCATAGTTGCTGTCTTGCACTCGCCTTACTCCCAGGCCTGCCTGGGCTCAGCTCTTGTCCCTTCCTTCCCACACCAGGTGATTCCCGGGATCTTGGAGACCCGTCGGCCCCAGCTCAGGGCCTCTCCTCGGCCGTTCCTGTGCAGTGGCTGAGGGTCCCTCCCCTGGCCCGCCACTTCCTCCTTTGCAGCTCCAAGAATCCAGTGTCACCTCCAGCCTTTCCTTCTGAGCCCCGTTCACCCCCATCAGGACCTCAGACACCCCCCTGGGTCAGCTGGTTGATCTGTGCGGGCCAGACCTGGTTCACAGGAAAGACCTTGGCACCTGCTGTCATCAAACGCGGCACGGGCCCCTTCTCCAGTGACTCTCTTCTGTCAGGTCTGACCACCCTGGAGGACACCCGTTCACTGAGTGCCCATCATTGTAGGGGCCCATCTCAAGTTCACTGAGTGTCTCCTCTCGAGCCCTGCCCTTAGGCCTAAGGTGTCAAGAGACCCCTCCATCCTCTCCCCCATCACACACGTGTGCACACACACCCCTGAGGGGAGAAAGGGATCAGTGAAATTCTGCACAGAAACCATCACTACAAATTCTCTCTTTTTTTTTTTCAACAAATTCTCTTTTAAAAATTATCTCCTCTTGGGCCTTTGATGCCCTCATGGTGAATGAGGGATGAAAGTGGAAACGGGCGTGAGAAGGAGGCGTGGCGTTAAGAAGCTTGGAGCCGAGGGCCGGGCCACCATCAGGGGGTCCCTGTCCTTTGTCGCTGCTTCTCCAGGGGTGTTAGCATCCTCCTTCCTGGCCGGGCCCTTGTTTACTGCATGTCACCCAGACTCAGCGTGATGCTTACCCAGGTGAGTGCAGAGTCCTTCTTATGACACCCTCAATGCCTAGTGGGAGAGAGGGAGGGCCAGTCTGGAGGGGCAGGGTGAGGTGGGGTGGGAGGAGGTGGGCAGGCTGCTAGGAACGGTGGTATTCATGGTCCAGGAGGACATGTGAGCTTGGAGAAGGAAAACTGTTTTGGAGGCTTTTAGCATACAGGCCTTAGTTGACCAGGAGCCCCTGAACTACGAGGTGAGACTACAGAGGAAGGGAGAGGAGTGAGCAATGCTGGGGGAGGGAGAATCAGCAGGGTGAGTGACTTGACTGAGGGAGGGGCGGGACGCAGTGTGGGCCGGTTTCCGGGTGGGTGCTCGTGTGATTCATCTAGTCCGGAGACAGCGTGGGGGGGTGGTGGGGGAAGGGTGCCAAGGTCCCTGGGGGACCCCTCTGAGGATGGGTTGAGTGGTGACTGGACTGCAGGTCTGGAACAAGTCAGGGCCGGCAAAACAGCCCCGGGGATCCCCAGCGTGCCCTTGGAGTTGGAAGCAGGCCCAAGTTAGGTCACCCAGGGGCGAGTAGGACTAGATTCCAACTGAGAAGGGAGCAGGTCTGGGGCCCGGGCTGTGGATGCCGCTCCGAGTCTTTTTAAGGAATTAGATGGAGTTAAGACAGCTTTGAAGAAACGTAGGTGGAGAGTGAAGAAGGCAGCTGACGTCTGCGCAGTGGCTGCACCGGGGGAGGGGCAGAAGTATAGAGCTGAGCTAGGATGTGGCGTTGCCAGGCGTGGGACAGAAATCGCATTTTGACTCCATCTCCCATGAATCGGAGCGTCTGTCCTGACAGGGCCCCGGGACTCGGGGAGATTGGAGCTGACCACAGCCAGCTCTCCAGCCATTTACCTTTAAAGCAAGAGAGCCTGGTACGTGAAGCAAATGAAAAGCATTTCAATATGTAGTATAATGTGAAGTTAGATGAGAACTGTTCTATTTGTTCATTCTATTTTTGGTCTTTGAATTCAATGGTTCTGAACCTAAAATGGGCTTCCCACTTGGCTCTAGTGGTAAAGGACCCACCTACCAAAGCAGGAGGCCTAAGAAACACAGGTTTGATCTCTAGGTGGGGAAGATCCTCTGGAGGAGGGCATGGCAACCCACTCCAGTGTTCTTGCCTGGAGAATCCCATGGACAGAGGAGCCATAAGGTCCATAGGGTCACAAGGAGTCAGATGCAACTGAAGCGACTTAGCACACACAAACCTAAGATTAGTCTTTGTTTTGTTCTGTAAAGCTCTAGTAGTGTTTCTCTGTTGAAAGCAGCTGGCATGACTTTCATAGATTTCTTGGCTGGGGCACTTCCAAACTGCTTGGAAGCTCAGCAGACGTGCACCCTTGTCTTCATGTGCCGCCGTCGACGGCTCTGCAAATGCTGATGTCACAGTGGATGAGAGCTAGAGAAGATCTCATTCTGTCAGCAGAGCAGAAGAGGCCGATCCAGAGTCACGCAGTAACTTGCCTGGCTCACAGCTGAGAAGCAGCAGAGATGGAACTAGGACTCACAGCTTCTCATTTCTTTTGTTCCTTTTGTGCAAAGACCAGTGTACTGAGCTGTGAAATTAGCATGGTATTTACTGGCTTGTGTTGTCCAGGAAGAAGCCTGGAGCTTGTCAGGGGCAGAAGGTAATGAAGACAAGTAGGAACACTAGAAGGGCTTCCCTGGTGGCTCAGTAGTAAAGAACCTTCTGCCAGTGCAGGAGGCGCAGTTTCAATCCCTGGGTCAGAAAGATCCCCTGGAGGAGAAAATGGCAGCCGTTCCAGTACTGTTGCCTGGGAAACCCCATGGACAGAGGAACCTGATGGGCTACATAGAGTCCATGGGGTTGCAAAGAGTTGGACACGACTGAGGGTCTAAACAACAGCAACGTGGACAATAGAGGTCCTCTGCAACATGCGGGGGAGGGCAGGCTGCTGGGAGTGGCTGTGCAGGGGGAGGCAGGGGCGGGCAGGCTGCTGGGAGTGGCTGTGCTGGTTGGGCACTGCAGAACTCTGGGAAGTGTCATTTACATCATTGCCCAGGGGGATCCTGGGGCCCGGAGAAGGGAAAGTTTCCTTAGGTGACAAGAACCCCTGAGCTGAGCCAGTGGGACCAAAGAAGATGCAGGGAGGGGGACGGCTGAGGGAGAAACAAGCCGGGAAACTGATCGGGGCTGGGGGACCCCACTGGCAGGGGATGGGGGTTGTGGAGGAGGTTTCTGGGACGGTGATAATGTGATTCACCTGGGGCATCAGGAGAAAGAGTGAGAAGGGGCAGATTTGTCCCTTGTGGCAGGACTGCTCCCCACAGGGAAAACTGATGATGCTTAGGTCAGCACGGCTGCACATCCTGACGTCATAGCCTGGAAGGAAGCCACGCTGCATCCCAAGTGTGTGGGTGGAAAGAAGCATGGCCGCTTAGACTTCGTGTCACATTAGAGGCGGTCGTGGGGAAGCATGCTAGAGGTCATGCTGAGATCTGGGATTTAACTCAAAGAAGTAAAGAAGCAGTAAAGAAAATATGTGATCTCAAGCGAGTTGGTAGCAGGCTAGCATCCTTACTGATTACAGGCAGATAATAAAGCACGTTCTCAGGACTCCCCTGGTGGTCCAGTGGCTGAGACTCCATACTCCCAACGCAGGGAGTCCAGGGTTCAATCCCTGGTCAGAGAACTAGATCCTCCCTCAGGCCTCCACTGAGGATCCCACGTGCTGCAGCTAAGACCCAGTGCAGCCAAATAAATAAATATACACATATTCAGAGCAAAATCTCGTACTCTATATAATCTTTCATAGGTTAAAAATATGAGAGCCTTCATTCCTTGAGGTTAAGACATTAGGGTTGAAAGAAGAGAATTGCTTTATGCATAAAGACTGCTAAGAGCAGGATTCCTTAGATGTGGGCAGAAAGGGTTTTCACCTTCTGTTCCTCCAATGTTCCTAAAGCCCGGCCATCTGGTATCCCCATTCTAGAAGGGGTGGGGAGAAGCCAGGCCTCAGAGAAGAGCTTTCAATATTACTGCTGTGATGGGAAGTAAAAATTCATTTTAATATGGATTAAAATTTGAAGAAATAGGTCATATTTAAATAAGACAGAGAGTTTGGGGAAATATACCAGTGGGCAGAGGTTTCAGCTACCAAGGCAAAGGGAGAAGTTTGAATATCTCCTGTACTTTTGGCAAAAAAGAGAAATTGTAGTCAGGATTAGGAAACCACATACTCTGGGGTATGTAAACAGACTAATGGTTAGATTAAGAAAATCAAGAAACTGAAAGCAATCTCAATCATATGCCAACCGTTTAAGTTTTACTTAAAAGTTATTTGAAAGCTATTTGACAGTATATGAGCACAGATTTCCTCCTCTCGCAAAAAAGTACCCCTCCCCCCAAGAAAAGCACATATAAACTCTCTTAACAATGCAAAAACTGACATCTATTTAGTACATACACAGCACTTGTTTAAATGCAACATATATTTTATACTGACCTCTGCAATCAGTTTTAATCAAAGCTGTGCAAATATTTTAATGTGATTGGTTTCAACAGTTTAAATTAAACCCCCAGTTTTGATAAGAAACTGAAAAGCCTATAAACTGACAGCCATATTTAGAAAAATGACTCCTAGTACATTTGGTTTCATTAAAAAAAATTCTGGATTGCTGCTAATGTTCAGATCTGAAACAAAGAGGTAATTGTATTTTTCAATTGCAGAACCCCATACCATGTTCTACACCACAGCTCCTACAATAGACTGTTAGACCAGGAAGGAGCTTTAGCAATAACAGCCTGAGCCTCTCATTATCCAGGGGACCAACACGAGGCTAGAGAGGTGTGAGTGGTGTGATCTGGAAGGTCTCCTTAAATGAGCGAGCACAGGCGTGTCAGTGTTGAACAGAATCCCATCTGTGGCTCTGTCAAGATTCCCGAAGCTCTGTGACTGGTTTATTGCTCATTCTAGCTTTAGATACTTGCCTTCTGAATACATCACTAAGCAAACCAAGTAAAGCACGGATCAGTGTATTCGTCCACAAGCCTTGTGGATGTGGTGCCCCTGGGGGCGTGGCTTGCTTCCAGGTGACTGGTCCATGCGTCAGAGGCTGGGAGGCTAGAGTTGATGTGAACTCTGAACCTCCTTGGTTCCAGCAGGGTGGCTTGAACTTCTTCAGTATCCAGTTCATCCAGACTGTGGGTCCCCCACATTCATGACCCCACAACTTCAGGGAGCCAGAGTCCACCTGGGCGTGGTGTTTTCCACCCCAAAGGCACCCTTTCCTGTCCCTGGTCCATGGTTGATGCACATCTGCCTCTAAATCTTATGGTAATGACCGATCTCCATACATCACTGAATTTCCATGAAGCCAGACGGTTGATGGTAAAAGCATTTTTAGCAGGTTTCTCCCCATCTCCCCCTTCTTTAACCTAAGGAAACCATGTATCCTGGAGAGAGAAAGGCATTCTGGCTCTTGTGAGTTTCTGTTTACATATATGGATTGCAGACACTGATGCCACATCTTGCTAGTAAAGTGCACTTTAGGTTAATCTCCTAATTTAAAAAGAAACACCAAACAGAAACATGAGCTGAAGCCATGGGTAGCTGACAGCCATTTATAGAAGTGCATGGATCTTACACAGTCTTTCAGAGACCCTGCTTGATTGCAAATGAAGCAGAAAAAAAAATTCTTCTGGACCCCCTTGGACTGAACGAAGATGATTTAAAAAAATTAGAAGACTTCGGACACTCATCTTTGGTGCTCTTCTTTGCTCAGAGTACAAGAGATGATAATAACCAGAGTACAAAAGATGATACTAGCCTCCTGTCTGGAGGAGAAAGTAAAATGTTCAAATGAGATCTCACCATCTCCTCTTCCCTTATGAGATCAGACAGCAAACTGTAATTCGCTACATGTTTTCTGACTTTGGAGTGGGGTGTGGGCTATTCTGATTATGTAATTACATGTTTATCATTGTGCACATTTAGGTAGTTAATTTTAGACATTTAACCTTTAAAAGGGCAACAGGGTCTTTTTGTGTATTTTTCTTTGATTTTCTCTCGACATCCTGTTTCATGTGTGGTTAGATCAGCTGATGAGCCACGTGATGTTTTGCTGCTTCAAAGGACAGAAATAGAGACCCCAGATAACCCCCCTGAAGAATATCCTGAATGTTCACCAGACATGTTGCTCAAAAACATGCTCTCCTACGCTTCAAATGCTTTTTATGAAAGAGCCTAGTGGGGGCCATGCCTGGGGGTGGGTGTCTCGGAAGGGGGTCAGGCAGGAGCCTCCTTTCAGGGATGGGCTACACGTGAACCCAGACATCTCAACACTTACAAATTGCCATTAGCTATAAAGCCTTGCTCCTTGAAATTTTGGTTATAGTCTTAAAAAAAAAAAAAAGATTTAGGACTTAGAACATGATAGCTCCTTTCCTAGACCATGCATTGTTTTGATTGATGAAGACTCCATCCTAAGTTTAGAGGTCAGCTCACTTGCAAAGGGGCTTCCCCAGTGGCTCAGGAAACAAGAGACGTGGGTTCGATTCCTGGGTCAGGAAGATGCTCTGGAGGAGGACATGGCAATCTATTTCAGTATTCTTGCCTGGAGAATCCCATGGATGGAGGAGCCTGCTGGGCTACAGTCCATGGGGTCACAAAGAGTCGGACACGACTAAGCAATTTCACCTAGTTCATGCTGTCTTGGCCACTGGTCTGCATAGTTACAGATGGAGAAAAAAAGTTTTTTTAATATAAGAAAATATTTTTCAAGATAATGTCATTTGATACAACAATATAAATACTTGTTCAGTCTCTCTCTCACTTCAGTTTGAAGTAAGAAAAAGAATCCAGTCAGAGAACTAGTGCGTGTTTAAACAGATGTGTTTCTGGGAATTAAGGGTACAAAAATGTGCGTCTCCCCCTACCCCTTCCTTCCAGAAGACCCCCAAATGGGGACGAGTCAGGAGGGTAGGAAGCCGTTAACTTTTATACTTCTTGCTCTAAAGGTGTTATTGAATGACTTTTCTGATATTAGGGACGTGCAATGACTATCCTAATCTCAAGAGACACCAGACAAGGCTGCTGGGGGAACCACAGAGCTGGCCCCTGGCTGGGAGGTGCCCTGGACTGCTCTGGGGAGCTGGCCCAGAGTGGAGTTCCGGGCCTCTCCTCGCGGGCCTCCTGTCATTATGTGTCGGGGGAGCTCAGGGCGCGATAGACCAAGTGAGCTCACCACTGTAGCCACGCTTATTTGGTCCCGCTTGGCGTGTCTTCAACCAATGCTGAAAGTTGCCATTTCTGAGAGTGATTGGCTGTCTGGACATTTCCAGAGCCGAAGTACCTGCTGCTGCTGCTGCTGCTGCTGCTGCTGCTGCTGAGTCGCTTCAGTCATGTCCGACTCTGTGCGACCCCAGAGACGGCAGCCCACCAGGCTCCGCCGTCCCTGGGATTCTCCAGGCAAGAACACGAGTGGGCTGCCATTTCCTTCTCCAATGCATGAAAGTGAAAAGTGAAAGGGAAGTCGCTCAGTCGTGTCCGACTCTTAGCGACCCCATGGACTGCAACCTACCAAGCTCCTCCATCCATGGGCCTGCTAGAGCTAAAAAAAAAAAAAAAAACAAAAACCATACATGCAAAACCTAGAAGATGGACTCTGGAACAAGAGCAGCCGAAGCAGGCAGCAAGTGGGCACCCCTGGCTCTTATACACGGTGATGTAAACCAGCGGCCTTCATGCCCAAATTACAGAGTGCCGAGCAGGTGAGGGGTCCCAGCTGTCGTGCAAACCGATATGCAGACCTCTTGAGGAGCCCTGAGCCAAGTGGTGGCCGGCAGGCCTCTTCCCGTCCTGACTTTGGTGGAGCAAGCCTAGACGGCTCCCTCCTGGCTCAGATCGTGGTGTCTCATCGATGCCAGGGAAGCTGAGGTCCGGCTTGGAGCCCACAGAGATGCATCGAGAATGACCTCAGCGGTGGCCCCCAGAAAGCAGAGGCCACACGACCAGCTGCTCTTGACCCGAGCTGACCCAGAGAAGGCCTTCAAGATGGGAAGACCCCTGTGAGTGGTCCACACTCACTTCTTAGCATCTAAATAAAAGCAGCTGTATGCCCCCGCAGTTTTAGCTCCTGTGCATCTACGGGGCATGGGTCCCCATTGAGAAAGCCCCTTCTGGTCTTTCCATGGTCCTTGACCTGAGACTCTCCAGGCATGGTGCCCTCTTGTCAGCTGAGTAATGTGCATGAGAAAAGAAACCTGTGTCGGGGGAATGTTTCTGTGGGGGGCCAAGTCAAAGGGGTGCCCTGCCATCTCCCTGAAATGTGGGAAGGAGACTCATCCCCTTTCCTCTCCCGTCTGTCTTGGTTAGAACGGCTGCAGAAGAACCTGCCGGCAGTGGGTTTTGCTTTAGAAGCTAAGGTGCATGCCTGGGAGCCCAAGCTGTGACATGAGTGACGTAAGCAGCCCAACGGAGTGGAGGAGGGGCGTGCACGTCAAGGAGGGAGAATCTGCACAACTGTTGCCCTGCCACTGTGGCCTGGGTCTGGGCGTCCTTCCTGTGTTTTCCGAAACACTAACAAAATACCACAGTCCGTCTTTCTTTATCCCCGAAGATGTCTCTGATGTTATAATGCCATGTTCTAGCTGCATAATGAAGAATCTAGCTGGTCTGTCCCGATCTGGAGGGAATGGATTTGCTTTTTCAGTATACTCTTTAGGTTCCAACCCCACAAGCATGAAATACTAGTCACACATGTTAAAAAATACTGCCGTTTAATTTTCTAGTCACATATTTTAAAAAAGCCGATACAATTAGATTCTTCCCCCCATCTTCTCAGATCTGCCCCCTGCAACCACCCCCAAAGCGATGCGTCTTAATTCTAAGCGGAAAAACCACTCAGAGGAAGCCCATGAGAGTTTGTCCCCCAGTGGTCACTGGGTGTCCAGACATGTGAATGAACCCTGTGAATGTTCATGGCTGACTCTGAGCCCTTACATTCTTTTTTCTATGAGGAATGATGTGATTACATGGCACTGAAAGCAATAAACGCAAAAGGCTTGACTTTTTCTTCTTTACCCTGCAAGCGTATATTTCTATTCCCACTATGGTCTACATCAGGGGACCCATTTACACCCCTGTTACTCATAATGAAAAATAGTTCTCTTGTCACTGACTGACTCTTACATTTGTATACAAATGACAGACTGTAAAACCTCTGCAAACAAGACACACTGTTCATCAATACAATACGTTTCCACTGCAGGTATGTTGAGCACACAGGCAATCACCGTATTGTATTAGAGACATTTTATTGAAAATGCGAAAATAGGAAATGTATTATAGCCTAAAATAAATTACATAACATATACAGTATATATTTATATCTTTAAAATATTTTTGTGTTTAGGTTCTTTCCGTCTAGGAATTTTGACTAAATCAAGAATTTAGTGAACCGTGTCCATAATTTTTTAAAGAAAAAACCCGCTTTCCAAAACTTAGAAAAATATACTGCACTGAATGGATTTCAAATGTGTCATTTCAGGGAATATCACATAGTGACTTTGCTGTCGTTTATAAAATGTCTTGCTTTCTCATGTGACGTGAGAGGCGAGTACAGAACATTTGGAATTACCTGTACCCCAGGGTTAGGACTAAGAATGGCAGGACCAGGTCATAATTCTACTTCCAAAGCGACGACATAGCAATCTGGCATTAGAATGCTAGATTATGACTTAAAGCTTCAGTTCACTTTATAAAGACTAAATGTAAAGTTAGAATGCTTCTTCTCCCTTGCTTAGTGCCATCTTCAGGAAAGGTGAGTGAAAAGCCTTCGGGGAAACTCATGCCCAGGGATGCGGTGATGGCGGACAGGCTTTGGGACAACTTTGACAAGGCAGCTCTCGTATGTACACGGCTGGTGTGACAGCGAGCGCACACGCAGATCCACGAAGCGGCCAGGGGAATGCTATCGTTGGCGTGTTGTCGGTGTGCTGCTCCCGGGGCACCTCTAACCTGCCCGCCGGAGATTATTTCCGGCCGGCCGTCGGTCCAGCGCGTTTGCACATCCATTCCTCAGCGCGGCCGGCCACCCGGGCTGCGGGCGGACCCCGCCCTTGGCCCGGGTGTGGCAGACGGTTCATGACGCCACGGTGCGAGGCCTCGGCCACAGCCTTTGGCACAGCCACGTGACCCGGAAGCGAGTTGTCCCCGGTGAGCCCGCGGCCTGCCGGGCGGTGGTGGCGGAGGGGGCGCTGGACGGCACAGCCGCGGTCCTTTGGTTCCAAGTGGAGATTGTCCGAGGACGGGCGGGGGAGAGGCGACTACAAGGCGGCTATGTCCTTGGGGTTTTCACGAAGCGGGGGCATGAAGTCAGTTCTTTTGTTTGTTTCCACAAAGCAGTGGTGAGACCGTTCCACAGGTCCCTTCATGAGCGTGGGCACACCCGGTATGCCAGAGTGTCTGTGAAACCTTTAGATCAAGGCCTCTTTTGTTACCCAAACAAAAACCAAAAAATAAAAAATAAAACGAAAGAAAGAAAGTGGAAGAAAACACGTCGGGGAGGAGCAGATGGCGGCGCTGGGGCGTCACCTGGGCTGTCCCTGCGGCGCCCGCCCGGGGGGTGAGGGGCGGGGGGCGGCCTCATTCCTGCTCCTCCCGCATCTCCACGATGTCCGTGCCCTCCTCCGCCGGAGGTATGTCCGTCATCGCCGAATCCTCCCCCTCGGCGGCCGAATCGTTCTCCATCTTCTTTTTCTAGACCAGAGAAGACGCATCAGGGGGGCTGGGGCGGCTGGTGCGGGGCGGTGGGAAGCACAGCGTGGCGGAGGTCTCAGGGTACCCCTCGCCATGGACTTGGAACTCATTTATATTTGGGGGCGACCTCGTCGAGGCTGCATTTTTAGGTCCGCGTGTTCCTTTCAGCGGAGTGACTGAGGAGTTGGCTGCGTGCCCGGCTCTGTGAGAGGCACTGGCGGGGGTAGGGGGCTCCTGTCTCCCATCTCCTCTCCCATCATCCATGAAGACCTGGCACTGCCCGAGGACACCACCCCTCCTGGTGCCCTCCCCTCCCCTCCCCCGCATGACCATGTGCAGTCTCCCACACCAGGGGGCGTGCCAGGCAGGGGTACCGTTCTGTCGCCCTCTCTCACCTGTTTCCGATAGACGTAGCACGCTGCTATGGCGACCATGGTGGATTCTCCCACAAACCCCGCGAGGAGGGAGCCCACGCCCAGGGTGGCTCCGTGTACCCTGGGGATGAGAACGCAAAGGGCATCTGTCTGTTAGAGCCCCGCGGAGGCACAGAGAATCAAAATCCAGCCAAAACCCAGGCAAGGTGTAGGCGACAGGGGTGCCGAACGATTGCCTTCGAGATCTGCCTGTTAGCACTGCACCTAATAAACATTCCACCTGGGTGGGAGAGCGGCCTGGGACCCCCTCCGGGCCCTGAGACTCCCACTTCTGCTCCAGATCTCAGCTCAGCATCTGCTGGGGAAGGGGCACGTCTCCCCGCCCGCCCCGTGTGCCCATAGCATCCTGCCCCTGCTCTCTGTAGAGTGCAGTTTCCCAGGAGAGTGGGGATTCCTGCGAACAAGGGCAACACCCTCGCTCGCTCCCTTGCGTTTTTCACCTTGCCCCTGCCCGCCACATCACGATGGATGCTCAGTGCTGACTGTGTGGGTGGGCCTGACCCTGAAAGTGCTTTTCTAGAATGGATCTCAACAGCCTCCAACCTGGTCCCCTGGGCAGAGAAACGAGGCATCACTCAGCATTTCTAACTCTAGACACGCTTGGGGATTTCCCAGGAAAAAAAAGCTGATTTAATCTTCTGGACAGAGTGCCTCGGTGGCAGCAGAATCCCATAGCTCCCCCCGCACCTCCCCCACCTTCACACGTACCCCAGGTAGGGCAGGACCAATGGCAGCAGGATCCCATAGCCCAACTCCCCCTCCCCCCCGCGCGCTCCCCCCCCCCCCCCCCCGCCCTCCCCCAACCACGTACCCCAGGTAGGGCAGGACCACGAGGCTGGTGATGAGAACAATGATCCGCAGCACGGAGCTGGGCGCCAGGACGAAGGTCTTCTTCAGGGTCATCAGCCACCCGGTCAGATGGGCCCTCACGGTGACTGGAGGGAGAGCCAAGGACTGGTCAGCAATGGCCCCCTTCTCCCTATCCTGCTGCTTCTACCCCCAGCACCCTTCCTCCCGCCCGCCACCCCCCAGAGCCCGCCCGCAGCAGCGCATCTTGGGTCCCGGGGGCGGCTGGGTGGGACCCAGGCCCTGCGGCTGCCGCCCTGGGCCCATCTTCCTGCCGGGGTTCCTGGTCCCTGCCTCGGGGTTTGGAGGAGCCCCGCCCCCCCCGCTCTGTGCGCAGCACAGTCCTTAAGTATCCTTTTCCCCCTGGGCGGGGGATGGAGGGGTCATGCTGCCACTCCCTCCACCCCACCCTCACCCCCACCCAGCCTCAAGCTCCCATCACGCCCGTCTTGGAAAACTCAAGAGAAGAGCGGCGACTTGACGGTGGTCCAGTTTGATTCCCGGAGCAGAGAACCTGGACTGGAAGCCGGGTTTCCCCGCGCTTTGGGGCGGGGCGAAGAAGGGGGCGGGGCGAAGAAGGGCGAAGGAGGAGGTCTGGCTCACTTCTGGGTTTCTTTCACAGCCTCCCGACCGCGGAGCGCGGCCGGCTCCATCTGTCCAAGCCTCACAAAGACCTCACGGCGGGTTCCCAGTACCCTGTCTCCCCAGCCTGATCTGTGAGTTTCTGGAGCGCAGGCAGGGCACCGGCCCCAGCTCCCAGGAGGGGCTCCACGGAGGGTGCGTCAGTGACAACCGACTGATCTTGGCGGGCATTTCAGTTCAGTTCAGTAGCTCAGTCGTGTCCGACTCTTTGCGACCCCATGGATTGCAGCACGCCAGGCCTCCCTGTCCATCACCCAAACTCATGTCCACAGTTTACTCGACTCATGTCCATTGAGTCGGTGATGCTATCCAACCATCTCATCCTCTGTTGTCCCCTTCTCCTGCCTTCAGTCTTTCCCAGCATCAGGGTCTTTTCCAATAAGTCAATTCTTCTCTTCGCATCAAGTGGCCAAAGTATTGGAGTTTCAGCTTCAGCATCAGTCCTTCCAATGAATATTCAGGACTGATTTCCTTTAGGATGGACTGGTTGGATCTCCTTGCAGTCCAAGGCACTCTCCAGAGTCTTCTCCAACAACACAGTTCAAAAGCATCAATTTTCAGCACTCAGCTTTCTTTATAGTTCAACTCTCACATCCATACATGACTACTGGAAAGGCCATAGCTTTGACTAGAGGGACCTTTGCAGACATTTAGGTTTGATCTGAAACTGGGCGGGGTTTGAGGAAAAAGGAGGTCTAATCCTTTATCCCATGTAGGGGCAGCACAAGGCACAGACCTATCGAGGGGAAGGAAGGGCTCACTCCTGGGATAAAAGCTCATGTCCAGTTTGGAGGAAGATTCTGCATCTGATGCAGTGTTCCTCCTGCCCCTGGTGGAAGAGTTGAATTTTGAGGTACAGGTGGCTGCACAGGTGGGATGCTAACCTGATGGGCCCAAAGCCTTCAGGTTGCAAAGATAGGTGGGGTTGTTTGTCTTCAAGCAGTTGGTTTGACAGGTGAGGAAGGGTTGTGGAGAGGAGATTCAGAGTCTTACCCCAATCCTAGCTCTGGGACCTCCAGCTCCTCCTCAGGTCCAGACTAAGGAGTCAAGTCAACAACTAGTGCCTTGATCTCCAGGTGGCAGCAACCCTCGGGTCCCTCAGTGTCTCACGCCAACCCCAAGGACCAGGCAACACCCCAGGCAGCTGCCGAGAATGCTTGACATCTAGGAGCAGGGGCAGCTCTTGGCCTGACTTGGGAACAGCTCAGGGTGGCAGGTGAGCCATCAGCCCCGGCGTCGACTGGCCCCACAGCCCATTTCTAACCGCAGCCTTGCCCCTGGATTCTTTTCTCCAGCAGTCCTTTTAGAATCTCAACAGATGCATAGATTTGTGTCACCAGTCACCACAGTAAAGGCAGGGAATGGTTCTGCTGCTGCTGCTGCTAAGTTGCTTCAGTCATGTCTGACACTGTGCAACCCCATAGACGGCAGCCCACCAGGCTCCCCCGTCCCTGGGATTCTCCAAGCAAGAACACCGGAGTGCATTGCCATTTCCTTCTCCAATGCATGAAAGTGAAAAGTGAAAGTGAAGTCACTCAGTCGTTTCCGACTCTTAGCGATCCCATGGTCTGCAGCTACCAGGCTCCTCCATCCATGGGATTTTCCAGGCAAGAGTACTAGAGTGGGGTGCCATTGCCTTCTCTGGGGAATGGTTCTACTGCCCCTGAAAATGACTCATAATATCCCTTCAGGTTCTTTCTACTGAGTCTGCAACCACTGTCCTTTAAGAAAGAAATTATGCCTGTTTGACTCAGTTCTCCAGCTTTCAACCTGCTGGATAATATCTTCGCCTCTTTTTAATCCACTGTGAAACTTTAAAGTGTACACATTTATTTTGTTTGGGACAGAACTGGTAATGTTTCTAAAGAAAGAAAACTGAATCGGGCATGAGAGTGATTAGGAATTTTTCTTTCATTCTCTGTTTTCCTTTACCTGGAACCGGGAAGAAGGAAAAGATACGCAAGGGAACAACGCAGAGTTCTGCAAAGGCAAAGTCCACGCCGATGATGTCTATCAGAATCTTCTCGGAAACGTTGGGAGTCCAGAACATCACAAAACAGAGCTGCCAGGGGAAAGAGGGCAGGAAGCAAGATTATTAGAAAAAGGTGTAAAGGAATGGAATGTGACAGGTGTTACCTGGTCCTCGAGGAGCTAGGAAAGAGGGTGAACATGCCCAACTGGGGGGCTGGCACATGGGTCCTCAAGTGCCACTGTCTTGCTCTCTTCTTACCTGCCACAGGTAAGACCCTGGCCCATTCATCACACCTGCCCCACAGGAAGCCTGGCAGGGGGGCCCATGTGGGAGGCAGGCACCTGAGCAGGTAGCCACACCAATGTGGAAAGTTTACATAGGCTGCTGGACAACTCAGTTCAGAGTGAACATGTGTATTAATGTAATTTTTACAACTTTAACCAAATAATAAAAAGTAATCTGAAAGTATCTGGATGCATGCAGAACTCCACTGAATCAGATCTGGGAGTAGAAGGGGTGGGGCAGGCTGGGAGAAAAGCTACTGTTGGGGGTCAGCCCTTAGGGGACTGACTTTTTAAGCTTTGTGTACTTATAATCGATAGAAAAACTGAATTTAAAAAGGTAACGATATAACTTTGGAAGAGAGTGTTACAGTTTGTCTAACACTTGGCCAAGTTAAATGCCAATTTCATAAAATACTTCTCTGCTTTTCTTAAGATGCAAGTGATTCTTCCCTAAGAGGAAAGTGAATGCATTATAAAGTGAATTGCAGTCGTCCCTGGTGGCTCAGCAGGGAAGGATCTGCCTGCCAACGCAGGAGACACGAGAGACGCAAGTTAGATCCCAGGGTCAGGAAGATCCCCTGGAGAAGGAAATGGCAACCCATTCCAGTATTCTTGCTGGGAAATCCCCTGGACAGAGGCGCCTTCACAGGCTACAGTCCATGGGGTCGTAAAGTATTGGACACAATACAACAACAGAAACAGAACTCTGACGTTTTAGACTATGGGCTCCTCTGTCCGTGGAGTTTTCAGGCAAGAATTGTGGACTGGGCTGCCGTTTCCTACTTCAGGGCATCTTTCCGACCCAGGGACTGAACCACGTCTCTTGTACCTCCTGCATTGGCAGGTGGGCTCCTACCACTGGCGCCACCTGGGAAGCCCATAACAACGTTCAGGCTTTGGGTAAATTAAGTTTCATGGAGTTAGACTGGTCCTATTACTATGTCATGTTGAAATTTATTAAAAAGCATGTTGGTGGATTTATTATCAATATGTTTCACTTTTATAAGTGCAATGGAACTTTTATTCTATTTTGTATTTTTCAACATCTGGGAAAATATTCCATTTGATTTTCAAGGATGACGGATGTACTATCATTTAATCCTATTGCCTGATGGCAGTACTTCCACTGCATAATTGACAAGAAGGGAAAAATACGTCCTTAGATCTAACAAGAGCTCAGAGGCTTTATTACCGAGTGGCCTGGACAAGTGGCCCTGCTGTGTTTTCCCACTGCAAAGCCGGTTACCAGTTAGTCATTCATGCCCACAGCTGGGGTGTGGTGGCAATTTCACAGGACACCTTCACAGCCACACTGAGCACAGCACTGGGACTCAGTTCCTTTTCTTGACAGGATCGTCCCTCCTTCCAACTATTTTCCACAGCTATAAAGCATTAGGTGCTAAGTGAGCATCACCCCAACTCTGGACTTGATCAGGACTTATGGAGGATAAGCTATCTGGGGATTCCTCACTGGCTGGAGTGAGCTCTCTAGGCTCATTCTGCTAAAAGAAAAATTTAAGCTTCCAGGAAAGTCATAGGCAGTCTTTCCTTAGTTTGTAACCAATGATTATTTGAATATGAGATAATGCAGTCTCTCTGTGCCTTGCAAAATCACTGTAAAGTGGCTTTTAAATGACAACAAACTGAGGAAATAGGAGGGGGTAACTGCATGTCAGAAGGAAGGTGGGAGCAAGTGCCTGCAACAAAGGTTACTTCCTCCCACCAACCTCTCAGCACCGATAATGTCCACCTGGAGGCTTTCCACTGCCCTGGAGGAGAGGGCCAGTAACCCCTGGAGGAGAAAGTCCAACCTCAGGCCTCAAGATAGTGAGTGCATCCATATTAAGGGAGGCACTGCCATAAGCACCCTGAGCAGGTGACTCTAGTTCTGGTCCCTTGAAAGCAAAGCAGTAAGGCTTGTTGGATCTCTAATAGAGCTTCTCAGGAGGGAGGCTTGTTGTTAGATCTAAGGAAGTATTTTTCCCTTCTTGTCAAATATGCAGTGGAAGTACTAGAATCAGGCAATAGGATTAAATGATAATACATCTGTCATCCTTGAAAATCAAATGGAATATTTTCCCAGATGTTGAAAAATATAAGAGAATAAAAGTTCCATTGCATTTATTGATACATCATTTCTAAAATTCACAGTGTGGTTTAACTTGGTACCACTAAGCCCCTCCGTTCTCCATGCGGTACCCGTCTGTGCCAAGTACATCCTACAAGGCCCTGTCAAGGCCACGTGCCACTGAGATGCTTCTTCAGAGTTTTCAGCCCCACACACCTCCAGCCTAGGTTGGATCTTTCCGTTTAGTTGCTCAGTCGTGTCCGACTCTTCACGACACCATGGATTGTAGCCCACCAGGCTCCCCTGTCGGTAGAATTTTTCAGGCCAGATTACTAGAGTGGGTGGCCATTCTAGAGCAAAGTAACTGACTGCTCTCAGTCTGATCTGGGCCACAGCAATCACAGGTTTAAAGAGAAGAAATACCACATGGATCGATGCTTCCTTTCTTTATCTTACTCAAGTCTCTGAATTTGACTCTTAGCCTTCACCAATCTGACCCATGTTTCCAGTATGAAAATGCTCCTTGCCTTCCAGCTTGCTTCTTAAAAAAAAAAAAAAAACAAAACTGGTTCCAGCATTGCCCAGAAAGGAATACATGCAACTCAGAATTAGGTAGAGAGTGTTGGTTACAAGCTGCAATAGCTATTTGTGGGTCAAAATTTTCCAAGAAACATACTGAGCCCTAGCATTGTAATCAGATGAGATTTAACCAGTCTGTTTCAGAAAACAGGAAACTCTAGAAGGTAACCTAACAAAGGCTATTTCAGGAAAAGTGTCTTTCTGATGCATTCACCTAGAGTAGTTTCAACTTAGCTTCTGCCCTCTGAGTTGACCAGAACATGCCGTGTTCTTCAAATATTTGCAGAGCCTAATGACATTGACTTTTCCAAACCAGAACACAAACCTAATTAACTATGGACAGTGAAGACGATTTGTTTCTTGGAGTCGCTGCAGGGTTGGGTTTTCTGCTGCTGAGTTTGCAGTCAACATTATCTCATTAGGAAGCAGCCAGCAAAACAGAACAACCCACTCCATGCCCAGATCTTGGTTTTTCTGTTTATTCTCTAATAAAAAGAACCAGGGCTCCTTGGAGAAATGGCTTATTCTAGGACTAGGGTGGGAAATATACAAGATGATCAGCTTGAAACAGGAATCCAGAAGAGAGAGATCCCAATGGCAAAGCTGGAGGAGTCAGAGCAGCTGAAAATGATGGAGTTAGGACCACAGCATACAATTAACACTCATATACAGATACGGCTTCCCCGGGGGCACAGTGGTAAAGAATCTGCCTGCCAGTGCTGGAGATGCAGGTTCAATCCCTGGGTCAGGAAGATCCCCTGGAGAAGGAAACGGCAACCCACTCCAGTATTCTTGCCTGGAAAATCCCGTGGACAGAGGAGCCTGGCAGGCTACAGTCCATGGGGCTGCACATAACTGGACACGAGTTAGTGACTAAACAACAACGACAAACTACACAGATATAAGTAAACAAATGGGGAGACTTATCTGGTGGTCCAGTGGCTAAGAATCCAGCAGGGAACACGGGTTCGATCCCTGGTCTGGGAACTAGGATCCCATATGCCTCGGAGCCGCTGAGCACATGAACCACAGTGAAAGAGCCCACGTGACTCAGTGAAGATCCCGAGTGCCGCAGCCAACACCCAGCTCGGCCAAACGGCAACGAACCAAGCAAACAACAGGGACAGATCTCCAGCACAGGACTCCAAGTCATGTATGTAGCTACTCTCCTCTCAGGGAGGTGGGGCATATCTCCCACATCTGACTGTAACTTCCCTCTAGAAAGAGGACAGGGAGAAAGACGGGGCAAAGATGGTCTTGGCCGTCAAGGTAATATCATCAGTAGTGACAAGTCACATTGATAGCATGATCTCTTGATAAGATGGGATGAGAATGGCCATTTACCTCTGTGGTTTTCCCCTGGAAAGCCTATAAGCCCAGTCTAACCATGAAAAAACCCTCAGACAAACTCAAACTGAGTCCCTAACCAGTAGTCCTTGAAACTAACAAGACCACAAAGACAAGCCAAGTCTGAGGAACCCCCACAGCCCAGACGAGGCTAAGGAGACAAAGTAGCATGGATAGGCCCTAGAACAAAGGACGTGAAGAGAAAGCTTGTGAAATCTGAATAAACTGTGGCATGCATGCATGCTCAGCCTCGACCGACTCTCTGCCCCCCTTTGGACTGTAGCCCCCCAGGCTCCTCTGTCTAGGGAAGTTTTCCAGGCAAGAATACTGGAATACCCCCTTCCTTCTTCAGGGGATCTTCCTGACCCAGGCGTTGAACCCCTGTCTCATGAATTGACAGACAGATTCTTTACCACTGAGCCACCTGGGAAGCCTGGTGGAGTTCAGTTCATAATAATGTACAGGGGTTGGTTCCTTAGTCATGACAAACGTACCATAGCAGTGGAAGACCAAGTGTGGGGTGAAGGGTCTGTGCTATGTTGACAAGGCTTTTGTAAGTCTAAAATAATTCTAGGCAATTCTCTGGTCTTCCCAGGTGGCCTGGCAATGCAGGAGACCTGAGACCCAGGTTCAATCCCTAGGTCAGGAAGATCCCCTGGAGAAGGGATACACTACCCACTCCAGGATTCTTGGGCTTTCCTGGTGGCTCAGATGGTAAAGAGTCCACCTGCGGTGCGGGAGACCAGGGTTTGATCCCTGGGTTGGGAAGGTCCCCTGTAAGAGGGCAGGGCAGCTCACTCCAGCATTCCTGCCTGGAGAATCCCGTGGACAGAGGAACCTGGCGGGCTACAGTCCATGGGGTCACAAAGAGTTGGACACGACTGAGCAACTAAGCACAGCAAAGCTAGGTTCCCAAATAGGGTGAGAGTCTTCAGAAAGAATGGCAGAAGTCCCGACCTTACAGAAATAACACTTCTGGGCCTAAGATGCTACAATCTGACTCAACGTGACTGGGATCACACAACAGACATCTCTCTCTAGACCCTCCTCATCCGGAGTCAGTCCCTGACCCGCCCTGGGACTGAGTCTCCTTCCCAAGAACGAGGGACTGGAATTCGAAGAAGCTAACGGTCTCCATCAGCATTTGAAGTCAGAGAACAACCAAACCCAGCATGCTGGGACATCCATTTCTGCGATGTTGGACACCCGTTCCTGCACGTCCAGAGAGGATTCCTTTCCATGAAGGAACAATGCCAAGGGCTCTGGTTTTCACTTAATTTCCAGAAGCTGTTGGCCATGCTTTTGAGGAACTCACAAAGCTGTCTTCATTACCCGGAGTAATCAGGATTAGCACTGTCAGAAATTCTGATGCACCGCAGTTAGAAGTGAACCACACTGCAACTGTTTTGAATTAAAATAGTCCACCCTGGGCATCAGTTTTATTTGGAGGTTTTACTGAGAAAGGAGGGTTCAACTTATGTTTAATTGGGTTTAAGTGTCCAGTAAGGTCAACCAGTGGTTAACCCTCAACAATGCCACATACAAGGCGGTGGTTACAGGCTTGGCTCAGGACTGTGCGCTGAGGGGTCCGGGATCTGCACAAAATGCTCCCATGAGTGCCATGCATAGCGTAGGTGATCGATCTTAGCTGTCATCATAATCAAAGGTTTCCTGGGACCACAATATAGCGCTCACTATGGGGTCATCAGCAGGCGTTGAGATTAGCATCAGTTTTATTTTCCTCTTGGTACTTTTTCCTGTTTTCCAAAAAAATGTGTCGTCTTTTTTTTTTTTTTTCTGGTTCAGAAAACATTTTAGAATAAAAGAGACCCCTCTTACTGTCTTTACAGATTAAGTCAATCAGGGCTTCCCTGGAGGATCAGATGGTGAAGAATCTGCCTGCAGTGTGGGAGACCCAGGTTTGATCCTTGGGTCAGGAAGACCTGCTGGAGAAGATCCACTCCAGTATTCTTGTCTGGAAAATTCCATCTACAGGGTTGCAAAGAGTCAGACACACCTGAGCAACTAACACTTTCACTTCACTTTTCATCTGCGCTGCTGACAGGGACGGGAGCAGTCTTGTTTCAGAGGGAGAAGCACCTTTCAGAGGTGGCTGATGGCTCGACTTTTACAGTAAGGGTCTTTGGAAAGTGCATCTATTGTCCAATTTGATTTACTTGGGGATGGGGGTGGAGGTGGGGTGGGGGGCAAAACAAGGCTGGACACTATCGGACACACACAGGCCTGTCTGGCTTGTTCTCAGAGAGAGCTGACGGAGGCCTGAGCAACGCCGTCTGGCCTTTTGACTCTCGGCTGTGCATCGCGTTGTCTGTCCTCTTGTGGTGGAGGGTGGGGTGGGGGTGTTTCTGAAGGGTTTTGTAGGGCATGTTTGTGACTCTGGGAGCCTTGGGACATTGTGGATTGGAGGAGTGATATGACTGGATTGTAATTTTGACAGGCTCTCCAACCCTGAATATTCACTGGAAGGATGGATGCTGAGCTGAAGCTCCAATACTTTGGCCACTTGATGTGAAGAGCCGACTCATTGGAAAAAAGACCTTGATGCTGGGAAAGATTGAAGGCAGGAGAAGGGGACAACAGAGGATGAGATCGTTGGATGGCATCATTGACTCAAGGGATGTGAGTCTGAGCAAGCTCTGGGAGATGGTGATGGACAGGAAAGCCAGGCGTGCTGCAGTCTGTGGGGTCGCAGAGAGTCAGACATGACTGAGCAACTGAACAACAACCCAGATCATGTGAGAACAGACTGTGGGGGGTGGTGGGGGGCCAAGTGCAGAAGCAGGGACGAAGCCTGTTGGGGGAGGGGCTACTGTAACCATCCCAGTGAGAGATGGCCTAGGAGGAGGAGGTGAGAAATGGTCAGATCTGGCAGTGTTGGAAGTTAAGAGAGCTAACGAGATGTGCCAAGCGCTCCACGTGTGGTGTGACAGGGTGTCACGTGACTGACTGAGTACCGCCTTCCTTTAGCTAGAGGCCTGGTTGCCCAGGAGGGCCCCTTCCTGGCCTGTCCTCTCTGCAGTCACTCTCCTTGCTGGTGGCCCCCTGAACTAGACAGGGCCATTTCCTAATGCAAACGGTGAGGTCCTGAGAAGTCACCACATCCCTAATGGAACAACAGCATCTCATCAGGACTGACTCTTAGATCCAGTTCAGTTGCTCAGTCGTGTCCGACTCTTTGTGACCCCATGGACTGCAGCACGCCAGGCTTCCCTGTCCATCACCAACTCCCGGAGTTTACTCAAAACTTATGTCCATTGAGTCGGGGATGCCATCCAATCATCTCATCCTCTGCTGTCCGCTTCTCTTCCTGCCTTCAGTCTTTCCCAGCATCAGGGTCTTTTCCAATGAGTCAGGTCTTCACATCAGGTGGCCAAAGCAGAACCAGGGGAGCCCCGGTTTTGAAGGAAAAGAGAATGCTGTTCTACTAGTGTGGCAATGCTCAAGCAGACCATGTGTGATAAGGCTGATGAGCCCGAGTCCTGGGGAGCAGCCTTAAAGGCGGTGACGGGAGCAAGCCTGTAGTCACCACCAGACAGAACAGGCCGCTCTCCTGCGGGGCTGCTGATCGGGGACCACTGACCCAGCCTCTGAAACGGTGAACAGTCACATGGACATGGAGACAGAGGCGCGTCATGGGAGCGGGTAATGGAGAAAAATACTTCAGTGCAGGAGGTAGGACCGTGAGTATTACAATAGGGTGCAGTGAGGAGCTACATAAAAGGGGCACTTTTTATGAAAAGTCAAGCCAGTAAAACTTTTAGTAAACTGAAACAGATGGAGTAAACCACATCTATTACTGAGAGAAGCAGAGCTTGCTTTTCAGTTAAGCCAGAGAGCATGGCAAGCCTTTTTAGAAAGTGTTTATGTACCCCCTAATATTCTCAGTGTGGCTAGTCGCTAGTTACAACTATTATTATACATCTACCTGGAATACTTTCTCATAGGGGGGTTGATGCAACCATCAATGGTTACAGCACATTTCTGATAAAATACTAACATTTTCAGATGTGATTTCAAAAATGCACTTAAGAATATGAAAATGAAATCACCTCTGTTATCATTTAGACTTAGTGAAACTGCCATATACACATAAGAGCAGTTGGTGCACCTTTCAGATATGGTTAAAATTCTTGGTAACTCTAACACTAAACACTTGGTAAGTGTTAGTCGCTCAGTCGTGTCTGACTCTGTGACCCTACGTTCTGTGTGTAGCCCATCAGGCTCCTCTGTCCATGGAATTCTCCGGGTAAGAATACTGGAGCGGGTAGCCATTTCCTTCTCCAGGGGATCTTCCTGGCCCAGGGACTGAACCAGGTCTCCTGCATTGCAGGCAGATTCTTTACCATCTGAGCCAACAGGGAAGAATTGATTGGTTGATAGAAATAAACAATATACTTCCAACAGCAGGGGGCGCCATGCGCTAAGCCCGCAGATGGCGCTCCAGTTGTTCGCTTGTGCACATCCCATCCCTGCAGAGTGTTCTTTCCTTCCACGATTTGAAGAATGTTTAGAGACTTCCAACCTTAGCTTATGTTGAGCCTTTACTTTTTGACTGTTAATAGTCAAATCGGAGCTTGTTAGAGGCTGGGGGTGGGGATAGGGGGGTGGAGAGTTATTGTTTAATGGGTAGAGAGTTTCACTTTCCCGAGATGCAGAGTTCTGGGGACAGACGGCAGTGATAGGTTTGGTACTGAACTGTGCACTTAAGCAGGGGCTAAATTCAGGGGCTAAGTTATATGTGAGGTGTTTTTTTACCACAATTTTTAAAAATTAAAAAAAATTGGAACCTTTTTGTAACAACACAATATGCTTGTTCATCTGCTAATTGTTTTAAGAATGCACTGTGAACTGTTCGTGGGAATGTAAAAATTATGACGACTATGGAGAATAGTATGGCGGTTCCTCAAAAAACTAGAGTTGCTATATAATCCTGCAATTCCACTCCTGAGCATGTATCTGGACAAAACTATGATTCGAAAAGATACATGCATCCCTACGTTCACGGCAGCACTGTACAACAGTCAAGACCTGGAAACCACCTGAATGTCCGTCAGTAGAGGAAAGGATAAAGAATTTGTGTGTGTCGCTCAGTCGTGTCCGACTCTTTGCAACCCTGTGCACTGTATAGTCCATGGAATTCTCCAGGCCAGAATACTGGAGTGGGTAGCCTTTCCCTTCTCCAGGGGATCTTCCCAACCCAGGGATCAAACCCAGGTCTCCCACATTGCAGGTGGATTCTTTACCAGCTGAGCCACAGGGAAGTCAAAGAACACTGAAGTGAGTAGCCTATCCCTTCTCCCGGGTATCTTCCCGACCCAGGAATGGAACCGGGGTCTCCTGCATTGCAGGCAGATTCTTTACCAACTGAGCTATGAGGAAAGCCCACGTATATATAATAGAATACACTCAGCCATAAAAAGAATGCCACTAGCAGCACCATGGATGGACCTAGAGGTCATCATGCTAAGGGAAAAGAAAGAAAGAAAGTACAATCGCTCAGTCGTGTTGCTCTTTGTGACCCCATGGACTGCAGCCCGCCAGACTCCTCTGTGCATGGAATTCTCCAGGCAAGCATACTGGAGTTGCTATTTCCTTCTCCACATACTAAGTGAAAGATGTCAGAAGGAGAAAGACAAATACCATGTGATATCACTTATATGTGGAATCTAAAATATGACACACATGAACTTATCTCGGAAGCAGAAACATGTTCACAGGCATGGAGAACCGACCTGTGGTTGCCAAGGGGGAGGAGGGGTGGAGAAGGGATGGATTGGGGGTTTGGGATTAGCAGATATGAACTATTATACATAAAATGAATAAACTACAGGGTCCTACTACTGTATAGCACAAGGAACTACATTCAATATCCTGTAATAAACCCCAATGGAAAAGAATGTGAAAATGTCTGTATATATATACATACATACATTTATATATATATATAATGACTGAATTGCTCTGCTATACATCAAAAATTAGTACAACATTGTAAATCAACTATACCTCAATAAAATAAATGTAAAAAAAAAAAAAGAATGCATATGTGGATTTGTACTGTCATTCTATTACAAGGTAGGGATTTGGGGACCAGTCTCAACTGTTTTTATCTCCCCCGAACAAAACAACTGATCCCTCAAGGCTACAACTAATGATGACTTAAAAAGTGAATGCTGGACTACTGACGTTTTGGAGAGAAGCGTGGAGGCAGGCAGAGGTGGGGTTCAGGGGAAAGGCATTAACTCTTCTCAGTAACTTACTGTATGCCAAGAGCTTTCCTTCACCGTTGTTCAGTCGTGTCCGACTCTCTGTGACCCCATGAACTGCAGCACGCCAGGCTCTTCTGTCCTCCACCATCTCCCAGATTTGCTCAAATTCATGTCCGTTGAGTCGGTGATGCTATCCTACCATCTCATCCCCTGCTGCCCCCTTTTCTTTCACCTTCAATCTTTCCCAACATCAGGCTCTTTTCCAGTGATGTCATTTAACCCTTATCCCAACCCCAGGATCGTGGCATTGTGGAATGGGGCCAGGAGTTCGACCCTGGCCGTGGGGACTCAGAAGGCTTGCTCCCCCACATTTCTGGGGTGTCTGAAGGCACTCAACTGGCCAATGGCAGCCAGTACCCAGAGACTGAGAGGGACACCAAGTGAGAAAGTCTTAACTTCAGCACTTTCGGTCCTTTTCGTCCCTACCCCACCCCGCCCCCATCCACAAGAGGTCCTTCTCTTCTCCTGGATAATCTGAACAATGACAAAGCAGTCTCGGGGCGCGGGGGTGGGGAGCCAGCAGAAACAAAGCCGCAAACAGGCCGCCCTTGTTGGCAACACAGACAGGACCAGGATGGCACCACGACTGGAATAAGGCTCATAGTGTTCACCACCCCGGCGGCCGAGGGGTGGCTTGTGGGTCCAGTGCAGCCACAGGAGTGAGCCTGGGTCACTCTCAAGAACTGATCTTTTTTTTTCAGTTTTTGAAGATTTTTTGATGTGGATCATTTTTGAAGCCTTTATTGAATTTGCTATAATATTGCTTCTCTTTAGGTTTTGCTTTTTGGCCCTGAGACATGTAGAATCTTAGCTTCCTTACCAGGGATCTAACTGGTACCTGCTGCATTGGAAGGCAAAGTCTTAGCTACTGAACCACCAGGGAAGTCCTGAGCTGATCTTTTAACTCTGAGCACAGGCGGTCGTCCTATGGGATGGTGGCTTTTGCTCTCCTTAGCTCAGATTTCGCACCTTTCCAGCACCTATGAGAAGGACTCAGGGCTGATGCTTGGCTGAGATGCAGCTCTGACTAGAGGGATGCAACTAAAAAAAGGGGATTTTTGCTGTGCTCGTTGGATGTTGACATGTGTGGATGCAGACACATCCTATCCTGTAAAGCCATAACAGAGAAGTAACGTGCAGACGAGAGCACGTGAGACTGTCCATTATATTTGTTGTTCAGTTGCTTGTTTGTGTCTGACTCTGCGACCCCATGGACTTCTGCACGCCAGGCTTCCCTCTCTTCACCATCTCCTGGAACCTGTTCGAACTTATGTTCATGGAGTTGGTGATGCCATCCAACCATCTCGTCCTCTGTTGTCCCCTTCCCCTCCTGCCTTCAGTCTTTCCCAGCATCAGGGTCTTTTCCAGTGAGTCGGCTCTTTGCATCAGGTGGCCGAAGTATTGGAGGTTCAGTTTCAGTACAATATGGACATGGAAACAGTGGGGCTCATCTTGAACTGTAAGATGCAAAACTGCTCCTTTAAAAAAAAATCTTTTTCATTGGAGTAGAGTTGCTTTATACTGTTGCTGTATAGCAAAGTGAATCAGCTCTATAATCCGCTCTTTTTTTGGATTTTCCTTCCCATTTAGGTCACCACAGAGCACTGAGTAGAAAAACTGACCCTTACGTGATGAAAAAGTCTCCTAGCTGGGGGAAACTGAGGCTGTGACAGGCAGGGCTGGGCGAGCCTCCAGGCCTGTGACCGGTAGGCCAGGCATTTTCTGGTGTTTTCCACCGGCAGTCGCCCTTAGCTCAGCTGTGCAGGCCTTGCAGGGAGCAGGTGGCTGGAGCTGGCCTGGCGGGATTAGAGGTGCTATAAATACTACCACCGTCAGTGAGCTTGCTGCCTTTCAAAGGTGGTGGCCCCTTGGGAGGTGGGGCAGAGAGGACGTGGCAGAGTGGAGTTGTCTGCATCTGTGGGATTTGTGCTTCCCAAGGACTCAGTTACCGTGAACAGCAGAAGCAGCATTTCAAGATTAGCTGAACCTCCCCACAAGGGATTATCTCAGTGTGTCCCAGAGGAAGACGCTGACGGAGTGGGTTTTATTGACTGCTTCCTTCTCTGATGGAAAGCCTTTTTGCTTTCTTTCCCACAGGGAGGGTCCTTCTGAGGCCCTGAAGTTCTGAAGCTTTAGGACACAAATGTTTTAAATGTTAAACCTCCGTCCTTTAAATTCTGCAGTTGCCACCATCCCCTGGACCGCATGTGATTTCCATGCTGGCCTTGGCAAGACGAGACAGGCACTTATCGGTGTTGCAATTCCAAGTTCGATTTCTACAGAGCACATGCTCACCTCCTCCCTCTCCAGCAACCTGCCAGCTAACCCCTCCCCAATGAGGCTGAGCTCGGGAGGTCAGGGACCAAGACGAAGAACAGCCTCACTGGATGGGATCAACGGCCATCAGGGAGGGGACAGCCACTCAGTGGGAGTGACCATGTTCTGTTAAGCTCACAATAACCAGGGAAATTGAAAAAAATGAAATAGATTTCAAAATTTGTGAGAAAGAGGCAAGGAAGATCAAATAAAACCAGAGTTTCTGAAAGGAGCTGGAATGCTCTCGAAAGAGAAATTCCTGTCCACCTGCCACAACTAGAAAGGAGAACAGGTGGTCCCCAGGTTGCTCTTGGATGGGGAGGGAACATGCCAGGCGAGGAGGAGGTATCTGCTATTTCCCTGCCTTGGTCTGCCAGCTCGAAGGCTCTCTCTTCCCCAGTTTCTGGGAGGTGAGCCCAGATGATGTCTAAAAACTACCACCTCCAAGTGCTGGCAATCTCATGGACGAATAAAGTCAGGAGGGTCAAGCCCAGATGGGTGCAAGTGCTGAGATCCAGAAAAGAGCTTTAAACAAATATGTTCAAGGTAAGAAAAAGAAAGGGAAAGAACCGTTAGTGTCTAAGGATGCATTCAAAGACCCCCGCTCTGAGTTTGCTGTTTCCATGAAGGAGGGTCACCTTAAAACAGGTAAGCAAACATGGTTAAAAGGGATTTGAAGACCAAAAGTAATGAGAGGCAGTGAAGCATTTTGTCTCTGCAAGTCCCAGATTGCTAACAGCATCTGTACTGAAAACACTCATAGACGTGGCAGAAAAAGTGATTGCAGAGATTCTAGGAGCTCGAGGTGGGCAAATCCCCTGAAGATGGATTTGAGAAGGGGCCAGCTCCCGACCACCATGGGATTATGGACAACTGGGTCTTACCAGCTTTTGTGTTTCCCCTTCTAACCGTGCTACATGGCTAAATGAAAAAGCCTGCGTAGCCTTAGGCTGCACTGATGAGAATTATAAAGTCAAAACTGGACCAGTTTACTCCTTTAGCTCAGGTCAGACCTGATTTGGAGTTTATGCTCCGTGTTCTCAGAGGAGAACCAACAGGAACAATTCAAAGAGCAGGGTCTGGAAGTCAGGCTGTTAAAAGGTACTGAACTGGGCTTTGGCTATTTGAAAGGCTGCCACGTGGAAGGTGGATTAGATGGACTCTGTGGCAAAGGGTGGGCTTCCCCTGTTGCTCAGCAGGTAAAGAATCTGCCTGCAAGGCAGGAGCCATAGGAGACTCGGGTTCAACCCTTGTGCCGGGAAGCTACCCTGGAGAAGGAAATGGCAATCCACTCCAGTATTCTTGCCTGGAGAATCCCATGGACAGAGGAGCCTAGTGGGCTACAGTCCCTGGGGTTGCACAGAGTTGGATACGACAGTGGGCATGCAGGCATGTGGCAAAGGACAGAGAGACGAGGATGACGCCCCATCAGCCCTTCATCTGGGGGGTGTTACGTCACCACCTCCTCCCTGCCTCCCAGGTAGTCGGATTCTAATTACTTCTACAGTTTTGATTCTGCAGGGACCTACTGGTTTCCGCAGCAATCAGTTTGTTATTATGACAGTGCGCTTTATACGTGTATTCGGTCAAAATATAATTACTGGGCACCTGTCCTATGCCAGGCATTATGGGCATATATTGGATTGGTTAATAAGTTTGTTCATATTTTTCCATCCAACGTTATGGAAAAACCTGAATGAACTTTTTGGCCAATTTGACACAACGGCGAACACGGCAGAGGCAATGCTAGCCTCACGGAGTCCCCGTGACTACAGAGTGCGGTGTCGAGATGGGGGGCTCGGGGACAGCAGCGGCCGCAGGGCATGGGAAGCCAGTGTTGAGATGGGGGGCTCGGGGACAGCAGCGGCCGCAGGGCGTGGGAAGCCGACTGACCACACCCAGTCCCAGTCCCAGTCCCAGGTGCTGGACGAGGAGCTGGAGAGAGGGTTTCAGGCAAAAGGGACGACATGGGCAGAAGCTTGGGCGAGAGAACACACACCGTGACCCTTCAGTCCCAAGAGCTCTGTGCGGCTGGAGTGGGCAGCAGGGTGTTGAGATGGGCCTGGTGCTGTGTGTTTCAGGTTCGAGTTTATGTTAGTACCAGGGAGCCGGTATGCTGTCCGCTCCATGAGGACTGGTTTGGATGTGATGTGCGTAGAGCCCCCCTGGGAGCTGTGCTCCCAGAGGAGGGGGAGCTATATGAGTAGAAACAGGGATGTGCTTAGTTGTTCAGTCGTGTCCGACTCTTTGTGACCCCACGGACTGTAGCCCGCCAGGCTCCTCTGTCCATGAGGATTCTCCAGGCAAGAATATTGGAGTGGGTTGCCATGCCCTCTTCCAGGGGATCTTCCCAACCCAGGGACTGAACCCAGGTCTCCCTCACCGCAGGCAGATTCTTTACCAGCTGAGCCACCAGGGAAGCCCAAGAATCCTGGACTGGGTAGCCTATCCCTTCTCCAGAGGATCTTCCAACCGGGGTCTCCTGCATCACAGGTGGATTCTTTACCAGCTGGGCTACCAGGGAAGCCCAGAAAGAGGAATATGAGGTGGCGAATGGAGAAGAGGGAGGGAGGTCCCAGGGGTGTTTAGGAGGAGGCCAAGACAGGACTCTGCGCCTGAGTGGACCTCAGGGTGAGGAAGATGACCAAGCCAGGGAGGAGTCCAGGCTTCTGGTTCTGGCAACTCCAGGCAGAAGTCCATGCTGGTCACTGAAGCAAGGTAATGGGGAGGAGAAAGAGTGCTAGCCATAAAGCCATAAGCACCCTCTGGGACAGGATGGGCTGGCGCCCGAGGGAAATCAAAGCACATCTCCTTGAAGGAGGCAGTTAGTGTTTGGGTGAGAAGCTCGGGAGACAAATGCGAGGCAAAGATGCTGCTTCAGGAAATCAGCCAGATGGGCAACCAGAGTCACACTCTGCAGAAGGAGGGCTGAGGAAGGAGGACGGAGGTGCCCGCCTGGAGTGAGGAGGAGGGATGTTACAGCCAGGAGCCTGTGAAGAAAGCGAAAGTCGTGTCCGACTCTTTGTGACCACATGGATTGTAGCCCATGGAATTTTCCAGGCAAGAGAACTGGAGTGGGTGGCCGTTTCCTTCTCCAGGGGATCTTCCTGACCCAGGGATCAAACCCAGGTCTCCTGCACTGCAGGCAGAGGCTTTACCTCTGAGCCACCAGGGAAGATACTCAGAAAGGAAGGCGGCAAAGCAGCTGAGCGGGGAGCCACCGAAGCCGCAGGAGATGAGCCTAGGTGGGGATGATGGCCACCCCAGATATGGGGGCGTGAGAACAGGAAGGTGTCCGTGGGAGCTGCGGCCTGAGTGCGCGGGGACTGGGGCCAGCTTTCTAGGGGGACAGTGGCAAACGAGGGCAGGAACGCAGCACAGAGGGACCACCTAGGCAGGAACAGGTGTCCCTCGCTTCAGAAGGAGGAGGCAGGTGTAGACTGCAGATGGCCCAGGTGGGGAGCACAGATGGGGGCCCACAGCAGTGGGAAGGGTGGGCGAGAGGTGCTTTTGCGTAATTCTCTCGAGGAGCTTGGATGCCACGGAAAGGAGAAATGTGGGAGCCTTCTGGATAAAGGTTTTCATGTTTTAACTTTTTTTCAAAAGTTGGGAGCCTTGAGCATATTTAAACACAGATATGAAGGAGTGATTTGGGAGAGGTTGATGTCGGAGAGAGGGAGACACTGAGACAGAGTCCCTGACCAGAGAGAATGGATGAGATTGTGCAGGTGGGCACACGTGGAGGTGCCTCTCAGATGTGGGGTGGGGGCAGTGTGTGTTCACACCTCCACGGCTGCAAACACATAGGGGGCCCTGGGCTTCGGGGCACCCTGATTCCTCTAATGTGACCCCTCAGTCCAAAGCGGCATCTCCCTCCTCCTCTTTGCCTTTACTTCATTTTTTCTCCCCAGCAGCTGTGACTACTGTAGAAGGCTGCGTCCATGCATGCGTGCTCAGTAGCTTTAGTTGCATCTGATTCTTCGTGACCCCATGGACTGTAGCCCACCAGGCTCCTCTGTCCATGGGATTCTCCAGGCAAGAATCCTGGAGCGGGTTGCCATGCCCTCCTCCAGGGGATCTTCCTGACCCAGGGATCCAACACACGTCTCTTATGTCTCCTGCACTGCTGGCGGATTCTTTACCACTGAGCAACCAGGGAAGCCCAGAAGGCTGCGTGCGGAACAGGCCCTCAAAGAGATGCCCCCACCCTCATCCCCAGAACAAGGATTCATTACTGTATATGGTAACAGAGATGATGAAATTATGGAGCTAAGAGTGTCTGGGCAGGACCTAAATACCGTCACAAGTGTCCTGATGATAGAAAGAGGGCCACGTAGAGGAGATGATAAGAAGCCCAGAGAGTGACTTGGCCAAGGAATGCCAGCTGCCACCAGGAGCTGCAAGAGGCAAGGCCTGGATTCTTTTCTAAACCCACTGGAGGGGGTTTGCCCCGCTCGCGCCTCAAATTCAGCCCAGTGAACTGAACTTCGACTTCCGGCCTCCAGAACTAGGAGGGAATACATTTCTGTTGTTTTAAGCCATCAGGTTTGTGGTCATTTGTTACAGGAGCCACAGGAAACGAACACACTGTCCAGCATCGCCGTGTGTGCCAGCTGCCCGTCTTCTCCCTGAGAGTACAAACCCCTCTAATAAAAGAGACAGTGTGCGTTTGTTTCACTGGGGTAGCTGTGGAGCCTGGTGTGGAGCAGGGGCTCAAGCATTTGCTTTAAATGATTCCATGAATAACCATGCACGTGCTCTTTCTCTGGGGAGCTGTGTTGTAAATAGAAAAACTCTAGGCCAGGGCTCCCCACCCTCCCAGATCTAATGCCTGACGATCTGAAGTGGAGCTGATATAATAATAACAGAAATAAAGTGCACGGGAAATGTAAAGGGCTCGAATCCTCCTGAAACCATCCCACCCCACCCCACACCAGTCTGTGGGAAAACTGCCTTCCATGAAACTGGTCCCTAGTGCCAAAGATGTTGGGGACCACTGCTCTAAGCGGACGTGTTCCGTCGCCCAGGCTTTAGACAAGTTTGGCAATGCATCCGGGAGTGCTCAAAAAATCTTTCCTTACTGGCATTTCTAATATTTGGTTGGTGTGTACACATTTATCAGATCTAAGCCAAAGGATGAAATAAATCGATTTCTCTCTTTCAGAGCTCACCGAAGCTTGTGGTTAACGGCATGAGTGCGCGCTCAGTCGCTCCGCTGTCTTTGTGACCCTATAGACTGTAGCCTGCCAGGCTCCTCCATCCATGGGATTCTCCAGGCAACAATACTGGAGTGGGTTGCCGTTTCCTCCTCCAGGGGATCTTCCCAACCTAAGGACTGAACCTGCATCTCTCGCGTCTCTTGCGTTAGCAGGTAGATTCTTCACCGCTGAGCCACCGGGGAAGCCCCGTGGGTAACGGACATTTCTGAATTAGCAAGACAACCCAAGGTTGGAATGAGTACTGTCAACACCTGGCATTGGAGACTGTGAACAGGAAGGGACGTTGGGACATCAGAAGAGCTTTCCCAAGTTCTCAGGGAGAAAAGCACGTAATATGTGTCCCATGTGTGGGCGAAATCTGTCTAGAGAAGGACTGTATAAATCTATCAAGAGGTTGAACTTATTTTAAACACTGAAAAGGAAAAAAAAAAAAAACACATCCCACAGCAATTTGGAAGGGTATGATAGGTATCACTAGAAGAATTCACAAAATTATTCACTGGCATCGAATATACCAGTAGCTGTTTATTTACACATGGCCATCCTTCCGTTTCATGGGAGCCATTGTGTCTGGGGGCCACGGAGCAGGGAGCTGGCGTTCTCTGCTTCTAGAGTGCCAGGTGTGATGCTAAGCTATTACTCCTTGAAAAGCCTCAGAGGGTGGGTATTCTTATCATGCCCGCATGGCAGCTGGGGAAGTCGAGGCTTTCAGTATTCAGTGACCTCCCAGTGGGTGAGTGGTGGGGTCAGGGTTTGAACCCAGGCCCGGGGGGCCCCTAGACCCACACTCATGAGCACTGAGCCATGTGGCCCCGAATTCAAGCCTAAGCTAACCCTTCCCCCTTGGCTCTCTGCCCCCTCCCCAACCCACCCCTTTTAAATCAAAATCCACAAAGAGGGCAGTCAAGTGTCACAAGAGCCCAGGGCCATTTGGCACAACTCTCAGCCCTGCCTTTGAACCCGTCTCCGGTTCAGAGGGGCTGGCTCTCCAAACCTTCTTGTTTTCTGTTTGTTTTGTTAAGGGCCAATTCATTCCTCACGCCACATGGGTTAAGAGCCGTGTCTGCGGGAGGATTAAAGGCAGGCCTTTGAGAACTGTCTGGTTTCTGATTAACGATGCGCAGCTTTCCCAGGCACTATTATCTGCCACACGTGTTTTTTCTCAGCATCACACTACGGTTCTTTGAGGTTCACCCTGGGCTCAGAAGGAGTACAAAAGGGCTCCCAGAATAATCTCCTGAAGCAACGTAATCATGTTTCCTTCACTGCCTGAACAAGCGGGCACTCCTACCCAGAGCTGGAAATAGAGCGAAACCCTTTAAGCTAAAATTTTATTTAAGATAAAATAAAAGAACACGTTCAGCAAAGGCCACAGATCAGTTAGCTAAAGGCAACTGTACTTCCCCATTCACTCTCCCAGTCTGCCTGCAGATACAAGAGACACCTAAGTGCTGGGCGAGGTACAGCTGGTGTTAAATGCTCCACTGACTGTTTTCTTAAGACATTTCTGTTCTTGTATATTTCCAGCTTCTCCAGGTGAGAACTTGAATCCAAGGTTAGCTTAGAAATATTGTTTGTGCAGGTCAGCACTCTTCCCAAATTTATGTGTTTAATTATGTCTTTGCAGATGGGGCTTTTGGGTGGCGAGGGGTGAGGGCGGGAGGGTGTTGGTATCAGAGCCTCCAATGGAAGTACCAGTGTGTGATTTGTTCCTTTGACCAAACTCCAGGAGACGGTGAAGGACAGGGAAACCTGGCGTGCTACAGTCCATGGAATCGCAGAGTTGGACACGACTGAGTGAACAGCAACCGTGCTGTTGGGAAACACGTTTGTGTAACCAGGATGATGCCTGATTGTTTTCTCCTATTTCTGGGTCCAGTGGTCTCCAGCCTCATGCAACACACAATGAGCACGGAGCACGCCAATCAGCGTTTCCTGTCCTCATGTGCTCATTTCAACAAGTCTGTTCAGTGTTTCTTGAGATCGTTTACCAAAAAAAGCGTTTGAGATATTTTACATCGGCTCTGCTGACTCCCTGAATGTCCTTGTCAGCATGGATCGACAGGACATCAGAGTTCCAGGCCACCAGGAAGGTGCTCATGTTCACGGCCCAAAGCACCAGGGAGTGAGAGCAGATGCTGAAATCAGAAAGCCATTCAGCCACCAACACCATGGCCCCGTTTTGTCCACAAGGGTCTGGACCATTCAGCTGACCAAGCCGATATCTGGGTCTTATACGCTGTAACAGGCCCATCAGATAAGAAAATGCTCCCCTACTTCTGTTATCTTTAAACTGTGTGAGCGTGTATCCATGCTAAGTCGTTTCAGTCCTGTTTGACTCTGTGCGACCCTATGGACTGTAGCTCACCAGGCTTCTCCGTCCATGCGACTCTCTAGGCAAGAATGCTGGAGTGGGTTGCTGTGTCCTCCTCCAGGGCATCTTCTTGACCCAGGAACTGAACCCACGTCTCTTACGTCTCCTGCTTTGACAGTCAGGTTCTTTACTACTAGCGCCACCTGGGAAGCACAGGCATCTCAGTCTTTAAGCTGAGATGAATAACAATGATTTTTTAAAAAGCCACAGACAGACATAAAATACAATTCCCGGAAGTCTATGAGTTGATCCCCACTGGGTTATTCGGCTACTGGGTGGAATGATTCCTGACGGCTGTCTTTGATAAATCTGCTTTTGCACTGGGAAAGCCCCGGAGTGGAGCCTGGGAACCACATCCTCGATGTGAGGCTGGGGTCTGGCAGGCAGCACATGCAGAAGCCAGAGAAGAATGCACTTGTCTTCCCCCTGGTTCCCAAGCCCTTGCAGGTGGTGGCTCTGCACCTGTTCTTTGCAGAACCCAGGTGTGTACTGATAAAATACTAGAAACTTAATTTCTTCCCTGAAAATTGTGAATGTGTCTCAACTTTTCAGGGTTAGTGATGCTGGGTCTGCAGGGTGCGGGTGAGATAGCAATGGATTGTTTAACTAATGGTAAGCAGAATAAAACCAAAAAGCAAACAGACCCAACTTGAACACTGGTACTTCTACTGGATACTACGATGCCAACCACATCCTCACATCCTCCGAAAAGCCCCATCAGCAAGGATGTAACTAAGCACATAAGTCTTGACAAGTGTGTTAGTCACTCAGTCATGTCCAACTCTTCATGACGCCATGGACTGTAGCCCACCAAGCTACTCAGTCCATGGGATTTCCCAGGCAAGAGTACTGGAGTGGGTTGCCATTTCCTTCTCCAGGGGATCTTCCCAACCCAGGGATCGAACCTGGGTCTCCCGCACTGCAGGCAGACTCTTTACTGCAGAAGCTTGGGACAGTGCTAACCTGCAAGAAGAATATTTCTAAGTGATTCCTACACTCAGATCCTTACTCCAAGAAGCTGGAAACACAAGAATACAGATGTCTTATGGAAGTAGTAAGTGGGGAATTTCAAAAGAAAGCAAACAAGTTGGATAGTTTGTTGTTTAGTCACTAAATTGTGTCCGACTCTTGTGACCCCATGGGCTGTAGCCTGTCAGGCTCCTCAGGCTCCTCCAGGCAAGAATGCTGGAACAGGTTGCCATTTCCTTCTCCAGGGGATCTTCCCAACCCAGGGATGAAACCTGTATTTCTTGCATTGGCAAGTGGACGCCTTACCACTGAGCCACCAGGGAAGCCCCTAGTTGACTAGTTAGGTCTAGTCAATCAATCCACGTGGCCTTAAATGACAAGAGGGTGCCTCTCTTCCAGAAACATCAGTGTATGAGTTTGCTAGAGCTGCTATAACAAAGCACTACAAACTGAGCAGCCTAACAACACGTTATCATCTCTCGGTCCGGGAGTGACACCAAAATCAAGGTGTCAGCAGGGTCACGCTCCCTCTGAAGGCCCAGGGAAGGGTTTGCTCCACGCCTCCCAGCTTCCAGAAGCATCCAGCATCACTCTGGCCTCCACGTGGCACCCTCCTTGTGCCTGTGTATCCATATCCCACCCCCACAAGAACACCAGTCAGATGGAACAGGGGTCCACCTGACCCACCCACTAGGACCTCACCTAAACCTTATTTCCAAATAAGGTCTCATCCCAAGGCGCTGGGGCTAGAACTTCAATATAGAACTTTGGGGTGGACATAGTTCAACCCATAACCATCAGAATAGAACACTTGGGATTGAGTACAGAGTCATACTTTCCCTTTTTACCACCCATTGACGTCAAAAAGCAAGGCTCAGGGTGGATCCAGAGTAAAAACCTATTATAAATCTTTTTAAGAAAGTAACCAGATCCTTAAGTAGTAACAGCCACTGGCCTCAGATACTCCTGCATCCTACTGTGAGATACTCTGGTTGGATGCTGAAGCTGAAGCTCCAATACTTTGGCCACTGGATGCGAAGAGCCGACTCACTGGAAAAGACCCTGATGCTGGGAAAGATTGAAAGCGGGAGGAGAAGGGAGCGGCAGAGGATGAGATGTTGGATGGCATCACCAACTCAATGCACATGAGCTTGAGTAAACTCCGGGAGATGGTGAAGGACAGGGAGGCCTGGTGTGCTGCCGTCCATGGGGTCGCAGAGTCAGACACGACTGAGCGACGGAACAGCAACAGCAAAGGCATGGTTGGATAGCAAGGCCGCCTTCTCTCTCTGCCCTCAGTGACAGCCACACACACCCACGCACACACTCCCCACCCCACCACTACCACCACCACTGCCATCAAACAGCCTCCATTTGTTGAAGCTGGGGGAGGCCAGTGGGGTGCAGCCTGGAGGCCTTGGCACGGCCCCACAACCTCAGAAAGTCTGAATCTGGGGCCATGAAGCCCACCCTGTGGCCGCCTAGCGAGAGAACCCCTTCACACCCGCCTTCCTGAAACAGCCAAGTTCACCCACATCAACCTGTGGAACAGTCTATTTAGCCCACTGACAACTTGTTGCAGTTACTCATTTCTTAAGAACCTGCCTCTTTTAAACTCTTCTAAAGTTCACAGCGGGCTTCCCAGGCTGTGGTAAAGAACTTGCCTACCGATGCAGGAGATGTAAGAGACTCGGGTTCGATCCCTGGGTTGGGAAGATTCCCCTGGAGGAGGGCAGGGCAACCCACTCCAGTATTCTTGCCTGGAGAGTCCCACGGACAGAGGAGCCTGGTAGGCTACAGTCCATGGGGTCCCAAAGAGTTGGACATGAGTGAAGCGACTTAGCATGCACACGGTTTACAGCAATTGCTATTGGAAGGGCTGGCAAGGCCCGGGGTGGGGGTGGAGTGGTGCGGGGGGGGGGGTCTCTGGGGCCTTCCCATCCTCCCCGTTGTCTGCTGAACCCACCTCCGCCACTCTGCTCCATCTCCTCTGACGCTGCAGTGCCCCTTTCTCCCCCGGGCCCCTTGGTCCCTCCCCTTCCCTGCTGACCTCACTCTCCGTCGCTCTGACTCTGTCTCTCCCTTTCCTCTGCTCCTAGCTCTTCCCCTCTGGCCTCTCTGGGGTTCAACATCCAGGGGTGCTGGGTGTGACCGTGTAGGTCATTCACTGCACGCAAGTGCTTTGGCGGCTCTTCCTTCCTGCCACCATCCCTCTGGTGGACACCGTTTCCATTTTGTATGAAGGGGGTTGAGGAGGTTCAGCAGCAGCCAAGCCCATGCCTTGCAGGAATTCTTCCCCACCTCTCTTGAGACAGAGGGGCCCCCTCTCTTGGCAATGGCTCCCCCACACTAGAGTGGCAGAGAGTGTAAGAAAACAGCAGATGTTGAAAAACTTGCATTGTGAAATAAAAATGGAAACTGGTCAGCTAAAATAATCTAAAGCTGCTATAACTTGCCTACTTAATATGATTTGCTATGAATTTTAGAAAAAACAACAACAACAAACAACTCCCTGGTGGCTCAGATGGTAAAAGAATCCACCTGCAATTTGGGAGAGGTTGGAACCCTGGGTTAGGAAGAAGGGAATGGCAACCCAACTCCAGTATTCCTTCCTGGAGAATCCTATGGACAGTAGAGCCTGGTGGGCTACAGTCCATGTGGTCGCAAAGAGTCGGACACAACTGAGCCACTAACACTTTAGAAAAAAAAGACCACTCGTTTGGGGCACCAAATTGGCGAGCTTGGTACACTTAGCAAGCTCATCCATTCACTTCACCACAGTGGCCTCACATCCAGGAATATGGGGGTCTGGTACCTTTTGGAGTGCTTCTCTGCACCAAAAAGTCTATTGAAAAGACATATCCTACCTGGTTAGTGGTTTCTATTCTATCCCCAAGGCTGGGATTCAGGGGGCAATCGTGATCAGTTCCAAGGGGCTGTGTTTCTCTAAGTTTAGCGTTATCAGTTCCTCTCCCAAAGAGGAAGTAACACCTGCCTCCTTCTCAAGCTCACGGCCACCACCCTCTGTCTGCGATCACCACGAGTGTCTACTAGAGAAACGCAGCCTCTCAGGACACCCTGGGTATCACGGGGCTTTATAATCGGCCACGTTAAGGGCGGAGACCATGGCTCTGCCGGAAGGTTCTGGGCAAACCCGGCTGCCTGCTTCTGACCCCAGCGCCAGCTCCAGCCTTGTTCTTCATGGCGCCGTCTTGTCCTGCACAGCTCGGACCGCTGGCCTCCTCTGAGTGGCCGCTGCACCACACCTGCTCCTGCCAGGCGGCATCCTTCTTTCAACCTTATTTAAAGAGAGCATGGTTTTGAACTGTGTGCTCCTTCACCCCAGACAGCAGTGTGTCCGCCTGCCCCTGGTCTGCATCGCATCTGCACCTTTGTTGCTATTGAGGGGATTAACTTTTATCAGAGGTTCTTACTATTTTGAAGTTGATCTTTCCAATCAGCTAAAGCTCTCCCTTTTCACCCTCATGCCCATCAAATGGTCTAAAGGAGCCAATCAGTGATTTTCTAAGTTTCCTAAAGGCAGGGAAGCAAGATGTTCCTTGGGCCAAGCTTCTGCTTTCCTACCTTATACTCTTCCTAAATCCACTTCCTCTTCCAGCTGGGCAGAAGGCATTCTGGGCTGCTTGTCTTGAAGCCCAGTGGTTCAGACAAACTCTCAGATAAGAAAATGAGGGAAGAATGAACTTTCGGAGTCAGGGATTCACTCTAAGTTAAATTGAAAATCTGTACTAGGGCATAAGCATATGCAGGCATTGTAGCATGCTGAAATATTATTCTCATGTTGTTGCTCAGTTGTGTTCAACTCTGCAGTACCATGGACCGCAGCACGCCAGGCCTCCCTGTCCCTCACCATCTCCCAGAGTTTGCCCAAGTTCATGTGCATTGAATCGGTGATGCTATCCAACCATCTCATCCTCTGTTGCCCTCTTCTCCTTTTGCCTTCGATCTTTCCCAGCACCATGGTCTCTTGTTAACTGTCAAAAGTATTTTTCACAGGCAAAGACAGATATTGAACTGAACATGTCAGGGCCTGAAGAATGGGCCCATTCTGACTGCAAGATGAGTTTCTGCTCTGGACCGTACAGGTTTTCCTTCAAAAAGCATTTAGCATCATTGGGTCACTGAATGTCTGCAGCATTTGTGGCGCCAGCTCTTCTCAAAGTCCCAGAGAGAAGAGTCACTAATGCCCAAAGGACCAGCGCTTGGCAAAGTGCTCTAATCCTAGGCAATGTGTAGAAAGCTCTGGAACCATCAGAAGGCTCGCACTTTGTACAGAATATTGCCCACTGTAATAAGCATGATGTGTCTATCCTAAGTGCTCTGCCATGTTAATTTCCTGATACTATGCAGTTTAAAAATTTAAAAAGTGAAAATAGACTCTCAAGTTAAGGGCGTTTTAAGAGCTTTAAAAATAAGATAACCTCAGTATAAATAAGGAGATTGTGGCTCAGGAGGGGTGAATGCCATCAGCACCTTTCTGATTCTTATCACACAGGTAAGTATTAATTGATTCCTGTGTTTGGGTTCTGTTTATTGTGCCCCTTCTGTGGCAGGCAGGATGCTAGGCCCTGGGGATAAGAGGTGACTAACCCGCCGACCCTGCCTAGGGAAGTTCAGGGCCTACAGGGAATAATCGATGTGAAGAATGAACATGGTAAGTACTATACAAAGCGGTATGCACTATCAGTTCAGTTCAGTTCAGTTCAGGCGCTCAGTTGTGTCCAGCTCTTTGCGACCCATGAATCGCAGCACGCCAGGCCTCCCTGTTCATCACCATCTCCCGGAGTTTAGTGATAGCATAACAATGAATTTAGGGGGATAACCCTTATATTTTTTCTATATATCTTTTAATGGCAATTCCTGGTGGCTCAGTGGTAAAAAAAATCTGCCTGCCAATGCAGGGGATGCAGGTTTGATCGCTAGGTTAGGAGGATCCCCTGGAGAAGGAAAGGGCAACCCACTCCAGTATTCTAGCCTGGAAAGTCCTATGGACAGAGGAGCCTGGTGGGCTACAGTCCACGGGACCGTCACGAGTAGGACATGACTGAGTACGCACGCAGGCCGGCCTCTAGCCAAGATGGTAGAGCCAACTGACTGAGGCCCAGTTGACTGAGTCATTATAAAGGTAACGTATCTGCTGCTGTGCTGTGCTCACCCACTCAATTGTGTCCAACTCTTTGCAACCCCATGGACTGTAGCCACCAGATTCCTCTGTCCATAGAATTTTCCAGGCAAGAATACTGAAGTGGGCTGCCATTTCCTATTCCAGGTGATCTTCCTGACCCAAGGGTCGAACACGCATCTTTTGCGTCTTCTTCATTAGCAGCCAGATTCTTTGGCACCAGCTGGGAAGCCAATGTATCTGAGACACACCATAATACTACTGTTTGTATTGTTGAAGAAACCACTGCTTCAAGCGTGCCGGCAAGCCCTGGCCTCAGGGCCAGGTATCTGTTCCTATTTGCTGGAAGAGCACAGTACAGAGAGGAAGGCCCTGCAGAAGCAGCTTGGAAGGCGGGCTTCTAGCTGGTGCCATCACAGGCAGACCTCGGAGATAATGCAGGTTTTGGTCTAGACTTCCTTGGTGGCTGGGATGGTAAAGAATCTGCCTGCAATGCAGGAGACCTGGGTCCAGTCCTTGGGTCAGGAAGATCCCCTGGGGAAGCAAACAGCAATCCACTCCAGTATTCTTTCTTGGAAAATTCTACAGACAGAGGACCATGGTGGGCTACAGTCCATGGGGTCACAAAGAGTCAGACACCACTGAGTGACTAACACTTTCACACGTTCACTTTTTACTTCCCCAGTAAAGTGAATATTGCAATGAAGCACGATTTAAAATTTAAGCCTTATTAAATACGTGTAGAGACATCTCTTGGAACTATTTTGGGCCATCAGCATAAAGTGACTATTGCAATAAAGTGAGTCACATGATTTTTTGGTTTCCCAGTGCACATAAAAGTTATTTGTTGTTGCCAAGTTGCTAAGTCATGTGCGACTCTTTGCAACCCCATTGGCAGGCAGATTCTTTACCACCAAGCCTCCTGGGAAGACCTTTTTAAAAGTCAGGTTTACCCTATACTGTAATCTGGGCTTCTCAGGTAGCTCAGTGAAATCTAAAGAATCTGCCTGCCAATGGAGGAGACTCGGGTTTGATCCCTGGGTCAGGAAGATCCCCTGGAGAAGGAAATGGCAACCCACTTCAGTATTCCTGCCTGGGAAATCCCATGGACAGAGGAGCCTGGCGAGCTACAATTCATAGGGTCAGGGTTGCAAAGAGTTGGACACAACTGAAGCAACTTAGCACGCACCCACAGATGGTAGGATTAGAATAATTAAATAGTTAAAACTAAATAAAACTAAAAATTAAATAACCTTTGTGGAAGATCAAAGCATTTTTCTAGCTTTTACATGGTTATCACTTCAAAATACACTTGCTGCTTTTGTTTTAGAAGTATAGAGTATTGCCTGTGAACTGAAGGAAGGAAGGAATATCCATAAACTCAATCTGCTAAGGTTCCCCTCAGACTTGACCATAACTGAGGGAGGAGGTCCACGTGGAGTGAGAGGAGACAGGGGAGCCAGACCCTGACCGCAGAGTGAGCAACAGCCCAAAGCTTCCAGCTCTTGGAGCTGGATGGTGTCCAAGTCACAGACCCTGGCATCCGAACCAAGTTTCAGTCACTTAACACAGGCTCCAAAAGCTGAAGTCTGCTCCAGGAATAGAAACCTTCTCTGTTTTTCCTAAAATCCTCTTTTAAACGGTTTCAAGGTTGTGCAGTGTTTTGCTAATGTTTTAGGGAACTACGGAAAAATTTGCACACTGTAGGGAGAAATAATACAACCAGGAGAACAGGGTTGCCGGGGTTGACCTCCCTGACTCAGGCAGGCGTACTATCAGAGGTCTCCCCACCCCGGGGAGGGGGCCTGGAACATGCTTCTGACATCCCCTTGCAGTTTCCCAGTTTCATGGGGGACGGACTGAGAGGAAGGGCTGGGCTGGGGTGATGGGGTGGCCAAGGATGCCGAGTCAGGACCCAGTGTCAAAGGGCTTGGGTGATGGGCTATAGACCTCGTGTTGTCCTTGATGAGTTTATTCAGGTATTGGGTCAAAGGATCAAATATTAAACTATGGGTTTTTAAAAAAAAAAATCCAAGCGAGGTTTAAAATGTGTATCAGACTTGATTTTAAGGGACCCCTTTTAGGGCTCATCTAGCTAAGTGGTTCTTGTGATAAAGGCCAGTGACAATGCTCACGATATTCCAGTCATCACTTGTCCCCAAACCTCTTCTTGTCTTAAGTCCTCGGTATCAGTCATTTATGACGGGAACTGCCCACACTCAGCTATTTCTGTTACGGTTTTTCCATTAGGCTGTAAAAAAAGCAGAATTTCTACAGGACTTAAATATGTAGCCACCACAAAAAACAAGGAACTGAGTTCAAAAGACCCCTCTTTCATCTTATCCTCTTCTCATCTCCGTCTTTAGAACTCACAGAGCACAGTCTACGATGTGGAGTTGTTTATAAATGCCATTATTATTTTCTTGCTCCTGTTGATAAATGTTATAAACAGCCTTAAATTATATACTGTGTGCTTGGGATTATAGAGCATTTTGGAATTTTTTCTCATGTTTTCTGAACATATCTCCTACATCTGAACTGCCCAGGTGAGTTGATAAAGGAAGGGTGTGTACTGCTTATTTAAGGCTGTGCAGCGTCACCGACAGGCCCTGCCAACCAGGAGGTGCTATCCACTCTTGTTCACACCTCTGTCCTTGAAGACGGCACGGGGTTTCGGATCCTGTAGGTGCCTGGTAAGTGTGTGGTGAACGATGGCTCCATAGGAAGGATTCAGCAGTGTAAACATACAAAGGAAGGAACTTTTACCCATGAAACAAATCATACCAATTAAATTTGGAAAAGAGACAGTTGACTCTGAGTGTTTAAAGATGGGCTGGAAATTATTCAGTAAGACAGAATATCATTAAGAAAGGTGAAGCCTGCCTTTCTTCAGCAGGAAGGAGCCCCTTACTGAAATGCCAGAAGTTGACCCTCTATTCTTAGACTCGATGAAAGTGAAAGTTGCTCAGTCATGTCTGACACTTTGCGGCTCCATGGACTGTAGCCTACCAGGCTCCTCTGTCCAGGGAATTCTCCAGGCAAGAACACTGGCGTTGATGGCCATTTCCTTTCTCCAGGGGATCTTCCCAAACCAGGGATCGAACCCAGGTCTCTTGCCTGCAGGCAGATTCTTTACTGTCTGAGCCACCAGGAGAAGCGTAGACCCAATGCCATCCTTGATTAACTGTCATTTGTATTTTGGGATAAAAATATCTAGGAGAGGCTGTCACCTTATCCAGCATAGCACTGCATTATGGAATACAAGACTTCTCCCTTTAGAATGGCAATTTCCTCTTTTCTAAAACCAAGACACAGAGGCGGGGGCGGGGGTGGGTCTGTCCTTACCGTCAGCGACAAGGCCATGCAGACGAATGTGAACTTCTTGATGTGGGCTGCCGTGACCGTGTTGCTCGTGCTCACCAGTTTATTGCTGGGGTTATTCTAGGGGGGCAAGAAAAGGCTCCGGGTTATCCTGGGCTGACCACTCGTGCGTCTTACTGAGCATCTCATTTCTGTTTGATTTGACGTGTCTGAAGCATAGATGTCAAGGGACAGCTTCAAACACGGCTGTGACTGGACGTCTCTCTCAGACAGCTGTCAGGCTTTTGGACATGATGGCTAACCAGAGGGAGTTCCGGACTGAATTGCCCAGCAGGGTCTCCGGAGTCAGTACCCTCTTCGGGGCTCTGGGTGCCCACCCACCTAGCTCAGGGCCCCGGCCCCTCCTGCAGTGTCCGACCGCCCTGGGCTCTGCAGGCAAGGATGGCAACTGAGCCTGCATCAGGGGGCAACTGGGGCCCCAGAGCGTATCTGGGGGCACATGTCAAGATTCCTGTGAGGGGCACATTTGCTCCCTGAGATAAAGGACTGGGTGTTTCACCCATCTCTTTAGCTCCTGCAACTCAGCACCACCTTTCTTAAGTAGAGAAGATGCTCAAACAGCCCTTATTAAATTGAAATGTGAGCACACGGATGTAGGGGGCCCTCAGACACATCCCTGAGGCTGGCTGATGCCATCTCAGCATCATTGCTAAGTGTACCCGCCACTCAATCAAAACCTTGATTGAGGGTCGCGTGTCTGGCCCTTGACTATCAACAGCAGCTGAGAAAAACAACACCCTCCTCGTTATGGATCCACCGAGCCCCAGAGTTGACTCACGGAAACAAACGACAAGCCCCTGGCTCGCACATCAGCCTAATGACAGATGTGCAAGCGGAGGTGTTACAGGTCCCACTTGCAAGAGACCTTTTGATGTGTGCTTCCCATCAGAGGCTGAGACAGTCTCTGGAAGCCCTTCTCGTTTGTGCTGCCAGCGCAAACCTCTGGAGGGGTTTCCATTTTCTTCACTCCGGTCTCTAAAGCACATCTGCTTTTCCTGGAAAACAGACTGCTGTGTTGGCACAGTGCCCATCACAGCACGTGGGACATCTCTTCATCTGCTCTCCCCCAGGGATCCACGAGGGTGGTCCCCTGGTGGGCTGGGTGAGGAGGAGGCTCCTCTTCCAAACACACATGCCTGCCCCCCCTCCCCGTCCCCTCGTGGTGGCAGCCATGGGCCGTAGCTCCCTCAAGTGTGTTTTGATTTTTAAGACAGAAAATATGTTTGCCAATATGGTGGGAGTAAACCAGCACGTATCATTAGCTCAGCATCAGTGTCTCGTCTTGCTTGCCCCGTTGGCTTTTTCGCAGAGACACAGTCTTTTGTAGGATGATAACCAAACACTAAGGAGAATGTGGAAGAGTGGAAAACTCTCCCATCTCCCTGTTTAGCTAGAAACATCCGAAGGTATGTGAGAAATGTTAAATCTCTAAGTCTGGAACCCACAAGCAGGCTAAGGATTTTCAACTGTCAATGCAGCAAATTCCGGAAGTCCACACAGAGGTGAATAGACAGCATTCATGGGAATGGCCGGAGCGGTGCGGTGGAATGCATGGTGACGATGGGGAGGTTTCACAAGGATCCTGATTTCCTCCAGCATCGGGCTTGAGGGATGCTCCTTAAAGGGATTCTTTTCATAGCGTCTAACCTCTGTGATTGTGAATAAAACAATGTTTTACTTGGCTGCTCTTAGCAAAATTGGACAGGGCTGTATTGTTAAGTTTAATCATTTCAAAGTAGCCAAAACCAATTTTAGATGAGACGCTCACAGCCAGGAGGTTCGAACACAAGTAGAACCCTGCTATTGGATTTTATTATATAGTCTTATTCTCCAAGAGCTAAACATTTAGCAAGAAGACTTATATCCATCTTGGTTTTCGAGGACTTACTTCTATACACGTGTTCCTTGACATGAGAATACTGATTTCCCTCCATAGATTGGCTTAAACCCAGTCCAACATAGCTGTCTGCTGCATGTGACTCAGACCTTCTGAAGTCCACTCTCAAAGGGCTGGGAAGCAGGCATCAAAGGCATTTTTTTAGGACACACTCTGCATTCTGATGCTCCAAGTGAATGTTGGCAAGCGGTGGAGCGTTCAGCTCATTGTTTACTGGGGAAGTTCCAACCCTGTAAAGAGTTCTGAACGAGGGCCTCCCTCTCTTGTGTGTGGCTGTGATCCCTGACTTGCCTGGAAGGGAGCTGCCATCTACAGATGACTGATTATGGGTGGGGGGAGAGAGGCAGGTAATATGCTGGGGATGCTGGTGAACAGACTTCCTCTCGTCACCTCTCAGGGCTCTTTTGGGACCAGATTAAAATGATGTCAGCAATGACTCTGAGCTAGTTCTACAGAAATCCAAACAGTTGCTATTATGGGTACAAGGGGTACGTTGTTTGCTTTTTTCCTATTTTTTCATTTTAAAACATTACATACAATCTTTTGGGGGAGGGGTCTCTTTTTCTACTTATTTGCTTTAGGTTGAAAGTTTAAATAATTATGCTTGAATGAAAAAGGCATTTCTCAAATGATCTGCAGGTCAGTGTTGACCTGGTCTCAGGTTACAGATCTGAAGACTTATGTGCCTCCCTGCAATGTCAGCAGAAGCTTTTAGCTAGAATAAGTACATCCCAGTCCTGAATTTTCATTGGAAGGACTGATGCTGAAGCTGAAACTCCAAACCTTTGGCCACCTGATGTGAAGAACTGACTCACTGGAAAAGACCCTGATGCTGAGAAAGATTGAAGACAGGAGGAGAAGGGGAGGACAGAGGATGAGATGGTTGGATGGTATCACTGACTCAATAGACATGAGTCTGAGTAACCTCCAGGAGTTGGCGATGGACAGGAAAGCCTGGAGTGCTGCAGTCCATGGGGTCACAAAGAGTCGGACACGACTGAGCAACTGAACTGAACCAGCCTGGACCCAGGGTATGCATGTACCCCCTCGAAAGAAAGCCATAAGCTTATGAACTCAAGCACACAACTGTCTGTACCTTCACATCAGCGATGAGGTCAGTAAAAACAAACAAAAAGCAACAAAACACAGAAACGACAACAATATATTAATATTTTTGAGAGCATCATTTTCCTTTTGCAAATAATTTCTCAACAGGAGTAACCTAGAAGTGAAGACCAGTTTGGAGACACGTCCTGGGAGCCACATCAAGGCAAGCATCAATTTGCCTCTGTGATTTCCTGAGGGACGTGTTCCACAATTACCTCCGCCAGCCCCAATGCTACATCAACCTTGCAGAGGGAGGTGAAGCTGAGAGACAGCGAGGTGTCCATCACCGGAGATTGCTGTCTCTCAAACGCTAATTTTAAAGAGAGTGTTTTGGAAACCACGCCGCTCGGGGTTCTCACCTTGTCAAAAGCGGGGTAGACAGCACGGATTTCCGTCAACCAGCCATACGGCATGTGACCCACGGGGTATGTGGCCGTCAGAATTGCCACGGCCTGCAAGAGGAAGAGCCGGCAGTTAGCAAGGCATCCACAGAGAGCATCTCCAGCCTCTGCCTGCCACCTGCCACGTGGCAGCATGAGCCGTCTCAGCTACAGTCCCCTGACAAGTCATTCCATCCCGGGTGACAGCATGGCCAGCCTTGGGATGGCCCTGGAGCAGGAGGAAGGGGCAGAGGCCCCCTGCATCCTGGGGAGCAGGCTGAGCAGGTTCAGGGTGTACATCTGAGGCTAGGAGGATGCGTCTTGTTTTAGATACATTTATCCAGGCCCCGATCATGGATTGAAAAGCCAAGATTTCAACCCTGGTCCTCCAGGTTCTCACAGAGCCAAATGGAACCCTCTAGTCTAGCCCGATTCTTGCGTCTCCAGATGCGATTCTGAGCTCCACTGCTGCTCTCTGAACTCTCAGCACTCAGGGACCACCTCTCTGCCTCCACGCCGTCCTTCAGGGAAGCTGATGGTGCGTACCTGTCCATGGCTTTATGGTACTCGCCACCCCACTCAACTCCCTTCCAGTCTGTTCAGCCCAGGAGAGCCCAATTCTGATGTTTAACTTGAGACAACTAATACTTCTCACAGGAAGCCAAACAGGTTCTTCCAGGAATAGGAGAGTTTCATTTCTTTGTTGTTGTTCAGTCTCTAAGTCATGTTCCACTCTTTGCGACCCCATGGACTGCAGCATGCCAGGCTTCCCTGTCCTTCACCAACTCCTGGAACTTGCTCAAATTCATGTCCATCGAGCTGATGATGCCATCCAACCATCTCATCCTCTGTCATCCCCTTCTCCTCCCCTGCCTTCAATCTTTCCCAGCACCAAGGTCTTTTCCAATGAGCCAACTCTTCACATGAGGTGGCCAAAGTATTGGAGTTTCAGCTTCAGCATCAGTCCTTCCAATGAATATTCAGGGTTGGTTTCCTTTAGGATGGACTGGTTTGATCTCCTTGCAGTACAAGGGACTCTCAAGTGTCTTTTCCAACACATTTCAATTTTTTGGCACTCAGCCTTCTTTATGGTCCCACTCTCCTATCTGTACATGATTACTGGAAAAACTACAGCTTTGACTATACAGACCTTAGCTGGCAAAGAGATGTCTCTGATTTTTACTATGCTTTCTGGGCTTGTCATAGCTTTTCCTCCAGGGAGCAAGCGTTTTTTAATTTCATGGTTGCAGTCACCCTTCATTTTGATGCCAGGAATGTGAGTGAGGTAGGTCTTCAGCTGGTGAAGACACTGCTCTGAGGAGTAGGTGGTGGAATCAGGCAGATCTGGATTCCAGCATCACTCCATCACTTCCCAGGTGTGTGTGAAGCCCAAACCCTCTCAGGCCCCCTCTCTGTTCCTCCAGCAAAACCACAAGACTAACAACAACCACGGCACAGAGCTGTTGGGAGTCAATGAGATGTATGCAAGTGCCAACCCCATCAGAAGCAGATGGTTAATTCATGTCAGTTCTGTCTCCCTATGCTGAGGTCTGTCTCTATGCACTGAAGTCCATTTAGAAATGATTTTAACATACAAATTATCTTGGTTGTTTTTTTATTTTTAGGGGAAGATGGAATTCTAGCACACAGGTGATTGGTGGGGGATGGGGCATGTCCCATACTTTTTACAGGACAGCTGAAACAAAAGTACTAGGTTAAAAAGCTGCCATGTTACAGAAGCCGCCCCAAAGGACATTCGTGAGTCAAGAAAACAAAATCCAGGAACCCACGGAGGCAAGAGAAAGCATTCAGCTTGTGATTTATGTACTTCTCTTTCCAGGCCAACATGAGCTGCTTCCCGGGACATGGAACCTGGCAAGAGACCCCGGCCTGGAGACGTGCTGAAAGTGCATGCAAGGGCAGTTGTGTAAACAGGAGGCCCTTGGGAGTGGCCACCGGCCTTCCTGAAGGATCAGCAGTCCCAGAGCCAGAGTTAATTCCCCAGAAGGCAGCAGATGAGCAAACAAACGAAGTCTTTCTATTTGTTCATACCATACTGGCATGATGGAAAAATATTTTAAAAATGTTTCGACTCTCTCCCTGGAGGAGCTGCCAGTTTCCAGATGAATTTCTTGAGTTGTGAGTAAATAGAGGAGACCCTCCTTTGAAGGAAGGCAGGTTGCCGAAGATGCAGAAGCCATGGTAGGTTGGGTGGCACATTCAGGAGGCGGAGCAATGACAGGTGAGGGAGGTCGGCGGAACACAGAAGCATCAGCCCTTGCCTGCTGGGTACTTCTGCGCATGGCCGGTCCCGTCGTCCTCTGTGACTGCAGTGAAGAGGCTCCACGCTGACTCCATGGGGAAATGGAGAGGCCAGTGAGTGGGAGAAAGAAAACGTGGATTCTAACACAGTCCAGCTTCTTACTACTTTTGCATCCTTACCTTGGTTTTTTCATGTGGTAAACGAGAAGGAAGAATAAGATATCTTCCTCCATACTCATTACATTCATTCAGTCACTTAGACGCATCCGACTTTTTGTGACCCTATGGACTGCAGCCCGCCAGGCATCTCTGTCCTTCACTATCTCCCAGGGGTTTGCTCAAACTCTCTCATCCTCTGTCTTCCCCTTCTCCTCCCGCCCTCGATCTTTCCCAGCATCAGGGTCTTTTCCCATGAGCTTTGCATCAGGTGGCCAAAGTATTGGAGCTTTAGCATCAGTCCTTCCAATGAATATTCAGGGTTGATCTCCTTTAGGATTGACTGGTTGGACCTTCTTGCAGTCCAAGGGACTCTCAAGAGTCTTCTCCAGCACCACAGTTCGAAAGCATCAGTTCTTTGGTGATCAGCCATCTGTATGGTCCAATTCTCATATCCATATACAACTACTGGAAAAACCATAGCTTTGATTATACAGACCTGTGTTGGCAAAGTAATGTCTCTGCTTTTTATTACACTGTCTAGGTTTGTCATAGCTTTTCTTCCAAGGAGCAGGCGTCTTTTAATTTCATGGCTGCAGTCACTGTCCACAGTGATTTTGGAATGCAAGAAAATAAAGTCTGTCACTGTTTCCATACTCATAAAAAAAAAAAATCACATCATTCTAAGTCACGGATGGAGATCCTCAATGCTTTCTTGTGTGAAGGTATCATAGAACTTAATATCACAGGATTTCTTTGCTCTCAAGAGGAACTGGAAACAAATTTGTCAGCCACCTCCCCGCCCCCATTTGTTACACGGTGACTTTGGGCACCCATGTTCCCAGAAGGGGCCTTACCTCTGTAGCTGCAGAACTGCCACCGAGGTCCCGGGAAACAAAGAGGTTGACAATGGGTCTACTGATTCTCTGTGTGGCCAAGATGAGTGCCAGAGGCCACCAGAAACTCAGCATCTTTCTTATTGTTGCATCTCCCTGTATCAACAAAATGGGATAAAGTTCGCTGAACTTGAGAAGGAGAACAGAAAAAAATAATTCAGAGTCAAAGCCTTTTCTTTTCATGTCAATCATGAGTCAATTCACTATACTTAAAAATAATGTAGGAAAAGCCTCTGTAAATAAGCCAAGTTGAATTAAAATAAAATGTACAGTCTTATTAGAATTGAACTTAGACAGCTGGCAAGCTCCCGTGAAATCAAAACACGCCTTTAAGCTTGATGGCTTCAAACCACTATTGTCTAAACAGGGCAACGCTAACCCAAGCAGAACCCAGCTTCACAGCCTGAGAAACAGGTGAGAGAAGTTCTTGTTCATATCATAAAACTGACTGGCTAGAAGCCATGTCGGTAAGAGGTAGTTCGTAGAAGTAAAACGTTATTGTAATTTATTTTGGAATCAGTATGGTCACGAATAGCCTAATTATTTGGGCACGGTATAAGTCTATGACAGACGTTCCTAATCTCAAGGCTCTGACAGAAGTCATGTAAATGTTCAGAAGCATAAGCAAAATAAAAGCACAGTAAAGAAAAGGCTATCTATTAACAATTCCACAGCAAAGATAGGCACTATTTTGACACCTGGCTTTTATCAAGTGACTTTGGTTTCGAGTCTTCATAAAGGTGAGTGTCACACCCTGGGGCCACCTGAGTCACTTTATTTCACTTTGCTAGCAGCTGAATGTTAAGATGGATTGCTACCATCAAGACCAATCTGATGTGGTGGTCCTCATGATGGAAATATCTCAATCTGATATTATTGATGGCCTGACCTCAGATCAAGGTGAGTGGTCAGTACAAGGACTGTTTTGACATGACAAAAGTAACATGTGGTCAAAGGTGGGATCAGGGTTAGAGTGTGGTAATGTACTCAGTTTATATATGTATATAAATTGAAATTGCTAGTCATTCAGTCATATCTGACTCTTTGCAACCCCACAGACTGTAGCTCACCAGGCTCCTCTGTCCATGAGATTCCCCAGGCAAGAATACTGGAGTGAGTAGCCATTCCCTTCTCCAGAGTATCTTCCTGACCCAGGGATCGAACCTGGGTCTCCTGCATTGCAGGCAGATTCTTTACTGTCTGAACCACCAGAGCAGCCCTATATATACACATACATATACATACATATATATGTGTGTGTGTATGTGTGTGTGTGTCCACACACACACATTCATGTACATATATACACACCACTTTGCATGCTAAGTGGCTTCAGTCATGTCTGACTCTTGTGACCCCATGGACTGTAGCCTGCCAGGCTCCTCTGTCCATGGGATTCTCCAGGCAAGAAAACTGAGGTGGGTTGCCATGCCCTCCTCCAGGGGATCTTCCTGACCCAGGGATAGAGTGGTCTATTTATATTTATATATAAATACAAAGTCATGTCTATTTGCCTTATAGCTGGATAGATACCAACTCAATTGGTATCAGAGGGTAGAGAAGATTAGCATACATATAAATCACATACTGATGAAAAGAATGCTTTGGTCATCTGGGTAAGATTATACCTTGTTTGTACCATATTCACCTTTTGAGGCACAGACCTCTGCCTCCATCAGGAGGGCTTCTGAGACCACATCCCTCTCTTCCTTCTCTTAGCCTCAGAAGGGAGGCTCTTGTATTCCCATTGTGGTCTCTGTGCTGTCTGGTCTGAATATTGTTCCTGTGTTGGTAACTAAGCCAAATGGGACATGAAGCTGACTGAGACCACAGACCATACTTAAAATTTATAAATTTTAAATTTAGAAATTAGGTGTCACCTAAACCCTCCTCAACTCTCTCTGTAGAAGGTACCTGAATGAGTGTGTTTAGTCAGTACAGAAAGCCCAAACCCAGTCTGGATCCCTGCTGTGAAATTAAATAAATGTGAGGTCAATGGTACCAGGGCTCCTGAAATCTGTGTTGATCACAGAGTGACTTCCTTTTGACCACAGAGTAAGAAGAACCATCAACACTGTGCCTCCACCTGGGCCTGACGTGACTCACTGTGACAGTCTTCTTGTATGGAGATAAGAAGGCTGGAGAGTGACCTCTAGGGTCTCTCTTCCATCTCTAGAGTTCACCAGCTCACCAGCTGTTTATCCCTGTGGACATTACCAAGCACTTGACCTTGGGATATGACATCCCAGAGCACCTGCCTGTTATGCTGACACGTTGAATCACAGGGGTAGGATCAAACTGTATTCCCCTCGGATGTACAGACAGGCTGTCCTCGGGGTCTAAGGACCTACCCCCAGCTCCGGTCCACTCCTGTCCGGGATGATGTCGTGGATGTTCTTGTAGTAGCCCAGACACAGGGTGGTGCAGCGCACGAGGGCGCCCATGTACAAGGACAGGATGGGGATGAGCAGCGGCTCCCTGCACTCCAGGTGACTGTGAAGTAGAATGGCTACAAAAACGACCTGAGAGGTGGGGAAACAGACAGTCATCAGGGAGGGGACGGAGCCAGTTAACAGAAGCCCAGCCCAACCTCTTGCACCCGCAACTGAGATGGATCTCTGAGCAGAAGCCTTGGCACTGAAGGCGAGGAGAGCGGGACCTGGGGCTACTGCTCGACGCTTCTCTTGGGGAATCCAGGCTCAGGTGTTTGGGAAGCACTGGAAGGACACACGGCCACTCAGCTCTGTTCACCACTAAGTGTTTCTTTTAAGGCAACTGCGCACCTGGTTAATGTTATTGCTAAAGACTAGCCAGAAACTTTGGCTTCCGGACCCTAAACGATACAGAAGAATTTTGCCCTCTCCAGGTGCACAGGTAATCCACGCCAGAGGACCTAAGTGACCTTCCGCAAAGGACAGAACAGTGGCCAGCGACAGGCCACAGAAAAACGGCCATTTACGTGTATAACGTGGACTCCACTAAACACGCTGCGAAAGCCGCCAGTGTTAATTATAAAACCAGACAATCTAAATTTAAGATATTGACTTACAAACGTGGCATAGGTTAAAAAAAAATACAAAGTCAGCAGGGATTGAAATAATAGTAAAGTGTCAATCTCTGTTGAATGGTACAGGCTCTAAAGCAAATTTATCAAACTATTTAACGTCTCATCTTGTAGAAATGAGGGAATCAGTCCAGCCTCTGGGCAGAGTCCTGGGATTCCCATCTCGGGAGGAGTCCTGAGGAATAGTGGGTGCAGAGGTAGGAAAATGGGGGAGGGAGAGAGTATCTGAGCTACATCAACCTTCTTAGCCAATCATCCATGGAAGGATAGGCTTGTGAAATATACCGCTGCGAAGTGAGTCTGACCAAAGGAGGCATACTCTGATCGCTGCATTCTCAAGGAATGACTGGTGACAGAAAGTTGAAAAAGAAGCTGGAGAATGAGCATGATTCATCAAACGCGTGCATTCAATTGCTGTAGGGAACAGAGCAATCCAGAGGAACTTTGGAATGAAAGAAAAGTATTAGACGTTAGAGGTGGTCAGCTTATCTCACAAACTGACACGTGTGCCGGGGCTGTTGTTCTTAAACCACTAAATGCTACAGAACCTGTCAGAGGTGTGCGCAGGGGGATGCAGACGACAGAGCTATGTGACCCGGCTGCCTGGGCAGGACCTGGCTGCCCGGAGCACGGATGACGCGAGTGTCCATGCATGCTCACGATCACGCACTCACGTTCACGCTCACTGAGGATACAGTGGAGCCCACTGATGGAAGGAAAGATGCCCGTGACTGTCTCCATGCCTGCTGCTTCCCAGGGGAACAAATGTTCTGCATTAACTGCTGCTGCTGCTGCTGCTAAGTCGCTTCAGTCGTGTCCGACTCTGTGCGACCCCACAGACGGCAGCCCACCAGGCTCCGCCGTCCCTGGGATTCTCCAGGCAAGAACACTGGCGTAGGTTGCGATTTCCTTCTCCAATGCATGAAAGTGAAAAGTGAACGTGAAGTCATATTAACTGAAGGATGGCAAAGACCAGCTGGGCAAAGCCTTGTTAAGGCTCCATTGTGTTTGGAACAGAAGATTGAGTTTTGTGATGTGGCCAAGATGCCCATTTATTTCTCTAACTAATCAAAGACCTCTCAGGGGCCCTAACATGCAGACTAGTATGTCTGCAGCAGGCTTCACATTCGACATACACAAACCTACGGTGTTAATGAAGATGACAGTGTTTAGAGACTGAGAACATGCTGGAGGGAAAATGAATATGTGAAGACGAACCGCTCCTCTGCCAACTCCAGGAAGGCTCCTGGTGGTGCCATCAAGACGGCCAGGTGAGCAGACTCGAGGAAGAAGATCTGGACATGAAGGAAAAGGGAGGGGAAGGTATGGAGAGGACCAGAAGGAGGAGCAGAGTGGGCTAGAGTGGGGCAGAGGCGGGCAGGAGCCATTCGGCCCAGAGCAGTCCAAGGCCAGAGTGATGGTTTTGTCAGCCTCCCCCGTGCTGTTAATAGCTTGATGCCATGTGGTCCAACACTTATTGTACATCTTACATCTTCACTGCGGGTTGGGTCAGTTATCAGGTATCAATTATCAGTTAAAACAACACCTGGCCCTTCTGCATTTCAATCCAGAATTAAGATTTTTGAATCTGATACAGCCATCAAAACTGCATTGGGTTATTTTGTGAGCGGAACCTACAGACTCAGTAGTGAGGATTTTCCCAGGGAGAGCCTGCTCTGGGCTGGGGATGGATAAGGTGGTCCCAGACTCTGTTCTCCTGGAGCTGACAACCTCACGGGGAAGGCAGGGGTCATGGTCAACCCCTGACAAGGCCAGTGAAGGGAAGAGGGTGGCGGTGCTGGGAGTGGGGAGGAGGCTGTGGAGTGAAGGGGAGTCGCCCCGTGGGGGTGCATCTGAGCTGAGACCCAGAGCCCAGGCAGCTGGCTGGCAGCGGATTGCAGGAGCCGGTGGTAGGTGGGGAGAGCAGAGGCCAGGGCATTCCCTTCTGGGCAGAAGGATCCAGGCAAAGCCCCCAGGGGGAGGGGTTTGGCTGCACTGGGTCTGGAAGGGAGGACCAGGGGCTGGAGGGCAGAGAGCTAGGGGACAGAGGAGAGTGATTGGGCTGGGGAGGAAGCAGGGCCAGTGGGTTTTCAGCCCCTCTCAACCTGTGATCAGGATACTGGCTTTTTATCTTAAGAACGCCAAGGAGGCAATTTGAAAGCAGGTTTGAGGAGGGGGTGAGGTGGCCAGAATGTCACTGAGAATCGATTTCTGTGGTCCCAGTGGGGAAGGAGGGAGGAGACCCAGAGCACAGGGGCAGGCCAGGGGACAGGAGGCATCTCTAGGGATCCAGGTGGGAGGGCTGACCTCTCAGAACAGAGCAGCAGAGATGGGGAGAAGTGGGCTGATAAGGAAGCATCTAGGATTAAATGTTTTAGACAGATGGGAATGAAGAGGGGTGCTGCTAGGGTGGCTCCTGGGTTTCTGAGCAGATGGCAGGGGCAGAAGTTCATTCAAAAATGCAGTCATCAAGATCATGAAGATTATGAATGGAGGCTTATGATGCCGTTGCAGGATCTGAGTGGAAATATCATAGAGACATTCAGATGCCTTGTGCAGAGGGCTTGGCTGCAGACAATTATTTGGTGAATATCAGTCATGTTACAGATGGTATAAATGCAGGGCAACCATCAGATTCTTCATGAATAGAATACACAGTGAGGAGGGATGGGTCTTGAGCAACTTAAGCATTGACATATCAATAGATGACCTGGGCTGTCAGAAGTAGAAGAAAAACCATGATATGGTGGTGTGAGAGCCAGTGAGAAGGGGTGTTTCATGGAGGAGGGCGCAGTCAACAGAATGAAGAGTTACTGAGACACCCATGAGGTCAATGGAAACTGCTGCACTGGATTCAATGGCAAGCAGGTCATTAGTGAGAACTGTGTGGGTGAGCTGATGGGAGTGGAAGTCAGTCTGCAGTAGGTAAAAGAAGGAAAGAGAAGGGAAGAAATGGAGACCCTGAGTGGAAACCACCTTTCTGAAAGGTTTGGCTGTGAAAAAATAGAATTGTAGCTACAGAGGTACATGGGAGCCAGAAAAAGCTTGTTGCTGATGCTGTGGTTATGTGTTTTTTTTTTTTTAATTTAAATTTATTTATTTTAATTGGAGGCCAATTACTTTACAATATTATATTGGTTTTGCTATACATCAACATGAATCCGCCACGGGTTGTGGTTGTTTTAAGATGGCAGAAGTTTGAGCATGTTTCCATGTCAAGAGAAATGATCCAGGGGAGAGAGAAAGAGTCACTGATAACTGATGAATAAGGTTCCCCAGAAAGCGGGACAGGACAGGCTCAGAGGCACTGGAGGAAGGAGTGGCCTGGGACCAAGGAGGGACATGTGCTTTCCTGTAATGGGGACTGCAGAGGTGATGCAAGGGTCTGAGAGTAGGCATGTGGGTTTGAGCTCCTCAGTGAAGTGGGCAGTGAGGTCATCTGCTGGGGACAGTGAGGTGGGTGGAGACCCTCGGACATAGTCCCTAGAGTCAGCTGAGGTGAGTGATGAGACTGTGAATGTATACAGAGATCAGTTTGTCCCACTGTGAAACTTTCTGCAGGAGCACTTGCTACCTGGGTGCAAGTGGTGCAAGCTGCACACCATTGGGTGGTTCAGAACTGGGATCTCGCCAGAAGGCTTCGATGGAAAGACAGGAGATGAAGGGCCTTACAGTGGTATGGCCAGATTACTCAACTGGGATCCTGGGATCCCAACTCTGGGGTCTGAGCTGACTTCAGAAGGCCAGGGCTGACGGCAGCAGAAAGAGGAAAGAACTGGAGATTCCAGAGAGGTCCAACAACACCCCCCCACACAAAGTTTCATTTAATACTGAGCAAGCTAAGAAGGTCCAGGTGATCATGAAATATATAAAAAAGGTGTGACTATTACTATAATGGTGACACAGAAAACTGTATCATGTTGGAACCAAACCAAGAGGTTTTTTTGTATTATGATATGAAATTAGCTTACTAAAAATTACTTTTTAAATAGGAGTTGGGACTGACACTCAAGGCATTACAAACTGTTTTCATATTATAATTGGTGATCACTCCCTTCCTATCTATGCCAAGGTGGTATTTCAAGGGACTTTCACGTTTAGACCATGAAATTTTTGCACCTTGTTTTATGTCCCTGGATATTTCCAATGTCTCTTAGTTTATAGTCTACGGGAACTTGAATATAATTTGTATCCTACTTCTGTGTGAAAAGTGTACAAATCTTAATTATGTTGAATTGGTTCATGGTGCTTTTCAGGTCTACCATATTCTTCTACTTTTCTATATATTCATTTTATTAATTTTTTGAGAGCTTGATATTGAAACTGCAACCAAAGATCTTAATTCATCTACTTAAAAATTGTAATATATAGTGAAACTACATGTAACTTTGTTCTGGATTTTCCAAATCTCCTGTAAATGCATTATCATACTTTCATAATTTAAAAAATAAAAATAAAAACCTTTAAAAATGTTTCTAAAAAAGGACTTTGCCTGGGATTTATTTTTTCTTTACCAGATCTGGTAATTCACAAATGCTTTCAAGTAATGAGAGGAATGAAGTAGAGGGTGGGAGTGAGAGCAAAAACTGAATTTATTCCCTCAGCCAAACCATGGCAGGAGCTCGAGCTACAAGGTTCAAAATAACTACATTACCTGGAATAGCCCGAGGTCAGATGGCACCTGAATCCAACTGCCATTGCCCCGAGTAACCAGGTAGGTTTATTCTGAAATTTTGAGCCTTCCCAGCAGGCAGGGGCCAGTACTAGTTTTAAAATTAAGAAGGAAAAAGGCTGTGGGCATACTGTGAAAGCATTTTTCAGGAATACGATTTCTTTCTTTTACTCTTGGATGCTTGCTGTATTTATCTAAGGCAAAGCTGTGTGCTTTTCTTTTTGCCTTTGAGGATACCACATCTACAGATGCTCACACAGGCGTCAATGCTCATGTTAAAAATGAGAGGTGTTCCCTTAATTTCCCTTAATTTCAGTAAGTGATTAGCGTGAATGAGGCAGTTCAGTTCATCCCTCAGAGGATGAATCAAAAGTAAGACCAAGCAAAAAATCTCCAATAACTCAATAAGAAAATTAACAAAGATACATCAAAGAATGATGTTAGGGGGATATTCAGGCATGTGCTAGAAAACGCACACACACTCACACACACACACAAAGACACACTCTTAATGTTAGCAGGAAGCAATTTAAATTACTTTAAATAGTGATCCATGGAGTCAATGCAATTAATTTGGAAATTTAAATCTTGGCCTTTAGGGAGGTACTAATTGAACAGTAGATTATTTCAAAAAGGTGGTTGAAAGACTAGCATGCTCAGCAGGGAAAAACCAGGAAGAACCATGTGGACACGTTCCTAGCACGGAATTGAGAATTGGAAAGCAAGTTTAGAAATCAGTCCACCTCCTTCTCCATAAAGATATCACTCTCCAAATCCCCAACTGTAGGAACTAAGTCTAACTTACAGAGTATAGCAATTAAGTATCTTCTGCAAAAAACTGTCATTGTATCTTTGATGGAAGAAGAAAGGAAGGAGCATGGAAACCAGGGCCGGTGCCAGACCCTGGGGAAACTGGACAGAAGCAGAATGTTCTCAGACTCAATTTCCTGATTCTAAGTTGGGGGGAAGATGCCTGAATTGCCCAGGTGGCAATGACAATTAAAGACTACTTTCTAGGCGCGCTCTTCTAAACCTCCCGGAGTGACTCAGCCACATAGAGGCCAGTGTGTCCACCCCATCAGGTGCACAGTGACCCTGTGACCATGTGCTAGCCATGGCTTTAGTCATTTTGAATGCAAGAGCCTTAACAATAAAGGTCAAAACCTCTGATAGATTCAATTCCTGCAATCCCCCCTTTTCGCAAGATTCTACACACTGTAATCACCGGAGGGTTCGTTTAACAAGCATTTATCAAAGTCCATGTTTGATTTGAATCAAGTAGGGATGCACTGCAGAGTGGATGGACGTAAATGAGGCGTCAGCCAGTTCTGTCCATCACCTGAAAGGAGCAGCTTTGACACACACACACCACACTTACCTGAGCTATGACATCTGAGATTGAGGCACATCCGACCAGGAAACTATATTTGTGTTTTAAGAGAATGCCAGCATGGGTCCATGCCTGCCGGGAAGGAGAGATTTGGGCATGAGATACATTTAGGATTAGGTTACTTCTGGTTCTTATGAGTTCCTGGGCGTTCTTAAAATAGACATTATACCCACCCACCTCCCAATCTTGGTAGCACAAGTTTAATGAATCTTTGATTGATACAATGATTGTAACTTAACCTGGTACCCAGGACCAAGTGAGGTTTTTAAGTGGAACCAGTGACCACATAGTATTTGTTTGGTACCAATTATCTGAAGACTAGTGTCCTGGTTCATGGGCCTGGCAGGAAATCTGGGTGAATACCAGGAACGGGGGCCAGTGTGAGTCACAAAGCACAGCTTTCTGGTCTGTGAAGCAGGTTCCAATGAAGAGGGCTCAAAACTGGTTCTGAGTTACTGCAGTCATTACAGGCTCCCACTGACTGATCAGGGCTCTACCACTTCCTTCTCTTTAAGTTTGGGCAAGATGTGATCTGACACTTTGTGCCTTTGAGGGGAATTAAGAGGAAGGTGCTAGAAAGCCTGCAGACAACGAAAAGCCCAGGGGATGGCAGGTTTGGAGAAGGTTTGAAGTTCAAAGTAGGATCTGTTTCAGTATCATCTTTCTAACTAGTAAAGGTCAACCTGAACTGACACAGAAATAACATTTCACGTGAGCTAAACACAAGCACACCTAGGGAATAACCTAGGTCTGCGTCAAGACTACGTAACTGCTTCTATTGCTACTTCCTCCTCAGCTCACAGGTCCCAAGGTGCCAAATATGGAAAGAAAGGCAAAGTGTAGATGACAACTGTAAACTGTGGATGGTCGGCTGTATTTATTGACTGAAAGTGACCTGGATGATAAGCTTCAAAAATATTATCTCTCCGACTAATACATCAGGGCCATGCTGTAGGGTGTGTGTGTGTGTGTGTGTGTGTGTGTGCACGTGTTCATGTGTGTGTGTGTTTGGGGAGATGATATGTATTATTTTGGTCTTTATCAGTAATCTCTTACTACTGGTCTTTTGGGGGAGTTGGTAGATGAAACATGGAAGAAAAGTGTGCTGATCACAAATGTTTTGAGTTTTGGGAACTTCTGCGGCAAACGAGCCTGTGAGCCACTTTTAGTCCTGTGTCCCCTGATAATTGTAGTTCTTCTGTGTGTTAGCAGTCTCAGGGCAGATAGGAGGAAGGGCATTAGAATCTCAGACTCTGCCTAGGAAGCTAGGTCACTCTCTTAGGCTGTGAAAAAGGTCGGTCACCCCATTCAGTTCTTTCACTGCTTTGAGGGCACTGTGGTGCCACCTCAGTCCAGCCTGGGCCCCGTGGGGACTCTGCTTCCACACACCCCAAATCCTTGGCCTTTTTCTTTTGGAGGCAGGGGGCATAGGGGTGGAAGGTATGTGTCCGCTACCAGAGTAAACACACCTGATGATAAGTAAGAAAAAAGAAATCCAGGCACAAGTGTTCCAATGGCCAAATTCTTAGCCTAAAGTGATGTCAGGACGACTGAAAATCAGAACCTTCGCTGGAAACTGAGGGTTTAGTGTCTAAGGCTCCCCCACACCACTAGGAAGCTGTCAGATTCAGTGAGGCTGTGCCCGTAACCCAGCTGCGGGCACAGTGAGACTTCTGATGACATTTGAGAGGATGGACCACGTGCATTTTTATTAGCACCTTGCCTCCTTCCTCTGAGGATTTGGGGCTGCTGCCTTAACCTTGATACAGAGGTCCACTCACCTCACACATCTAATGTATACAGAACTGGAGGAGAGGGGTGGTTAAGCAAAGCAAAACAAAACCTATACAACCGTAAAATCAAAGGCCGTCTTCTTATAAGAAATGCCTTGCTGCATGCTAATGATTTGTGTTTACTTTCACGTATGTCTAAAATTTTTCATAATGAAAAATTGTTAAAAACTAGAAATAACCCCATACAAGTGATCATATTTTAAAGCTACCTTCCAAGGGTAATTTAAAATGGATCCCAAAGAAAGCGTTTATTTTCCACCATTAGCCATTATTGGAGATATATGTATATGTGTGTGTATATATATATATATATATATATATACATACATACATATTTTTTTTTTTGCTAAGTCTCTCTTATATCTACAATACAAATGAATAGGAAAAAAGCATTCTTTGAGAACTTTTCAGTATCAGGACCAAGAATTTAATCTATGGAAGTGAGTCATCTTTATCTACTCTAGCAAAGCTGGTGATTAAAGTAACAAAGCCCTATCAGTATATTCAAGTGAGTTTTATTGTAAAAAGCTTTGGGTACTTATACCACACAAGTGGTAAGTTTATCTGAAAGCTATCCTGATCTCTTGAGCCTGAATATATCAGAAAAGAATTTATATTTGAATCAAATTTTCAAGGGAGCTCTCTTGCCTCCTACCAGAACTTGTGGCAAATACAGACCATTCTCATAAAATAAACTGACAAGATGGACTGGTTAAAAGTCAGTGAGTGGTCAATTGGAAATCTTCCGCACAGCTGGTGGAGAGGTAAAATTGTGCAGCTGCTCCATCAGTATGATGGAGCCTCAAAAACTTAAAAACAGAATTATTATATGATTTAGCAATCCCTCTTATGGGTATATACTCAAAAGAATTACAGCAAGGACTCAAAGGGATATTTGTACACTCATCTTCCTAGTGGCGGTATTCATAGCAGACAAATGTGGAAATAACCCAGATGCCCATGAGTGGATGAAAGGATAAACAAAATACAGCTTATACATACAAGAAATATTACTCAGCCTTAGAAAAGGACATTCTGACACAGCCTACAACATGCATGAACCTCGAAGATATTCTGTGAAGTGAAATAAGCCAAGGAGAGACAAAAAGACAAGTACTGTATTATTCTATTCATGAGGTACCAAGAGTAGTTGAGTTCACAGACACAGAAGTAAGAGTGGTGGCTGTCAGGGACTGGGGGAGGGTGGGGAGTCCGTGTTCAGAGGGGACGATGGAGAGAGCTGAGTGTGGACGGTGGGGATGGGAGAAGAGCAACGTGAAAGCACCCAGCGCCACTCAACTGCACTTAACAATGGGTCAGATGGGAAATTCCACGTTATATGAACATTCCTCCAGTGAGAAAAGTGTGGAGGGCAGTGAAGAGAGCCTCAAGGGTGTAGGTCATTTTGTAGGGAGTTCAGTTCAGTTCAGTCGCCCAGTCATGTTTGACTCTTTGTGACCCCATGGACCGCAGCACGCCAGGCCTCCCTGTCCATCACCAACTCCCGGAGTTTGCTCAAACTCATGTCCATTGAGTCAGTGAGGCCAAGCAACCATCTCATCCTCTGTCATCCCCTTCTCCTCCTGCCCTCAATCTTTCCCAGCATCAGGGTCTTTTCCAATGAGTCAGCTCTTCGTATCAGGTGGCCAAAGTATTAGAGTTTCAGCTTCAACATCAGTCCTTCTAATGAACGCTCAGGACTGATCTCCTTTAGGATAGACTGGTTGGCTCTCCTTGCAGTCCAGAGGACTCTCAGGAGTCTTTTCCAACACCACAGTTCAAAAGCATCAATTCTTCGGCACTCAGCTTTCTTTACAGTCCAACTCTCACATCCATACATGACTACTGGAAAAACCATAGCCTTGACTAGACGGACCTTTGTTGGCAAAGTAATGTCTCTCCTTTCTAACATGCTGTCTAGGCTGGTCATAACTTTCCTGCCAAGGAGTAAGTGGATCTATTGTAGGGAGTAAGTGGACCCATTTCCATTTCTGGGTTGCCAGAGGCTGGGGGAGGGGTGGATGGGGAGTTAGTATTTAACAGGAATAGAGTCAGTATCCCAGGATGAAAAGAGTTCTGAAGATTCACAACAATGTGACTATACTACAGGCCATTGCACACATAAAAATGGTTCAAATGGTAAGTTTTAGGTTATGTATTTTTTTAAACCATAATTTAAAAAAAATGCCAACGATCTTCCGTACTCACCATCGCATCCATAAAAGGGAAGGCAGCGAGATACAGGAAGGCCCTTCTTGTTTTGTTCCCCACCGACTCGTCCACATGGTGCAATTTATTGATGATATAGTAGCCTAGGTCACTATATGCTGCAAAAAAATATGCACGGCAATATTTAGAAAAAGTTATCCTCATAAGCTTTTTATCTCAAAAGTTTAAAACAATTTTAAAGATTATATATATATATATATATTTTTTTTTTTTTTTTTTGGTAGAAAAATCTAGATAAGCAAAAGGATGAAAATCATCTACAATCTCATCCATCCTTCTGCCCAGAAGGGGTCACAGTCAACACTCTGGGTGCTAATCATCCAGTTGTTTTATGGGTGTTTTGTGGTGGAGTATGTGTGGGTGTTTTAACATAAAAATGGCATCATACTACCTACATACCCTTTTGTGAACCATAAACATCTTTCCATAACATGCTTCTATATTTGATTGGTTGTACTGAATTCCTTTTTGCCGGTTTATTTAGTATCACTTGCTCAATCTCCAAGTATTACATATTTAGGTTGTTTCCATTCTTTTGATATTATAAAAGAATGCTTGATGGCTAGTTTGAAAGCTCAATGCCAATGTAGTTGTTGTTTAGTTGCTAAGTCTGACTGTTTTGCCACCCCGTGGACTGTAGCCCACCAAGCTCCTCTGTTCATGGAATTTCCCAGGCAAGAAGACTGGAGTGGGTTGCCATTTCCTTCTCCAGGGATCAAACCTGCATCTCCTGCACTGGCAGGGGGGTTCTTTACCACGAAGCCACCAGGGAAGCCCTCCATGTCTGTTGGTATTCTTAATTATTTACTAAGAGAAAATTCCTATGTGTTAATATGCCTTTTCTTTTTTCTTTAATAAGTTTAATGGATCTACAATATTATGCTAGTTCCAGGTGTACAACACAGGGATTCAACAAAACGTGGCTTTTCAATAGAAATTTAAAGGTAGCTAGTCACTGTTTGTAATTCTTTTTGTTTCATTTTCCCAAGGAAGGCAAAAACTGTGGGGGATGGAAACTGTGGGTATAGTTTGCCCAGTAGAAAAATGCTGTCTCTGTGCTTTCCAAGTCCCTCCAATGTGAGGATTTGGGACCAGTGTGTAACTAGAACATAATGGGCTTTTACCAACAAAGGCTGAATGAATGTGTACGTGCTCAAGGGTGAGAAAGGTAGAAAGAGAAAAATTCAATAATGTATGAACTAAGCACTCTGACATTGCTGTGTGTGTGTGTGTGTGTGTGTGTGTGTGTGTGTTATTTGTCTACAACTCTTTGTGACCCCATGGACTGTGGGTCTCCAGGCTTTTCTGTCCGTGGGATTCTCCAGGCAAGGATATTGGACTGGGTAGCCATTCCCTTCTCCAGGGGATCTTCCCAACCCAGGGATTGAACCTGGGTCTCCTGCACCACAGGCAGATTCTCTACCGTCTGAGCCACCAGGGAAGCCCTCTGACATTTTAGTAAAGGTTAAATAAAATATTGACTATTTCCTACCTCATTGATGCAAAGTTTAGACCATGTAGGAAAACAATAATCTTTGTGTTTTCATAGGGTTTTACATAGCGCTCTAATAGTAGTGTTCCTGCTGTGTTCACTCTTTCATTAATATGAATATTTATGTACTTGAGAAGCGCAGAAGCTGCTTTGAAAGCAGAAAGGTCAAATGTCCCCCTTACTTTTTTGTGAAACAATCAGAATCCCTTCCTCCATTTCAAAGTGTGGGGGACGATTTGTTACCATTTGTTATTGTGGTTGTTCAGTCGCTAAATTGTTTCTGACTCTTTGTGGGTTTATTACCATATTAATTGGTAAAAAGAAACAATCCTCCATCTTTTGTTGGGATTAGCCTGGAATTATGAGAATGTTGAATTAAGCATGCTCTTCAGGATGAAAACAAAGATATTTAAATGCACAAATGGGAATCCCAGTGGGAGTGACGTTATGAGTAAGTGATTTCAAGAGGCAGGGGAATAGATGACTGAGTCAGACAGAAAACAGGGCTGCTGAGGGAGGCAAATGCAGGAGGGGAGATCTGAATCCTCCCAGGAGGAGCACAGGTGGAGATCAAAAGGCAAACCGCCAGGTGAGCCCAGGTGTCAGGTGTGGAGCTGGTGGGGCCAGCAGAGCCACTGAGGCAGCAGGAAGGGAAACCCAGGAGGGAGGCTGGCACTTGGCAGAAAGAGCAAAGAAGGGAGAAGTGGCATTAGTCATGGCCAGGGACCAGGGGGGCAGCTGTGATGTCCTGCTTGGATCAGAAGGTACGAAGGTGACCTGACCCTTTGCGGCAGGGAGGGAGTCCTCCAGCCCCACTTTGCAGCAAGGTGAGAAGTGCATTCAGATCTGAGATGAGCCGCTGAAACCCGAAGCTGGGATGCAGATGTTACTGAGCCACACACACAGCTTACTGTGAGTGCTGAGACTTGGAAATCATGGCTGCTGTTGATCTGTACATGCCTTTTCATTGTCGGTCAAGTTCATCCCCAGAGAGATGTCCTGATCCTGCCCTCTTGCCCCTCCTGGCACAGGCAGCTGCCAATGGGAAAGGCAGCCACGCTGGGCAAACAGAGCCATGCCAAGTGCAGGAGCCCAGGGCTGGCTATGAAGCTCAGGAACTAAAATTCCCTGGTAAAGGTTAGAGCTGATATAAATGCCAGCTGAGCGGACCTGACTGGAGAAAGGCTGAGATTCAGAGGGGGATGTATGGGCTGACCTCTGTCCCCTCACAATTCATTTGTTGACTCCTAGCCCTTAGGACCTCAGAAGGTGACCTTATTTGGCATCAGGATCATTGCAGGTATAATTAGTGAAGGTTGGGGGACCCTGGTGGCTCAGATGGTAAAGAATTCACCTTTATGCAGGAGACTCGGGTTCAATCCCTGGGTGGGGAAGATCCCCTGGAGAAGGAAGTGGCAACCCACTCCAGTATTCTGGCCTGGAAAATCCCATGGACAGAGGAGCCTCGTGGGCTACAGTCCATGGGATTGAAGAGCTGGACATGACTGAACGACCAAGCATATACGTGCAGGGTGACACTGGAGGACAGTGGGCTTCCAAGCCAAGGCAACTGGTACCCTTCTAAACGGGGAATTTGGAGACCTATAGAAATGTGCAACAGGACAAGCTCACGAGACCATCAAGGGAGGATCAGGGAGATGCCTCCTCAAGCCAAAGGACACTGCATATCACAGAACCTCGGAAGCTGGAGAGGGGCCTGGGACACATTCTCGGTCATGGCCTTCAAAGGAACCAACCTCACCACCACCGCCTCCATCTTCCAGCCTGTGAGACTACGCACTTCTGCCGTCTGTGGTGCTTTGCTAGGATAGACCTAGCAAACTCATACAGGTGGCTTCTAGAAAGAATTCTTTTCCCATGAGACTGTAGGATAGCAGCCAGAAAAGAAAGGTTGTGTGAGTTTGAGAAGCTGTGAGCAGGGCGTGCAGTTGGCTCATGTGGTCTGAGTGTATAGTTCAGTTCAGTTCAGTCGCTCAGTCGTGTCCAACTCTTTGCGACCCCATGAATCGCAGCACGCCAGGCCTCCCTGTTCATCACCATCTCCCAGAGTTCACTCAGACTCACATCCATTGAGTCCGTGATGCCATCCAGCCATCTCATCCTCGGTCGTCCCCTCCTCCTCCTTCCCCCAATCCCTCCCAGGATCAGAGTCTTTTCCAATGAGTTAACTCTTTGCATGAGGTGGCCAAAGTACTGGAGCTTCAGCTTTAGCATCATTCCTTCCAAAGAAATCCTTCAGAATGGGTTGATCTCCTTCAGAATGGACTGGTTGGATCTGCTGAGTGTATAGGGGTCAGTATAAATCAGTTTATCTACCTCTATGAATATACCTAAGTATTGCCACTGTTGCTGTTTAGTTGCTAATTCATGTCCGACTCCTTTGCGACCACATAGTCTGTTGACCGCCAGGCTCCTGTATCCGTGGGATTTCCCAGGCAAGAATACTGGAGTGAGTTGCCGTTTCCTTCTCCCATGACATCTTCCCGACCCAGGGATCGAACCCAGGTCTCCTGCATGGCAGGCAGATTCTTTACCATCTGAGCTGCCTGGGAAGCCAATACCTAAGCATACCGATTTATTAGAATATTTGAACTAAAACATTAAAAACAGTGCCTTTACACAGAGCAATGAAGAGCAAACATCTACAGTTGAAGAGGGTCTGTAGGACTGCTGGGTGCTGAGCTCAGCCAAAGCTCTGATTCTGCCAGGATGTCCCCTGCCTCCTCGTTTTGTTCAGACAGCAGCTCCGTGGTCCTCAGGTGCCAGGGTACTTTGAGACCAATGGGCCTGAGGATGCTTTTGCTTCTTTTTACTTCCTGTCCTCTTTTAGATACTAGAGGAAAATTCTGGAGGCCACGGAAAGAAGCTTTTCTTCCTGTTTTTCTTCCTTCCTTTTACTCCTCCCCTCTGTGGTAGAAGAAGTCTGATTATAACTACAAAGGTAGTTTCCACCCTGGGAGTTGGGAATGTTCAATTCCAGCAGCTGTTTTTCACCTAATATCCCCTCACCCTCCCCTCTGTGTCCCAGAGCTGTTTCTGGCTGGAGCTGGAGGCCGGGGGTAATTTGTTTAAAGTGCTTTGCATTGAGTCTATAATTACCAGGCTAGCTGCCTTCATGACATTTAGTAACCTTCAACTTTTATAAACGGCCTTACTAAGACTGTTCTGAAATAGTCTATACCCCTTATGAAAAGTAGAACATTAGAAAGAGAAATTAAGCGAGGCTTTTGAATAGATGTACATAGATTTCATGGCCTGGCTGCAGCAAAAGGACATGGACTTGGCCTATTTACAGGTATTTGAGTTGCAGAAACAGGAAACAGGAGGGGCTATCATTCAAATCCCTAGCTCCTCCTACCTCAGCCCACTGGAGTGGTGGACCCTGCCAGAATTAGTGGTTCTCAAACTTGTTCATCCAGAGTAACCAGTGCTTGTTGCAAAATGCCATGATACATTGGTATTAATCAAAAAAAATCTCATTACCTAAAATTTTCTGATGGGAGTTAACGAAAAAGCCTTCCTCCCATTTTAGGGAAAGGTTAATATGTGCATTTCCGAGAGGCAAATTTGGGAACCCCTGTTGCTGTTGTTCAGTTGCTAAGTTGTGTCTGACTCTTTGCAACCCTATGGACTGCAGCACACCAGCCTTCCCTGTCCTTCACCATTCCCCAAAGTTTGCTCAAACTCATGTCCATTGATTGGTGATGCCACGCAACCGTCTCATCTTCTGTTGTCCCCTTCTCCTCTTGCCTTCAATCTTTCCCAGCATCAGGGTCATAATTATATACATTATATATATGCTATATATTATAGCACATAATACAAATGATAACATCTAATATATATTATAGTATAGGGAACTATACTCAATATCTTATAATAACCTATACTGGAAAAGAGTCTGAAAAACAATATATATGTACAGCATTCACTTTTCTGTACACTTGAAACTAATGAAGTGAGGTGAAAGTCGCTCAGTTGTGTCCGACTCTGTGACTCCATGGACTATACAGCCCATGGAATTCTCCAGGCGAGAATACTGGAGTGAGTAGCCTTTCCCTTCTCTAGGGAATCTTCCCAACCCAAGGATCGAACCCAGGTCTCCCACAGTCCAGGTGGATTATTTACTAGCTTAGCCATAATACCTCAATAAAAAAAGACTTGACTGAGTGGGTAACGCAATAATTTATTGCATGATTTCTGCTTCTTCCTAGAGAACAAGCCTTATGTCTGAAATCCCAGGATGTAGGCCAATATTTTCCACATAGCAGGTGTTCAGTATCTATGGATGGAATAAATGCATGAATCCATAATCCTGCCAAGAAGTGAGTGGAGTAGGCTGATGGCTACAGTGTCCTCAACTCTTCTCTCCTCCTTACGTCCCTACCCTGCATGTGATTTTGTAGTTCCTGCTGTCAAAAGCTGGAGTCAGTTTCCCTACTCCTGGAACCTGGGCTGGCCTGTGACTTGTCCTGGCCAGGAGCGTGCAGTGGCAGTGAAGTTGAGCCACATCTGATTCTTGGCCCAAGAGACCCTGTGTGTCTCTATCCATCACTGGAGGTACTGGCACAGCTGTTTAAGCAAGCTCAGGCTGGTGGAGGAGGATGAGAGGCGATGTGGAACAGAGCTCAGCGGTCCATAGAGCCATCTGGACCAGCCTACTGCCACCTGACAGAACCTGGTGAGCCCACCAAGACCAGCAGAGTCTCCTTTGGATTCAGCTGACCACAGAGGCATAAACACAGCCAAGTGCAAAACAGCCGCCCCACCGACCTGTGGTCTAGTGAGCAAGAATGAAAGCTTGTCTTGTGAGTCAGTGAGTACGGAGGTGATTGCCACATGGCAATAAATCATGAGACTATACAGACCTGCCTATCCATTCCTAGTGCCCTTGCTGGTTTAAATGATATCCAATTGTCCCAATTTACTCTTTACAGGATTGGTTTATAATCCATGAATAATGGACAGCTTTGTTGACAAGGGAACAAGGACAAATAGAATCTCTTGAAAAACTGTAGAAGCACAAGAGACTATACAAGTTTTGTTCCTCTGAGCTCTGCGGATTGCCTAGACTCCTCTGTGGCATGGAAGAGGCCTTGCAGATCACTGGAAGGAATAAGTGTGGAAAGAAATAAACAAATCCACAGCAGTGGTTTCTACCTCTGTGTGAGTTAGGAGGCCAGGCCATACTATAATTTCGACGCATGTGAAGTTGACTTGGACCCAATGAAACCGAGCACAAGGTTGGCAAATTTTCCTTTCTTTCTTTTATAGATAAACAGGGAGAAACAGGAAAATACCTGACCCCTGGGTTAAATTAAGGTCTGGGGCTGGCAAATCTTATGACTTGCATTTTTATAAAATGGGGTCTCATAGATGAGTTCATGACTAGAGTAGCAGCTACAATTTAGCTTAAGTAAAAGTATTAGTCGCTCAGTCGTGTCCAATTCTTTGGGACCCCCATGGGTTGTAGATTGCCAGGCTCCTCTGTCCATGGAATTCTCTAGGCAAGAATACTGCACTGAGTTGCTATTTCTTTCTCCAGGGGATTTTCCCGACCCAGGGACTGAACCTGGGTCTCCTGCATGGCAGGTGGATTCTTTACAGTCTGAGACACCAGAGAAGCCCATAATTTAGTTTAAAAGGGACACTTACTGGCAGTTGCCCAACAAATGACAAGAACAAAAAGCCAGGAATACTTTCAAGGCTCCTGCAATTTGGGTGTCTTGAGCCAGGCCACAGGTGTACATAGAATAGACATCAACTTTTCGGCCAGTGGATTTCTCGATTTCAAGTCTGTCAGTTCAACAAGTTCCAAGTACTCCCCTGACTAACTGTATCAGGTTTGGGGCAGGAAATTTTCTGGAACCATCTTTTCTTCAGCATCTCCCCCACAAATCCCTGGGGAAGTGCCTGTCTGGTCAGTGAGAATCACCCCAGTCATGTCAGGGAAAAGCCACAACCATGTGCAAAACTCTCAAGGATGGGAAAAGATTTGGCTTACTAGCTGGGTCCAAAAAGAATAAGAAATCAGAGAAAATGAATATGAAACACACAAGGGAAAAAACCTCATTTCAAATGTAATAAGCAAATGTAATAAAAAGGACCTAGTGAAAGATCTCTCTTTTACTGGGACAAACACAAAAATCCTACAAAGGATGACCCTATACAAAGGAGTTTTGGGTCCTCTCTGACCTAAGTCTATAACATCTTACTATAACCCTCCAGTGGATGTCCAGATATAATACCAGGTAAGTGAAGAAAACGAGAGACATCTGAAACTGGGTTGCTCAATGCTGGAGATGCTCACATTTGAAATCACTTCCAAGTAAGAAGATCCTGCAGGAACTGGTAGATGACTAGTAGATACTGAAAAGTTTGAAATGTCAAAGTTCATCCAAATTTGGGGAAAAAAACTCTAAGAGATCATCCTGGGAATCAGGATTTCTCCAATGGGAAATACACAGTCTTTGGAAAGAAAAAATCTCAGAGTACTTAGCTAAGGCATTAGTTCATAACCAAGGAGACTATGCAGAATGACAAAATATATTCAACTTTTCTAAGCAATAAAACTTTCTTTAGCAACCATAAGGTTATAAAGCAGTAAGCAGAACATATAGATCTGCCTTGTATTAAACATACTTATATGAAAATCTGTTGGATCATCGAGAAAGAAAGAGAGTTTCAGAGAAATATCTACTTCTGTTTTATTGACTATGCCAAAGCCTTTGACTGTGTGGATCACAACAAACTGTGGAAAATTCTTAAAGAGACAGGAATACCAGATCACCTGACCTGCCTCCTGAGAAATCTGAATGCAGGTCCAGAAGCAATAGTTAGAACTGGACATGGAACAACAGACTGGTTCCAAATTGGGAAAGGAGTACAACAAGGCTGTATATTGTCACCCTGCTTATATATGCAGAGTACATCATGAGAAACGCTGGGATGGATGAAACACAAGCTGGAATCAAGACCGCTGGGAGAAATATCAATAACCTCAGATATGCAAATGACACCACCCTTATGGCAGAAAGCGAAGAGGAACTAAAGAGCTTTTTGATGAAAGTGAAAAAGGAGAGTGAAAAAGTTGGCGTATAACTCAACATTCAGAAAACTAAGATCATGGCATCTAGTCCTATCACTTCATGGCAAATAGATGGGGAAACAATGGAAACAGTGAAAGACTACTTTTCTGGGCTCCAAAATCACTGCAGATAGTGACTGTAGCCATGAAATTAAAAGACGCTTGCTCCTTGGAAGAAAGCTATGACCAACCTAGACAGCACATTAAAAAGTAGAGACATTACTTTGCCAACAAAGGTCTGTCTAGTCAAAGTTTTGGTTTTTCCAGTAGTCATGTATGGATGCGAGAGTTGGACTGTGAAGGCTGAGTGCCGAAGAATTGATGCTTTTGAACTGTGGTGTTGCAGAAGACTCTTGAGAGTCCCTTGGACTGCAAGGAGATCCAACCAGTCCATCCTAAAGGAGATCAGTCCTGGGTGTTCTTTGGAAGGACTGATGTTGAAGCTGAAACTCTAATACTTTGGCCACCTGATGAGAAGAGCTGATTCACTGGGAAAGACCCTGATGCTGGGAAAGATTGAGGGCAGGAGAAGGGGACAACAGAGGATGAGATGGTTGGATGGCATCACTAACTTGATGGGCATGGTTTGAGCAAGATCTGGGAGATGGTGAAGGACAGGGAAGCCTGGTGTGCAGCAGTCCATGGGGTCACAAAGAGTTGGACATGACTGAGTGACTGAGTTGAACTGATATGAACATTAGGATAAATCTGCTTTATTTTATATAGTTGTCACTGAGATGTAACCAAAAAAATGCCCACTGGTATCAAAGGCTCTCCAAGGGACCCAGGAACAGCTGTAGGGCTAAGTGCCTAATGCCCTCTCTGCTGGTCCTCTTTCTGCCTGGCCCTTCCCTGCTCTCCTTCCCTTTCTCTCTTCCTCCCGCTTTGCCATCTGTGTTGTCTAATGGGCTCTTCCATAGTCTCAGGCTGCACATCTCCTGTGCTTGGTTACCTGCCCCAACCCGAGCATCAGACATCCTCCTGGTACTTGTGACATTCAACACTGAACTCTTTTTCCTGCTTTATTGTTCCTGATTTATAAATGTGTGGTGGCTGTGTGCCTCCCACATCTTCCCCCCACACCCAAAAGCCCCTTCTCTTGCCTTCTCCACTGTCGCTGGGCTCGCTCAATCCAATTTTGACTCCTCCAGCTTTGACTCTGGTTTACCTCTACCATCTCACTTTTCTTTTTAAAAATATTTATTTCACAGTAGGTTCTCATTAGTCATCTATTTTATACATATATAAAGTGAGGTCGCTCAGTCATGTCTGACTCTTTGTGATCCCATGGACTGTAGTCTACCAAGCTTCTCTGTCCATGGGATTTTCCAGGGAAGAGTATTGGAGTGGGTTGCCATTTCCTTCTCCAGGGGATCCTCCTGACCCAGGGGTCGAACCCAGGTCTCCTGCATTGCAGGCAGACGCTTTACCCTCTGAGCCACCAGGGAAGCCGCATACATAAATATGTCAATCCCAATTTCCCAAATGATCCAGCAATCTCACTCCTGGGCAAATACCTGGAAAAAACTATAATTTAGAAAGATACATGCATCCCAATGTTCACTGCAGCACTATTTACAATAGGCAGGACATGGAAGCAAACTAAATGCCCACCAACAGATGAAAGAAAAAAGATGATGTGGTACATATACAATGGGGTATTACTCAGCCATAAAAAGGAAGGGAATTGTGCTATTTGCTGAGAATGTGGATAGATTCAGAGACTGTCATACAGAGTGAAGTTTAAGTCGGAAATAGAAAAATAAATGCTACATATTACAGTATCATAAAAGTTTTCACAGGCTGAAAATAGCTTTTGCTTCTAGAAAGCACGCTGAACAGGCACACTTTCCCATTAACTACTTCTCCTTGAGATGAAGGGTGTATCTGGCCACCATCTGTTTTGTATTTCTCTCACTTCTGTATCCAGCTTATCATTAGTAGGACTTGAACGACATGCACATACTATTTGTTCAGTAAGCAATTTGTTGGACCACTGATAGGACAGACAGGGATTGGGTTATAGTAAAAGTGAGTTAAACAAAGGGCAATTCTTACTCTCACTCTCTTTTAGTCAAAGCCCCCCAAGTTTAAAGCAGGGAGGTCAGCTCTACTAATACTAGTGGTGTGTCTCCTTAGAATTAACAAGAATGCTAATAATATCATAAGGGAAAATGGTTGAATTTTATCTATAAATGTGTTTGAATAAAGAAGCATATTCATTAAAACTACAGATGACATCTTGCTGAGAAAAGTAACTACGATGGTAAAGAATAAAATGAAGAAACAGGTAAATTAGGAAGCAAAGCAAAAAGAAATCAAGGAGTTAACCATTCAACTGAAAAAAAAAACCAAAAAACAAAAAAAACCACCCAATAGGGTGGTGGTGTTAAAGCCACAGCCTGAGGTTGGATGGAATTGAGGAAACATAATAGATAAGAAGAGTCACCATTTGTAATCTTACGCAGCAAGGCAAAGAGTCATTTAGAGCCTTGGGTCAAACTCACCAGTCCATCTTGTATCAAAGATAGGGAAAATTAGAAAGGGATGTGTGATCCACATATGTCACTAGTGGTAAAGATCCTGCGTGCCAACCCAGGGGATGTAAGAGACGCAGGTTTGATTCCTGGAGGAGGGCATGGTAATAACCCACACTAGTATTCTTGCTTGGAGAATCCCAAGGACAGGAACATGGTGGGCTATGTCCACAGGGTCGCAAAGAGTCGGACACGACTGAAGCAACTGAACACTGCACGTGCTGAAATACAACTCCTGCTTTCAGAGCCAGTTAGAAGATGACCAAGTCCCTTGGACTGCAAGGAGATCAAACCAATCAAGCCTGAATACTCATTGGAAGGACTGATGCTGAAGCTGGAGCTCCAGTCCTTTGGCTCCCTGATGTGAAGAGCTTACTCACTGGAAAAGATCTTGATGCTGGGAAAGATTGAGGGCAGGAGGAGAAGGGGGCAACAGAGGATGAGATGGTTGGATGGCATCACCAATTCAACAGAAATGAGTTAGAGGAAACTCTGAGGCATAGTGAAGGACAGGGAAGCCTGGTGTGCTGCAGTCCATGGGGTCGCACAGAGTGGGATACGACTGAGTGGCTGAAGAACAGAAGATGACCCGCCTCCTGAGCTTTTCGGAGCACACCCCTAAGAGAAAGTGTCTCTTCCTCCCCTCTGCTCTCAAATGTCCTTACACAAATGCTATGGAAAAGTTAGAAGGTCTTGATAAAAGAAATAAATCCACTAAGGAGATAGGGAAATAGCACCTAAAAAGGAACGTTTAAGGTAAGAAGACTGGTTTCGCCTGAAACAAAGGAATATAAAGAAACTAGGTTTCTAGCCTAGATCACTCTGGTTTCTCACTCTGTGAGTTAAGCTGGTGAACTGGTAACACCTTGCTTCTTGTACCGACTCTAAGCCTTACTGAGGAGCTGCTCCTGTGAGGAATGGTGGTGCTGGTGGTTTAGTTGCTCAGTTGTGTCCGACTCTTGCGACCCATGGACTGTAGCCCACCAGGCTCCTCTGTCCATGGGATTTTCCAGGCAAGAACACTGGAATGGGGTGCCATTTCCTTCTCCAGGGGATCCTCCCGACCCAGGGACTGAACCTGGGTCTCCTGCATTGCAGGCAGATTCTTTACCGACTGAGCTAAATACATACTCATTTCACTCTCAGGCCAAGCAAATACAATTAGAAGACTGCCTGAGAGCAGATGATGGGTTCTCAAGTCAAATATATCTGGAATATTTGCTTTTCTGTTTTATCTATCACTGTTTCCTTGTCCCAAGCATAGACATCCAAGAACTAACTGTTCAAGTAGACATGTAAGTAGCTGTTTTTAGCATGACTAAGATGTGATAAATGGGTTTTAGTGTCTAGTGTAGGCGACACATTGTAACGTAGAAACTAAATGGTGGATGTTTATTGATGACGAGAAAATTATGTTGGAAAAGGTAGCAAAGAGATCAACATCCTATCTGGAGCTTGTGGTCAAGCTTCTGGGAAACCATTGGCAAGATCTGAGGACAGTAAAGCTTGAGTGCCCAGTCACTTCAGTTGTGTCCAGCTGTTTGCAACCCCGTGGACAGTACGCTGCCAGGCTCCTCTGTCCATGGGATCTACCTGCCAAGAATACTGGAGTGGGTTGCCATGCTCTCCTCCAGGGGATCTTCCCCATCCAGGGACTGAACCCACATCTCCTGTGTCTCCTGCATTGCAGGCAATTCTTTATTCCTGAGCCACCAGGGAAGCCCCAGAAAGGCTTACAGGATACTTAAAAAAAAAAAAAAAACAGGAGACAAGAAGATGAGCAAAAATGCCTGATGCAGCAGACAAGGCAAGAGAAGAATTAAACCCTTAGACAGAAAATTGAAATGAGGCCAATATACTACAGGTGGAAAAATCATTAAATTTTGAGTTGTAAATGTTTGAAAGAAATTGATATGTGCTTCTGTAGTGACTGTGGAAAGCATTTGTTTTGGGGGGGGAATGCTATATAGTAATTGTAAAAATATCAACAGTGATAAAAACAATCGTTAAATATCTGGAGGTAGAACCATTTTGGTTCAAATTTAAGATTTTAGGATTCCATCTTAAAGTTGAAAAACTTGGATTTAAATTAGAAAATGACTTCAATTTTTATTTCAGTGACCAAATTGTTCCTCCCAACAGTGTCAATAACACAGAAAACTCAAGTTTTCCTTAATTACAGACAGCTAGTAATTAGCTGTGAGTCCCAAAGTCTCATTCCCTCATAAAACAGGAAATGTTGGGTTTATTTGGAAGGAATTTTATAAAAAGGAACTAATTTGTCTTCCTTTTTTAGGCAAAAACTTATTTAGACCTGCTCATTTCATGTATGTCATTTTACACATGGTGGTGGTGGTAGCTTAGTTGTTAAACTGTGTCCGACTCTTGCAACCCCGTGGACTGGAGCCCACCAGGCTCCTCTGCCCATGGGACTTCCCAGGCAAGAATACTGCAGTGGGTTGCCATTTCTTCTCCACGGGATCCTCCTGACCTAGGGCTCGAACCCGGGCCTCCTGCACTGCAGGCAGATTCTTTACTGACTGAGCTACTGTGCCATCTATGAAAATGGCCCAGATGAATTCTTGTTGCTGAAGTTTCCTTTAAAGCTCAGTAGAGAGCTCAGTATTCAGGGTGTAAGCTGAGGGCAAGAAAGGCATCTCCTCTCCACCCCACGCCCTGAAGCTCTCAGTCCAAATGAAAACGATCAACAGCAACACTTGGTCTGGATATTTGGCCCATGGGAAGCATCTTCTGGTCCTCATTGTTCTTAGCACAAAATCCTATGCTCTATTAAAAAGGAAACCCACAAAGAGCTGGCTCTGTTTACTTCCAGATTCACAACTGTATGAGTAAACTTGAGTTGACACCTGAGTACATGGGAAATGGTGTGGGTTAGTCTCCTGGCTCTTCATTCACCACAGATATTCATGGTTCTCAGGCAACCAGGGCCAAGCTGAAGTCACTCAATGGGTTTGTGACGGGTTGTTCACGGGCTTCATGTAACTGGGTTCAGTAGGTGGGTCATTCAACTTTTATGCCAGGTAAGCTGAGCTGTTTTGAAGTCTATAGGTTCTGAAATTCTTCCCTTAGGGTTTTTATCACTACCCTGAAGGCAGCAGAAGTAGAGCTCTTAGTCTAAAGGAAGGGGCTTTCCAACCATGGGTCAATCACTCTGTGTGATTCAATTTTCTTGTTTGATGCAAAGAATGTTATGCCCAGAGTGTTGAGTCTCATCTAAAATAGAAGCATGAGGTCCTAAAATGAGCCAATTTTAAAACAAAAGACAATCTCATTTGTTTTCACTGCTGATAAGCATTAATCCTAAGTAATGCTCATTCTGTTTTTATTCTTAAGATTAAGTGAGACTGATAAAGTAGAGAAGCACCAAAGTCCTACTGTATAGCACAGGGAACTCTAGTCAATATCTTGTAATGAACTATAACAGAAAATAATCTTAAAAAGTTATATATATAGCTGAATCAGTGTGCTGTACGCCTTAAACTAACACAATATTGTAAATTGATTACACTTTAATTTGAAAAAAGGTTAAGTAACATCTGTCTAACAAAAGCACCTGACTTTTTTAATCCCTGTGTGTGTGTGTGTGTGTGTGTGTGTGTTGTGCTTAGTTTGCTCGGTCATGTCTGACTCTTTGACCTCAAGAACTGTAGCCTGCCAGGCTCCTCTGTCCATGGGATTCTCCAGGCAAGAATATGGAGTGGGTAGCCATTCCCTTCTCCAGGAGATCTTCCCTAACCAGGGATCGAACCCTGGTCTTCTCCACTGAGATGGATTCTTTATAATTTGAGCCAGCAGGGAAGCCTTACCAAAAGTGAGTGAAGTCACTCAGTCGTGTCCAGCTCTTTGTGACCCCTTGGACTGTAGTCTACCAGGCTCCTCCGTCCATGGGATTTTCCAGGCAAGAATACTGGAGTGGGTTCCCATTTCCTTCTCCAGATTTTCCCGACCCAGGGATTGAACCTGGGTCTCTGGCAGTGTAGACAGACTGAGCCACCAGGGAAGTCCTCAGTCTGATCACATATTAATGAAACTCCTCTCTCTCTGACACAGGGTTTGGGAACCAGAGACATACTGTTTCTTAGAGAAAGGATGTCTCTCTTTTTTTGTCCTAGAAGTACCAACTCCACTCCTCCCAGCCCTTAAAATTCTATTGATACTTAATAATTACAGAAGAAATCACTTACTACAATAAATACACATAAATAGATTAAGAGGAACAGGGAACTGGCAAAGCTGGATTGTTAAGGGACGACCGCCAGTCTTACCTATGAGGGTGTGGAAGACGGCAGCAATGGCGCCGGCCACCACCATGCACAGGACAGCTTTGGTCCTGTCCCGCTTGCTGTTCACAAACACCAGGCCCACGTTCTTGAAGTCACTCATGGGCCCTGTGAAGAACTTCATTAAGGAGTACGCCAGCCCGTAGCTGGCCAGCATCTCCACTGCATCTTCCTTGACAGCAGCGATCCCCCGGTTCAAGGCCTGTGGAGGGAAGAGTCCCACAGACAGCATTAGAAACTTCGTCTCCTCTCCCACAATAAAACGCAGCGGGTTGTGTTTCCATAGGAACGCTAAGCAGCTTATAGGGTAAGTCTCACTGTAATTTGATAGAGGTTATTTATTTTCATTTTCATCCATATTAGCTTCAGTTTGAAATTTCTTGTGGGGGAGATAGCTGCCCACTATCACCTATGAAATTCCTATGAAAGGAATAGAAAAAACCCAACAAGTGTTCTATGTTAATATCAGAAAATAATTCTAAGATGTTCTGGTTAAAAGGTTAACATGTTAAATTTTATTTGCAGGCTGAATCTACACAATAGCAACAGGCATTTTGGAAATGGGTCAACTACTTTATATGGAGTGGGTGATGGGTCCTTTTTTCCCTGTGTGTGTGTATGTGTGAAATATTGTACTTATTTATATATCCTTCATAGCATAATGTAAGCTCTGTCATGAAAATGGGTATTGATGGAATTTTTATACCATCTGTGGATGCTATTCACCTGATTCTTACTGTACTTTAATTTGAAATACATTCCTGATTTTTGTGCAGACAAATAGGAAAAGAAAAATCTTTAAATACACTGTTTTTGAATAATTCTTGCTGGAGATGCGGCCATAGAATATTCTGTTTTAACCATCCCCTATGAGGGACCACCCCTCTGAGGTTCTAACTTTTCCACCTACTAGATGAATAAATTGGGGCCTCCCAGGTGGCACTAGCGGTAAAGAATCCACTTGCCAATGTAGGAGACACAGAGCCTCAGGTTTGATCCCTGAGCCTGGAAGATCGTCTGGGGGAGAGAATGGCTACCCACTTCAGTATTCTTGCCTAGGGAATTCCATGGACAGAGGAGCTAGATGGGCTATAGTCCATAGGGTTGCAAAGAGTGGGATAAGACTGCGAAACTGAGCACACAGATGAATAAATTAGATCCGAGCTTGTGGGAATGGATGTCTAAGTAGAAGAACTTTGTTTTTAAAATGTCACCAGATGGCTGCTATCAAAAAGTCTACAAGCAATAAACGCTGGAAAGGGTGTGGAGAAAAGGGAACCCTCTTACACTGTTGGTGGGAATGCAAACTAGTACAGCCACTATAGAGAACAGTGTGGAGATTCCTTAAAAAACTGGAAATAGAACTGCCATATGACCCAGCAATCCCACTGCTGGGCATACACATAAAGGAATCCAGAATTGAAAGAGACACGTGTACCCCAATGTTCATCACAGCACTGTTTACAATAGCCAGGACATGGAAGCAGCCTAGATGTCCACCAGTAGATGAATGGAGAAGAAAGCTGTGATACATATACACAATGGAATATTACTTAGTCATTAAAAAGAATGCATTTAAATCAGTTCTAATGAGGTGAATGAAATTGGAGCCTATTATACACAATGAAGTAAGTCAGAAAGAAAAACACCCATATAGTATACTAAGGCATATATATGGAATTTAGAAAGATGGTAATGATGACTCTATATGAGAGACAGCAAAAGAGACACAGATGGAAGAACAGTCTGTTGGACTCTGTGGGAGAAGGCGAGGGTGGGATGATTTGAGAGAATAGCACTGAAACATGTATAATATCATATATGAAACAGATCACCACTCTAGGTTTGATGCATGAGACAGGGTGCTCAGGGCTGGTGCACTGGGATGACCCTGAGGGAAGGGGATGAGGAGGGAGGTGGGGGGGTGTTCAGGCTGGGGGACACATGTACACCTGTGGCTGATTCATGTCAATGTATGGCAAAAACCACTACAATATTGTAAAGTAATTAGCCTCCAATTAAAATAAATAAATAAATAAAATTTTCTGACTATAAAAATAAATAAATAAAAATGTCACCAGAATATCACCCTCTGTCTTTAGGAATAGGCAACTGCCTGGGCAGGAGATCAGCTTTCTGTATATACTTCTCATTTTTTTAAATTTAGTTTTTATTGCAGTATAGGTAATTTATAATGCTGGGTTAGATTCTGGTATGTAATTAAGTGATTCAGTTAAACATATTCTTTTCCAGATTCTTTCCAATTATTGTTTATTACAAGATACTGAATATAGTTCCCTGTGATGTACAGTTAATCCTTGTTGGTTATCTATTTTATATATAGCAGTGTGTATCTGTTAATCCCGAACTCCTAATTTATCCCTCTCCCACCCTCTTTCCTCTTTGGGAACCATGTTTGTTTTCTGTCTGTGAGTTTGTTTCTGTTTCATAAATAAGTTCATTTGTATAATTTTTTTCGATTCCACATAGAAGTGATATCATATGTTTTTGTCTTTTTCTCTCTGACTTTACTTACTATGATAATCTCTAGCTCTATCCATGCGGCTGCAAAGGGCATTATTTCATCTTTATGACTAATATTCCATTGTATATACACTTTTAAAATAGACTTAATTTCTTGGATTAGTTTTAGGCTCACAGTAAAGTGGAACAGAAAGTATGGAGAGCTGCTACATTCCCTCTTCCCCGAGCACACACAATATCCCCATAGAAAGCTACACTGACTACAATCCATGAACCTACACTGACCTGTCATTATCACTCAGAGTCTACTGCTGATACTGGGGTTCATGCTGTACATTCCAGGGATTCTGACAAGTGTCCCTGATGTTTACCTACCATTATATAGTTGAACAATCTACGCAAAGCACTGTTAGCCAAAAATGTATTTATTGTAGAAAATACCAATGTGTAAGGTTGTTTTAGAAAAATCTATAATAAAAGTATATGGTACTTATAGAAATTCAGTGTCATTCTTCTGACAGGTGGTGTCATATAAGGTGCCATATGCTATGTACTCAGTCATGTCTGACTCTTTGTGACCCCATGGACCATAGCCCACCAGGCTATGGATTTCCCAGGCAAGAATACTGGAGTGGGTTGACATTCCTCCTCCAGAGGATCTTCCTAACCTAGGGATCAAACCCACATCTCCTGCATTGCAGACAGATTCCTTACCTGCTAAGCCTATAACATTTGTTTGATTATATAAGGTAGTTTTTGATAACTGCTTCCAATTATATCTCTCATTCTCTTTTCCTTTTTTTCCAGTAATAACTTAAAATTTTCCATCAGAACCTTCATACCTGACATGATGTCCTCCTTAGGAACAAATTTCCTTTACCAAAGCTGATCTAATATCTTATCAGCCTGAAGCAAACTAAAAACCAACAAGCTCTTTGACAATAAATCCTGTGTTCAAAAGGTGTATAGTGTCAGAGGACTCCTGCTATGTGTCAAGATCCATCACTCGATAAGCTTCCCAGATTAATTTCCTTTCGGACCTCTACAGTAGATGTGGTTGATTTCCAACCCAGATGCCCCTTATTGGTCAGCACATCCATCCCCAGGTTCTGGGACTTGGCCACTCAAGGGACTTGCCTCCTTCTCGGGAAACACTGCTCCCAGCCACTTTGGGTTGGTTAGGCCACTTCTGACCGCCCCCAGGCAGCACCCAGACAATGAAGGGCTGACACAGGGATATACAAGATCACCTCCCCTGCCTCCCTGTGGGATCAACGCTGGTACAATTCATGCTCCAGAACTCCCTGTGGGAGCAGGTGGGAGGTAGTCTCCAGTGGAGACCACATCCTTTTTAAATTTTCCCCACCACCCACTGCTTCCCGCTCCCCTTCTCCTGAGAGCACTCACTCAATAAATAAGTCACATGAAAATTTCCCAAGGCAGGCTCTGTTTCCAGGGACCCCAGCTCAATACAGCTTCTAATTACATTTCTCTCAGTCATAGAGAACAGTGTATGGTTTGTTTTTTTCCCTTTTCATCCTTCTCCACTCTGACTGTAAACTGCTTGCTTTTCATTGCTAAAATTGTGTTCATATTTAAATATATAGTATATATAATTTAGGGCTTCCCAGGAGGCACTAGCGGTAAGGAACCCATCTGCCAATGCAGGAGATTTAAGAGATGTAGGTTTGATCCCTGGGTTGGGAAGATCCCCTGGAGTAGGAAATGGCAACCCATTCCAGAATTCTTGGCTGGAGAATCCCATGGACAGAGGAGCCTGGAAGATTACAGTCCATGGGGTTGAAAAGAATCCAACATGACCGAAGTGACTTAGCATGCTCTTAAATATATAATTAATGATATAATTAATATATAATGATATATTACATATTAGCCTAAGTTTTAAAATAACATAGGATTAGTCTTTTTAGGTGTCTTGCTGGCAAAACTTTATTCTTTGCTAAAAAGGAATCAGTCTTGCTGGGGCATCCACAGTAATGCTATTTTCACCAACTGTTCCTTGACAGGGTCCTAAACCCAGTGCTGAGGCAGGAAAGAAAATCAAATTACATAAGGAATGACAGCTCTGTCAGCAAGACTGGGTGTGAACACTCCACTAAGCTCAACAATTATGGTAATTTGAGGAAAAAGCACAGGGTTTAGAGCCATGCTGACTTGATTGGATCTGCTTCTATCACAGTTCTTATTCTCGCTGAAATAACAGATCTTAGATCGTCTATAAGTAGCATACAGGGCACCATGTACAACTGGCCTAGAAAAGGCACTTGAAAGCAAGGATTTATGCCCATATTGTTTACCACCATACACTTACCACCTTGCTACACTGTGTGTGAGTGTATACTCAGCCTCTTTGTGTCTGACTCTTTGTGACCCTATGGACTCTAGCCCATCAGGCTCCTCCAGCTGTGGGATTTTCCAGGCAAGAATACTGGATCAGGTAGCCATTTCCTTCTCCAGGGGATCTTTCCCACCCAGGGATCGAACCTGCATCTCTTGAGTCTCCTGCTTTGGTAGGCAGATTCTTTACCACTGCACCACCTGCGAAGGCCCCCTTGCTACATTATAAACACTCAAGAATTTGTTTGATGAATGAATGCATTAGGTATTTTCTACTAGGAATTTCAATGTTGATACTAATTTGTGTACACTTGGGGAAAAAAAATCACATTTTGATTGTAAGATGAAGATGTTATTGTCTGTAAGAGCTAATATTTTAACATTTTTATTGGCCATACTAAAGGTATGCTGTGATGAGAAAACAAATCCTGACTTTAAGAAGCATTAAAACGCAAGGAAAAAAGAGCTTTAGAATTGAGGAGATTTGCTATGCTGATATTATGAGCTTTTATTTTATTGCCATTTGTAGTACTTCCCTCAGTTTATTCACTTCCTAATTTTATTATTTTCTTTTGATACCAGAAATATGAAGTTATTATGCAGTTAATCCTTCATTTCATGGAGTTTCTCTCCATACTTCTGGACTTTCTCTCCATACTTCTGGACTTTGTCATTCTTACTTATCCTTAGCTAAGGCAATTTTGTTTAGTTTATAGTTTCATTTGCACATTTAACTTTCTACTCCTCCTGCAACTTACACGGTGAGGTATGGCTTGAAATTAATTTTCTTATAATAATTTGCTTCTTCAAAATTAGTTTGACTAAAACACCTATTGCCTATTTATTTATGATGTTTTCTGATCAGCCATTAGTTCTCAGGCACCCTTCTGTCACCTATGGTTTGCTTTATCTGTCGTTTCAATTTGCTTACCCTGTTTTTCTTCATAGCATGTTCATTCAGTTCAGTTCAGTCGCTCAGTCGTGTCCGACTCTTTGTGACCCCATGAACCACAGCAGGCCAGGCCTCCCTGTCCATCACCAACTCCTGGAGTCCACCCAAACCCATGTCCATCGAGTCGGTGATGCCATCCAACCATCATCCTCTGTCATCCCCTTCTCTTCCTGCCCCCAATCTTTCCCAGCATCAGGGTCTTTTCAAATGAGTCAGCTCTTCGCTTCAGGTGGCCAGATGTTATATTGTCTATTTACTTGTCATTTGTCTTCCTGTCTACCTTCTCCATTGGATATAAGCTCCAGGGCACAGAGAACTTTGGTTCACACCACATCCCCAGTCCTAAACATAACAGGGGATCACATGAGAGGTGAGTGATGAGGGTTTGAAGGCATGAAGTGAAATATACACAAACTGTATAAACATTTCCCATGACGGACACTGAAGAAATGAAATTACTGAGCTGGAGATTCCTGGGAGGAGCCTATTCAGATGAACCAGACAAGGAAACTCCTTCAAAGAGGTGACATTTGAGCTGAGAGTTGAAGAACAAGAATGAACCCGCCATAGGAAGAGCTGGAGGAAGACCCGGACCTGCAGGAGGGCATCCAATAAGAGTAGAGGGGATATAAGATGAATTCTGAAGAGTAGGTAGTGCTAAGGTCATCGCAGGTCACAGTAAAGAACATGGGGCTTTGTCCTAAGAGCAATGGGAAGCCATCAAATGGTCTGAGCCCAGGTGGGAATGACTATCCTCCTGGCTGCAGATTACGGCCTGGAGAGGGTCAGACAGAGCAGGAAGTGAGGAGTTCACTGGTGAACTCTGGATCACATGGTGATCCAGAGAAGAGAAGGCGATGGCTTGGAAGAGGGTGTATGAGGAGACGGAGACAAGTTGATGGACTAGAGAGCCTTTTGTGTATTTTTTTAAATTTAATTTTTATTATAGTTGCCTTACAATGTTGTGTTAGTTTCTGTTGTACAGCAAAGCAAATCAGTTATACGTACACATATCCCCTCTTTTTTTGGATTTCCTTCCCATTTAGGCCACACACAGCATTGAGTAGAGTTCCCTGTACTATGACAGTAGGTTCTCATTAGTTATCAATAGTGAGTTTATGTATCAGTAGTGTATATATGTCAATCCCAATCTCCCAATTCATCCCCCTACTGTCCTGACTTGAGAGCTTTTGGGAGGTAAAATAAATGAAACTTATGATGGACTACATGGTGGGTGTGAGGAAAAGGGAGAACTGTTTAGTTTTTTTGGCTTGAGTCACTGCTTAAATGGTGTTACTACTTACTGAGTGAAGGCACTTCGGGAGGGAAGATTGGGAAGGAAAACACAAGGTTTCCATTGGGGAGTCCCTATTGGGTGTGAGACACCGGTAGGATTCCAAACACAGAAATCAGGGAAGACAGTTGGCTGTGTGAGCCTGGAGTACAGGGGGATGTCTGGGCTGTGGACATTTGGAGACCGTCAGCATATAGATAGTATTTAAAGGCAAGAAACTAAATGAGATCATCTGGCCAGGGTACAGACGGAAAGGAGTCTAAGATTCAACCTTGTATCTTTCTAGAAATACATGTAAACAAATCTTCCCTGTTACCTTGGGGTTGTAAGGATGCTGTGGTTCAGCATCCATCAGTTAGCTAGCAGCGTCCTGGCCAGGTCACTTGTGAACACGGCTGCATCTCTAGCCAAGACCAGGAAGAACGGCGGCTGAGGCTGGGAAAGAGCAAGCATTGTGGTCTTGAAATTCAGCTAAGGAGGTGTCTGAGATGTCGTTGGAAAGAATTAGACCTGGAGTCACAATTTTGTCCCTAGAGCATGTTAAGTACAGCGGTTCACCTGCTGTTCAAATCAAGTGTCTAAGGACTTACAAGTTTTCCAGAGTAAAGACACTTTAGGGCCACATCTACCAGGACTCCAACCACTATAAATATAAGCTGCCCTTCAACCCAGCATGGTTCTGGGCCCAGATGGCTGGCACACAGCCCTCATCACACTTCAGATCAGCATTCTCTGTGCTGCAGGTCCTTGGCAATGTGCAATGTCTGACTTCAAAACTTATCTGGCTCCAGAGTCTTTCCTTGGGTCCTACCTGCCTTCTTATCTCCCAGTATCTGCCAGGTTCATGGTGTTCTAGGATTTAAATTTTTTCCTCCCGAAAGTCAGCAAAATGACAGGATATTAAAAAGTGGGGGGAAAAAAAGGGAAAAAAAAAACAACAGAAAAACTTAAGAAAATCCACAACCTCCAGGGAAATGGCTAACAAATCCCATGTGATCTCTCTGGTATGAACTGTCTTAGATTGTTAAACCCTAAAAGAGATCCTGACATTTTAAACTTGGGCTCTAGAGACCAGAAACATCTTGACACTGCAGACTGAATGTCTTCAAACTAAGAGTCACCGCCTCACCCCACTCCTGCCCATCATTTCGCACCACTGTGAACAGCAGGCATTCCTTGCTAGCTGGGTGCTGTGTAGAGCTCTGTTCCCCCTACCCCCACCCCAGGAACAGGTCCAAGAGGTGACACCTTGTCCCTAAGAGTAGGCCTGGAGGCCACCATGGCTGATCTCCTGTCTGGGAGATCTGAGGCTCTTCCTGTTGTTCCCCTTCTGTCTATTCTGAACTCCACTAAACTTGTCGGTCTCTCATCTAGCCCATCTCCTCCCTTGGCTCCTTCTTTCTGTCCTGCCTTATTCTACTCTCCATGTCATGGTTATCACTTTAACTACACCATTGTCAATACCTACAATTCACTGTCTGCAAATCTCTAACCTTGGAGTCATCTAATTATTTACCCATTCCACTCTCATCTAGAAGGGCTCTGAGAGTGGCTGAAATAAAACATGTGACAAACAGGCTGCTGCCAGGCTCACTGGTTTCCATCCTCAACCGGGCTGTTCGTTGCTCAGTTATCCTTCCATCCTTCCCATCCCTGCTCTCCAAATTTCTCAGCTGCCTTGTTCCCTCTTCCTTGGCAGATAACCTCACTATTACTTCATCTGCAATAGGGAATCCATCAGGTTGGAACTAAACTTCTCATTGCTTCTCTCTGTAAAACAATGCTCAACAAAACACATGTGTACCAAACCCTTCTCCACCTCTTCTTGGTGTTACAATGGAAGGGCCTGTCTGACCAGGGCTAGCTTCCTGGATTTTCACATTTCTTTCTCTTTTTTTCACATTGCCTTTATTAAAGAAAAAAAAAACACTTTATTGGAGTATAGTGGCTTTACAATGTTATGCTATTTTCTGCTGTACAGCAAAGCGAATCAGCTATATATATATATATTTTTTTTTTTTTTTTTCTTTTTTGGATTTCCTTCCCATTTAGGCCACCAACAGAGCATTGAGTAGAGTTTCCTGTTTGTAGAACAGCTTCTCATTAGTTAACTATTTTATACATAGTACTGTATATATATGTTAATCCCAATCTCCCAATTCATCCCATCCTCCTCATTCCCCCTAGGTGTCCTTACCACCGTTCTCTACACCCGTATCTCTATTTCTGCCTTGTAAATAAGATCGTCAACACAAATTTCTCTAGATTCCACATATATCCATTAATGTACCACACGTGTTTCTCTTTCTGACCGATTTCACTCTCTGTGACAGAATCTAGGTCCATCCACGTCTCCGTAAATGTAGGTCTCTGCATTTCTGTCTCTTGGACCTGGGCAGGAGCCACTGTCTTCCCCTCCCGCTTGTCTGATCTTTGCTACTTGTCTGGCTCTTTCCTTGGAGAAGGGAAGGAATGACTACCTACTCCAGTATTCTTGCCTGGACAATCCCATGGACAGAGGAGCCTGGCAGGCTACAGTCCACCGGGTCGCAAACAGTCAGATATGACTGAACGACTAACACTTTTCACCCTTCCACTGGCCCTCTTCCATCCTTAGTCACACATGCTTCAGTGTCTTCCCTCTGAAAAATAAAGCTTCTCTTGACTCCTCTCTTTCTCTCAGTCCCACCTTCTTTCTCACCTTCCTTTCACAGAAGACTTCTATGATGTGCTACCTGTGCTTCTTATTTCCACTTTTGTTTTTCAAACCATGTATTCCTCAGCCTGTTAGAATAGCTGCCTCAGAGACGCCGGAACCCAGACCTACAGCTCTAACAGGCTTGGGGCACACCACAGGAGTCAGCACAGAACGCTGCGGTGAATGCAGCCACTGGGTTCCGGTTCCGGCTCCCCCTCCCCGACAGAAGCTCTTCCCGCTGAACTAAATGCGCACTTCCGGTCCTCAGTTCTGCCCTCTGGGCCGATCTGCCCTCTGGGCCACCCCTTCTCTTTCAAACACTTTTTCCTCCCTGGCTTCTATGACCTAAGATTCTAGGTTCTCCTCCTAGCTCTTCTGCTCCAGTTCTTTCTCCTGGATGCCTCTTTGTCTCTTAAATACTGGTGTTCCCAGGGTTCCGCTCGCCTCCTGGTGCTCTCCACTCTGACTCAGCAATCTCCGCCGCCCACCCCTACCCTTCGCCACAACTTCAATCACTCCCTGTCCGCTCAAGAGTCTCCGGGCCATCTCTCCAGATTTCCCAGGCGTCTCTTAAGTTTCAGATCCACTCATCTCCATCTGAACGCTCCTTGGTTCCTCACACTCTACGTTTTGAAAACGTCACCATCTACTAGGCTACCTGGGTTCCCACAGTCTTGGCCTTCCTCTTGGGTACCCTTCGAATGAATGCATCCAAGGTTTAAGCCCAGAAGCCTGAGAATCTCCCTGGATGCCTTTCAGCCCTCACACCCACTGATTGCTTGGTTCTATCCATACTTCTCCCTTAGTCACTCTTGAATCTGTCTAGTTCTCTCCAGCCCCACCACTGTGCCTTGGGTAAAGTCACTGGTGGTCTTCTCGTCTCTAAGCTCTTCTTCCCTCCACATGATGGTCAGATTACACAATCAAATTCCTACAAGGGCATCGAGGTGCTTCAAGGCTGCGTCCTGTTCACAGACCTTGGACTCCATAAAGGTTGCCCTCAGGGTCTGGGACAGTATCCGGCTCATACATAGATGACAGCTATAAAATCTATAAATAATAATCTATAATAATATAAATATAAATTATATATAATGTACATAAATATAAATAAATATTTGTGCACCGAGTGACCTCTCATAAAGGCCACTTGTGACCTGACCTTGTTTGTCTGTCTGATCTCAACTCTCTATGCTTGCCTGGCCTTGTGTTTTATGAGCGCGTGCTTCAGTCATGTCCGACTTTTTGAGACCCTCTGGAGAGGGTCTGCCAGGCTCCTCTGTCCATGGGGTTCTCCAGACAAGAAGACTGGACTGAGCTGCCATTTCCTCCTCCAGGTGAATCTTCCTGACTCAGGGATGGAAGTTGGTTCTTTTGCGTTGCAGGCGGATTCTTTACTGCTGAGCCACTGGGGAAGTATATCTGAACTATTAGTGGTTTTCTGAATATGCCATGTTCTCTTTCAGCTAAAGGTCTTTGCTCAAGTTCTTTTCTCTACACAGCATCACCTTTACCTTTGCCCGACCTCACTTGCCTAGTAAACTCATAATCAGTTCAAGAATCACATTTTGGAAGGTGCCCCCCCCCACCCCGCCCCGTTGCTCCCTGGTGCCCTAACCCAGGTCCCATTCCCATGCTCACTGCTTGCACTGTGGTTGCCTGGTTACTCAATTGCTCCTCTCACCAGACTACTACTGCTTACCAGCCTTCCTCTGTACCCAGTACAATGCATGCCACATAGCCAAAATTCAGTATGTGAGCCAGAATTCAGTCTGTGAACCAAAAAAATGTGTTAACTAACATCCAGTGGATGTATCTTGTCCTTCATAAAATCCTCCAACAGCAGGTTTGGTTTTTCCGGGTAGATAAACCTGTTTTTGGTAGAACTGATGTGTTTGGAATATGCAAAGAGATGGCAGTGGCACTGTGCACCTTCCTGTAGCTCTGATATTTTCTCAGGAGATAGACAAGCATTGCCCCTGCTATCTCTACTCTGTCACAGGGGCACCCAGTAAGTACTGGATAAGGTGACTCCTTAACTGTAGACACATGGACATAAATAGGATTTAACACTGGGCCACATGATTAGACTCAAGTGTAAAGCTTAAGCAAAGATTTTTTCCAGCTCCTTTTCCCCCTATGTCCTTTGGATGTCAAGCTGTCCCCCTGTGAAGTCAAATCCTATAACAGAAGTCAGCTGCCATGAAAAGAAAATCAGAAGTTTAGATCTGAAGGAGAACCTTCTTGGAGAAGCTGAGAGAACCCTGCGAAGAGCTAAGTGTGCCCTGACAGGTAAGCAGGGTGATAACCTCCAAATTCAGAAAGATGGGTGCTTGTAAGGGTAAGCAGGCTTGGGGAGAGAGGGCCACCCAATTTAGCAGTGCCAAGGACAGCTGGATGCCAATCTTGTAATTGACATTTATGGTCACATGCTAAGAAAATGATCATGTTGCTCATATAGAAATGGCTCTTCAAATTTTTCCACAACAAGGTGCTGAGTTGACACAAATGAATTTATCTACAAAACAGAAACAGACTCACAGATGTAGAGAACAGATTTGTGGTTGCTAAGATGGGGGAGGAAGGGCAGGAGGGATGGACTGTGAGTTTAGGGTTGTGAATGACACTTGTGACCCCACGGACTGTAGCCTACCAGGCTCCCCCGTCCATGGAATTTTCCAGACAAGAGTACTAGAGTGGGTTGCCATTTCCTTCTCCAGGGGATCTTCTCAACCCAGGGATTGAACCCTGGTCTCCCGCATTGCAGGGAGATGCTTTACCATCTGAGCCGCCTGGGAATCCCAAGTTTAGGGTTAGCAGATGCAAACTATGACATAGAATGGATAAACAACAAGGTCCTACTGTATAGTACAGGGAACTAGATTCAATATCCTGTGATAAATCATAATGGAAAAGAAAATAAAAAAGAAGGTGTATATAGGTAAAACTGAATCACTTGGCTGTACAGCGGAAATTAACACAGCATTGTAAAGTACTATACTTCAAAAAAATACATATATACCTGTCAGAAAAAGGTGTTGGGTTGGACACTGGTTTTGTTCCCTAAAATACCAGATTATTACATAAAATGCTGTAGGTCCTTTTACTTTACTTCTAGTAAGATGAATACTTTCTTTACTTGCCTCACCCTGGATTAGAAAAGCCAGTGGGACAAGGGATGAGTAATGTTCTGTCTGGCTAGATTGTCATTTAATCTCTTTGATAAAAGACTACTCCTCTGTCTATAGCTTCAGCCATCCCATTACACGTTCTATGACATGGACATGGAGCAAACTCAGTATTACTGTGGCAAAAGAAATATCATTAAAATTTTTTTTCTCAAACTTAAGGTCCTCAGGAAATTTGCATTCGTGAGAAAGTGGAAAATTCAGAAGTACATGTGTAGCAGAGCTACCTATGGGAACAGCGTCTTCCAGTGACATGGATAATCAGCACCTTGGATTTCAGTCCTCTCAAAGAGTCTGGGTTCCTGTAGTTTTCCACTCTTATTGTTCTGTTTGTCTGTATTTTAAACAGTGGTTTGGGTTAAATTAGATCATTTATCTTCCCGGTAGTTTTCCAGCCATGTTTTATTTTCTCAAGGATCTATACCCCCCTAAAGGAGACAGCCTCGCTCTGTCTATGGAGCTCTGGCCAAGAGCTCAACACCCACACATGAGGTTGTGGTTAAAGGGAGTGGTGGTAAAATGAAACCTGGTCGCTTTGGTCATCAGAGTCATTGCTCCGGGCAGCACCGTCCGTATTTAGTGCTTCCTGAAGACTGGGAGACAACACAGGGCAAGTCCAAAATATAACACTGCTTTTCTCTGTCATTTCTCACACCTGGAGAGGAGTTTCTATAAAGATCAAATTACCAAACGTACCAAATTTGGCAACTCAATTTTCTACTGTTGGTTTCTTCAATACTTCAGGGGGAAAAAAAAGGCATTTTACTTTTGATCTTTTACTCCAGAAAGATGTTAGTTCACTCAAGGATAAATTGTAGTGTCACAGGACCCTCCTCAAATCCTCTTGATCTTTCATTTGAACATGAAGCTAAGGGCTTCCCTGGTGGCTCAGATGGCAAAGAATCTGCCTGCAGTGCAGGAGACCTGGGTTCAATTCCTGGGTCAGGGAGATACCCTGAAGAAGGGAATGGCAACCCACTCCAGTATTCTTGCCTGGAGAATTTCATGGACAGAGGAGCCTGGTGGGCTATAGTTCATGGGGTCGCAAAGAGTCGGACATGACTGAGTGACTAACGCTATTTATCTAAACTTAACTTTAATTAAGATGATGGAAGGCTTGACAAGGAAGAAATATTACTATGAAAATTCTAGTGTACTTTAAAAAACCAACACTTCCCATGCTAGTTAAGAGTCCTTATGTATTCCTCACCCTGATCGCACATCTTTACTATTAAAATTCCATATTTCCTACTAGTTTTTAATACTTGTAAAGTTATATGGTCCCCAAATGATGCTAATTCTAGGGTAATATATCAAGATTATATCCACCCCACTTTAAAACCAAGTTTAAAATGCTTTTATATTCAAAAGGCAGAATAACAACTAACACAACGGCAACTCCATAAACAATAGCCTAGAATAGACTGACCCTGGGATTTGGGGAGTCTTCTTACTAACTTTCTATGCTTTCTTTCTGCCTACATACCAGGTGGCGCAGTGGTAAAGAATCTGCCTGCCAGTGCAGAAGACACAGGAAATGTGGGTTCGATCCCTGGGATGGGGGAAGATCCCCTATAGAAGGAAGTAGAAACCCACTCCAGTATTCTCACCTGAAAAATTCCACAGATGGAGGAGCCTGGCAGGCTACAGTTTGTGATATCACAAACAGTCAGACACAACTGAGCACATACTTATGAATTCTGCTCACTTAATACTGTCTTCATGATTAGGAATAGATTTTTTTTTTCTCGATTCCTCTAGCATCTTAAATTTGGCTGTAGACCTCTAAGCAAGCAGCTCTGAAGCTCCATTCCTTTTCCTGACTCAAGTGCAACATTCTGAAATGTCATCAATGTGCTTCTACTGACATTTACAAATGTATTTATTCTAAGAGAAGAAAAAGCAAATGCTGATTTGCCTGTGGAGCTTATGAAATTCAATGACCACTATAGTAACGATGATGGAAATGTCTTGGAAGCTAACATTTCCTGGGTCTTGTGCTGCAATGGACACTGTTCTAAGAGCTTCACTTCTCCTGTCCACTCCTTCAGGGATGTACTATTATTTCCCAGCTTACTGGCGAGAACACTGGTACTTGGAGAGGCTAAACCACTTTGTCTAGGAGGCACAGAGCTGGGAGAAGAAGCCAGAACATCTTGACCTCTGGGCTTAAGATCTTAACCATCATTCTATTATCCTGAACCAAGCCCTCCTTTCACTTTGAAATAGACTTCACAGTCAGGGCCAAATGCTTACTTTAAACAGAGAGGATTAGCTGAGCAGAACACAAAGAACTTTGGGATGAAGACTGATTTTTATGGAAAATTCCAAAGACATGGAAGCAAGATTATTTTTTAAACTGTGATGTGTTGCAAGCACTACAAGGGTAAAAGTGGAAGATGAAAGGAGTGATGCTGAAGTCATCGTATATCTGAGCCATGCTAAGAAAATGAGGCTAAGAGAAATCAGGTCACTAACAGTCTGGCATGAGCACCATACAACAAAGGGTATGGACGAAACCCGGGCACACAGACCACATGGGCCGTCTCCCCAAGCTTATGTGCCAGTTCCATCACTAGAGTGGTAGAAATCCTAAGAGGCTCTCCAGCCTGCGAGAGATACCACTCAAGAATGTCTCTGATCTTCCTTTATGCTTCGGATAATACATCATCCTAGAATCTTTAGCTTGTGCAGAATTTCTACTGGATTCTCAACTGTGGGATTCATTTATTGCTGCTCAGGGTTCAGCTATGACTCACTGCTGGTATTTATGTTTTTGTGAAAGATCTCTAAAGGTCTGAGGCTTTTGAACTGACTGATTTTTGGAGGTGACTGTGAGATTTAAAATTAGTCATTAAAGAGGTTAGTCCTTCCAGCCCATGGATGCACACACTGGTGCACGGCTACACAGATTCACACACATACACTGAGAAAGGAATCCCAACACAATTCAAGTAGGTGATATATAATGGGATAAAGCCACGCCACCGTTTTCTTTGCTGTGTGTGAATAAGCTTGTTATGACCTCCCCCTGCCTCCACTGCTATTATTGGTCTAAATTATGGACCTGATTTTGAGATTATAGGCAAAGTATAATCATCTTGAGAAATCTGTATGCAGGTCAGGAAGCAACAGTTAGAACTGGACATGGAACAACAGACTGATTTCAAATAGGAAAAGGAGTATGTCAAGGCTGTATATTGTCACCTTGCTTATTTAACTTATATGCAGAGTACATCATAAGGAATGCTGGACTGGAAGAAACACAAGCTGGAATCAAGATTGCTGGGAGAAATATCAATAACCTCAGATATGCAGATGACACCACCCTTATGGCAGAAAGTGAAGAGGAACTAAAAAGCCTCTTGATGAAAGTGAAAGTGGAGAGTGGAAAAAGTTGGCTTAAAGCTCAACATTCAGAAAACGAAGATCATGGCATCCGGTCCCATCACTTCATGGGAAATAGATGGGGAAACAGTGGAAACAGTGTCAGACTTTATTTTGGGGGCTCCAAAATCACTGCAGATGGTGATCGCAGCCATGAAATTAAAAGACCCTTACTCCTTGGAAGAGAAGTTATGACCAACCTAGATAGCATATTGAAAAGCAGAGACATTACTTTGCCGACTAAGGTCCGTCTAGTCAAGGCTATGGTTTTTCCTGTGGTCATGTATGGATGTGAGAGTTGGACTGTGAAGAAGGCTGAGCCCCGAAGAATTGATGCTTCTGAACTGTGGTGCTGGAGAAGACTCTTGAGAGTCTCTTGGACTGCAAGGAGATCCAACCAGTCCATTCTGAAGGAGATCAGCCCTGGGATTTCTTTGGAAGGAATGATGCTAAAGCTGAAGCTCCAGTACTTTGGCCACCTCATGTGAAGAGTTGACTCATTAGAAAAGACTCTGATGCTGGGAGGGATTGGGGCAGGAGGAGAAGGGGACGACCGAGGATGAGATGGCTGGATGGCATCAAGGACTCGATGGACATGAGTCTGAGTGAACTCCCGGAGTTGGTGATGGACAGGGAGGCCTGGCGTGCTGATTCATGGGGTCGCAAAGAGTTGGACACGACTGAGCGACTGAACTGATAATCATCTCACTGAGTAAGCTGTTAAGAACACAAAACAATGAAGGACCAAGAGACAGCAAACCAGGCAAGAGACAAAGGGTGTCAGTAGTTTCAGCAAGGGCTCATGAACTACATGTTCTGAATTTATGCTGTCTTTGGGTTCATATCCTGGATGAGCCCAGTGTTTGGGGCTTCCCTGGTGGCTCAGATGGTAAAGTGTCCGCAGGCAAACTGGGAGACACAGGTTTGATCTCTGGGTCAGGAAGAGCCCCAGGAGAAGGGAATGGCAACCCACTCCAATATTCTTGCCTGGAAAAATCCCATGGATGGAGGAGCCTGGTAGGCTATAGTCCATGGGGTCGCAAAGAGTCGGACACGGCTGAGCGATTCACTTGCTCTCTTGCTGGCTTTTACAACTATAACCATGTTTTGTGATGAATATTTTTCACCAGAAAAGTGATATGATAAAGGAATAAGCTATAGAATGGTGTGGGTAAAATTGAACTGCTTTGAAAATTTCTAAAGAGAGAATGAATTCATTTTTGTACTTGCTATTTCACGTACATAATAATGAGCCAGTAAATGCACATGCTGAGCTTCCTTCTGTATATCCAGATTCACTATAATTCAGGTTTGGGATCTTGGGAATTCAGAGTAGACTGAAGTGCTGTCTTGCTCCAGCCCTTTGGCCGACATGAATGAGGGGACGAAAGGACCCAGTGAAAGGAGACACGTGGGCCCTGTCCACTTGGCCCTCAGAACCCTGAGGATGCTGCGGCCACAGAAGTATATTTGCTGAGTGCACAATAATTTATTCCAGAAACGTGACTTATGGATCACATGAAGAATACCAACCTCTTACACAGGCAGTGTGGCAGAATCTTGAATGGACCTTCACACATTATCTTATTAGCTGTATATAACAATGCTACAGAAACAGGGCAAGCGTGGAAAATTCCTATTTTATAGAAAAGGGGCTCAAAGGGATTCTGTCACTTGCCCAAGGTTCTTGGTTAATACATGGTGTGGCCCAAACCAGAAGCCAGGGAGATTGAGAGCATGGCACTCTTTCCTCCTTCAACACTAGACTGAGGATGGCAGGTGGAGGGGTGGGGGCAGGTGGGATAAACATCACCCTGCAATGCCCATCCAGATGGTTAAATACTAGAAGCAAATATTCCTAAAGGAAATCGTTACTTTTTTCTGATGGCAGTGTAGTTTGAAAGGAATCTGAGAGTCTTAGGTAGATTAGGCTGAGTGAAGACTCCCTTGAGGTCTTACCCTTTGAAAGGAGTCTAGGGTGGGCTCCTGGCTTCACGTGATGCTGGCATAGATGGGAGAGTGTGGCCTTGACCTGTGGCCTGGTCAGCCTTGACCCTGCAGTCTGGCAGAGAAGTTCTGCAGGATGAGTGGCTCAGAAAGCTCCCTGCACAGAAGCTTCCAGTAAGCACCTGAGAAGGGTGTTGGTTAAAGTATTGGGTTGGCCAAAATGTTTGTTTCTGTAACACTTATGGGCTTCCCAAGTGGTGCTAGGGGTAAAGAACCTGCTGCCCAATGCAGGAGATGTAGAGATGTGGGTTTGATCCCCTGGAGGAGGGTATGGCAACCCACTCCAGTATTCTTGCCTGGAGAATCCCATGGACAAGAGTTGCCTGGTGGGTTACAGTCCATGGGGCTGCAAAGAGTTGGACATGACTGAGTGACTTAGCATGCACACACACATGGAAAAACCCAAATGAACTTTTTGACCAACCCAACAGCACAGACCCATTCAAGATCCCAGTGATTCCGAACGTGAAGACCCTGATGTCCCTGCTGACAATGGGACAGGAGCTGGGGCCCCTTGTGGCTCCAGACAGACCTATTGGGCACATCATGTGCTCCTTCCATGCCTCCCGTGAAGATACAGCACAAAAGGAAATTTCATACAGTACTGGCTGGAGTGTCAACTCTAATCCTTGGCAAAGGAAGATGTCAAAAGGTATTACCATTTAGAGCATACCGTCTCTTTAATCCAGTAATGTCCTGTTAGAATCTATCCAAACAAAATAAAGCCCAAGTACAGGATGCCTCTCAAACAAAGGCGTTCATTAAAGCATTCTTTGCAGTGGCAGACAGTTGCCAACAATCTGTCTGTCTGCCAACATGGGAAAGGCTAAGTAATTATGATTATTATTTTCTGCTTATATGGTCCGTGCACACAGGGGCATGCTGACCAGCAATCACAGAGCTTGAGGTACAGCTAAACATACCCAACTGGAAATAAAAGCTTATGATCACAGTGTGAAGCTGAAGGTTGTACTGTAAGCAATATAGTATATTCTCACTCCTCAAAAATGGGTAAATACATGGGAATGAGCAGAGAGAAAGTTGGAGAGTGACCTATACCAAACTCTTAATACTGTTTATTTTAGGAGCGATGGGATGAAGGGAGTCAGGAAGAGGAAGATAATCAGCTTGACACTCATATCTGTATAGCTTTCCTTGTGACAAAGAACATATGTTACTTCAATGGTTTAAAATGAAAAATGAATACACAGAAGATAGATGAAATATCTAATTCTTAGGAGGCAAAGCCAGGGAACCACTCCACAGAGCAAAGTTTTATTTTTTTTGGTCACACTGTGGCATGCAGGATCTTAGTTCCCTGATCAGGGATTGAACCTGTGACCCCTGCAATGGAAGGGTAGAGTCCTAACCACTGGACCGCCAGGGAAGTTCCTTTTGATAAATTATCAGCGTGCTTTTGTGATGACCTGGGGTGGTGCCTCTTAGACCCTTGTTCATCTCACTTGAAAGACACCCTGATTTCTGACAGCTTAAACATGAGGCTGAATTCTAGAAGCTGTATGCTGTCCAAAGACAGCTGCAAGTTTCCAAAATCTAGACCTCTGAGCATGAGAAAAGACAGATCTGCTCTTGTTTAACTGACCCCCCTGCTGCCGCATGTTCAAGCCCTTTGTTACCTACTTCTACTTCCCACCAGGGCTTCCCTGGTAGCTCAGACAGTAAAGTATCTGCCTGCAATGCAGGAGACCCGGGTTCGATCCCTGGGTTGGGAAGATCCCCTGGAGGAGGGACTGGCTACCCACTCCAGTATTCTTGCCTGGAGAACCCCATGGACACAGGAGCCTGGTGAGTTATAGTCCATGGGGTCTCAAAGAGTCAGACACGACTGAGTGACTTTCCCTTTCATCTTTGTACACATTTATAAAATATATAATAAAATACAATATTTATTATCACATTATTTATTAATTATAGAAAGGGAAAGGCTCCCCACTCCAGTATTCTGGTATGGAGAATTCCATGAACTATACAGGACATGACTGAGCGACTTTCACTTTCTTTATGTCATGTACCCTGATCAGCAGAGAGCATGGGGACAGGCAAATAAGCTGTACACACTAAGTGTATTTGAATATTTCTTTATATTCCCCACAAACCTTTGAATTAGGGTCTTGAGCCTGGCAGGCTGCAGTCCATGGGGGCTGCAAGAGTTAGACATGAATTTTTTGCAAACGAACAAAAATGAACTGTTTGTCAGTGAAAGTCCTGGGGTTTAGGGAGGTTTTGTATGACAAGGAGAGGGGCAGACTCAAGGAGCTGAAGATGGAAAAAGCAGTGGGGGAGAGGGAGAGAGAACACAAAGGTGAAGAGAGAAACACACAGAAGGATTATTGATGCAACCAGCACTAAGATAGAAACACAGCAGCGCACCTCTACAAGCCATACAGACAGGATGACAATTCTAAGTGGTCAGAATGAGTGGACAAGAGCTTTAAAATAAAAGTATATGGAATGAGACCTAAATAGGTGTGCAAAAAGAAATGCACAAAACCTATCCTCTTTGGGTATAACTACATCTAAACTCATTTGGCATTACATATAACAGCATTTATAGAAGAATTTAAGAATCATTCCAACCTCAATGTTAGAACTGTTTTACCAAGCCTGAACCTTGAGTTTCCTTATGGCTTAAACACTTGTTTTTGAACCAACTTTAATACCCCCACTATACATTTAGGTCCACTTCAAGTACTTTAAACTCACGTGTCTCAGAGTGTTGATGACAAAGATGCTAAGTTCCTTTGCTAGAAATTCTTTGAAGTGCTCAAGATTTTGGCTTGATAACCTCTGCTTAATGCTTGGGAATAAACCTAAGCAAACATTTCTTCCTATTTCACAGATAGTAAAAGGGAATTTCTAAAGGCTGTCTGTTAAGTTTCTAAATGGCAAAGTGCAGATTTCTTTTTTTAATTGCACATTAAGATAAACCCAATGAGAGCTCTGGACTTTGAGTAGTAAGTCGATTTTCTCATTGTGTAACTTTGACAGTACATTTTAATCTGTTTTAAAGCCTTAAGATTCCTTTCAATTACTCAGTACAGAATATGATGTTTCTTCACAAGTAAAATGATTAAAATTTCCCCTTTGGTCCTGCTAAAAGACCATTTCTACAGAATAAAAGCTTTTTCTCTATAGTCACTTACTGCTACGTGAAGATCAAAGTCCACCGAATAGATAAAAAATGACCAAGTATTATATCACCTAATTTCTAACCCTCTCAAACACAATTCCATATGACTGCACCACATGTGTTCCTGGCTGATGCAAAAAACTGAAGAATTCAAAGAGAAAAACACTGATCAGGGAAAAACAGGAAGTCCCAACTTTGAAAAACACTGAATCCACCTTCTCGGCAAACCACAAAGAGATTAGACAAACCAAGTATTTGTTGACACTGGCTGTAAATTTTGGAAGGGACTAGAACCTTAAAATATATCTGGAATGAGACCCAAATCCCCTTTTCACTGGTTCTTTTCTTTTGGAAAATATATTTTAAAGGAACTGCTAAGGAGAAATCTGAACTTACATATTCATCCCTGTAGAGATTAGCATTATGATATGAAGTTCTGTTTTCAAGAGCTGTCCTAAGTGTGTATAGGTGTGTGTGCAAGCCATCTTCTCATAAGTTCTCACAGTTTATTTAATTCTTTTGAAAACCCAGCGAAGTAGGGAGTCTTAGCTCTTGTGAGAGATGGAGAGACTGAAACTCATAGGGAAAAAATAATTTTTTCCAAGTCAGAAAGCTGTTTGTGGCAGAGCTGGGACTTTGGCCTGGAAATCCAGCAGAGTGAGCCAGGGAGCATGTGGGCCATCACTGAGATCTGAGCTCCCCCTTGTCCCAGCTGTGTTCTTTTGGGCATATGACCTTGCCTCTCTGAGATGCACAGTGCTTAGTAAAATGGGAATGCTTGCCCCAATGGGTCTCCTGTAGGACAGATTTTAGGATTAACTGAAATTATGTCCATTAAAGTGCTTAGTATCAAAGGAAGCAAATCACCAACCCTTTCTCCCTCCCCCAGATAAAAACTCTGGAGATATGCTCCTGTAAACATCTGCCCTGACCTAAGCCAGGGCACATCAGGGGCTTCCAAGGCTCCCATGGGCGCTCAGGATGCCATTGTGTTTTATTCTCTCAGTGCTCAGATGCTCAGTTGGGTCTGACTCTCTGCAACGCATGGACTGTAGCCTGCCAGACTCCTCTGTCCATGGGGTTCTTCATGCAAGAATACTGGAGTGGGGTGCCATTTCTCCCTCTAGGGGATCTTCCTGAACCAGCGATCAATCCTGTGTCTCTAGTGTCTCCTGCACGGGCAGGCGGATTCTTTACCACGAGTGCCAACTGTGAAGCCCTTATTCTATTCTATTTATGTCATTATTCTTAATTAATTTTTTTATTTTAAAAATGTTTTATTTTTAAAGCTGTTTTTATATGCATTTATTTATTTTTGGCCACACTGTGCAGCATGTCGGATCTTAGTTCCCCAACCAGGGATCGAACCTGTGCCCCCTTCATTGGAAGCACCGAGTCTCAACCACCAGACAGCAGGGGAGTCCCAGGATGCAATTTTAGCTCAGGGCGTACTGGAAATTATTCCTGAAGACCTGGGGCAGGTCTGGGATTAACTTGCTTTTCGGAGGAGCCGCAGCCTATGGAGAGATTCAGGCTCCGAATTTTGTCCGGATGCACTGGGTTACACCCACAGGGCCTGCAGTGTGATCTCAAGGGGGTTGGTGAAGGACTCTATTTCTGGGTGATGACGAGCTCAGTCCTCCAGAAGTGACCGTGATGACTCAAACTGTATGAAACTTCAGGCTCTCCATCAGTGAGCATGTGAGGGGCAGCGGGAAGGCAACATTGGTAGGTGCTTTCTGATTTCCATAAAAATGCAAATATACAGATTCAATGCAGGAATTCCCAAAGCACCTTCTCCAAGTGCTGCCTAATCAGGCTCCTTCAGCCTTAATAACCCCTTTCTGCCTCTCATTATTTATACACGTTTCCCTTGCTTAAAAGATAAGTGGACATGAGTTCTGAATAAATTCAGCCGTGCAGTCACAAGCAGCAATAGCAAAGCAAAACCAAGAAAATTCCCCATTACTCAATATACCTTCTCATTAATCTGTCTGTCAGCTTTAGAAGGAAACACGCAGTGTGTGTCACGCAGCATGGGTTTCACATGCTCAAAAGCAGCTTTCGGCGATAGCTCATTAAGTCAGACATCTACTCAGGTGTCTACCTCAGGCCGTCCCAGCTCTGTCACCCGGTAAATCTTGGCCAGGCAGGTGCTGTGTGGACCTGGCCTGTTGGCAATCGCTTGGTTAGGAAGACGCTTCAGTAGCTATCACGTGCCCAGGGCTGTGGAGCATACAAAAGAGACTGGAGACGAGGTCTCTGCCTCCAAGGAGGTTAGAAAGCACAGAACCAGTAAAGAGAGATTGGGACTTCCCAGGTGGCACTAGTGGTAAAGAACCCGCCTGCCAGTGCAGGAGATGGAAGACATTCGGGTTCGATCCCTGGCTCAGGAAGATCCCCTGGAGGAGGGCATGACAACCCACTCTAGTATCCTTGCCTGGGAAATCCCAGGGAGAGAGGAGCCTGGCTGGCAACAGTCGAAGGGGTTGCAAAGAGTTGGACATGACTGAAGTGACTTAGCACGCATGCAAAGAGTGATTAAAATGCTAAACGGTAGTAAGACAAGGACTGGCAGTGAGACATTTGATCAGCGACAGGCCCCATGTGTGCTGGAGAAGACGGGAAGCGTTCTGTGGTGGCAAGGAGAAGTGGGGAAGGCTCTGGGGGCAGTTTGGAGTGATGGAGTAGAGCCTGCTCGGGGCTCACAGAGAAGATGCTGGGCCTGGGGGGTGGAGGGATGAGAGGTCGGGTGGGGTTGGGGCGTTTAGAGTGGATGTGATTGGCAACTGAGAGCTTGTGAGCGTAGAGTTTTGAATGTTGATCTGGTTGGAATGTGTGTAATGGGCTAGCGTGAGAAGGAAAGAGCCAGAAAACCACCTCTTATCACAACACACCAGGGAACAGGTATTCAGTCCAGGACCCAAGAGCAAACATTCATTTTGATGCAACAAGTGAGATCTGCTTCTCATGTGCCTTGAGCACCCCTCTCGGGTCAGTCTCCCTGAGGGCGGGACCTTATCCAGGTTGTCAATCAACACTGATGAAAGGAAAGACCAGGTCAGGATTTCTAGCTGAGGTGCAGTGGGGTGGGAGTGGGCGGGGGGGACTGCCTGAAACTGGGCACCCGGAGCACACAAACTGGAAACAACGCCTGGGACTAACCATTCTCCAAGTTATGTAAACCAAAAAATAAAACAATAGTTACAGCAGAGCCTTAAAAGGAAAGAGAGAGAGAAAGATGGACATTCTTACAAAGTTATATTTTTGCCTGGAGAATCCCATGGACAGAGAACACTGGTGGGCTAGAGTCCCTGGGGTCACAAAGAGTCGGACACGACTTAGTGACTAAATAACAACAATCTTTAGGTAAGGATGTTTGACCAGGGCCAGGCAGCCTTGACCTTGACATCTTGGGATCCTGGACTTGAAAAAATGCCCACAGTGGGGTGGGGTGGGAGGGAAGCCACGAGGGCGGGGATGGGTGTATACATATGGCTGATTCACGTTGTTGTACAGCGGAAACTAACAGATCATCATAAAGCAATTACCCTCTAATTAAAAAGAAATGCGATTTTTCTACTTAGTTCTAGGGGCTCTCCCCACTGAAATTTTTCATTGAGCTTCATCCATATATGAACGTAAAAAAATTTCAAGTTAAAAAAAAAAAAGAAAAGAAAAGAAAAATGCCCACAGGGATACCATGAGTTGCTGCAGCCTCAACAGATTCTGCACCGTGTTCAGTGACTGCTCACGAGACCTCGTTTATCTCTGGAGCATGCATGGCCATGGACCTCATCCTCAGTGCCCCCACCTCTAGCAGCTTTGTTCTGCAGCTCCTGGGAATTTTCTGCAGCCCAGAGGGGTTGTTCCAGTGCAGAGGGCTGGAAGCCTGGTGAATCCCAGAGGGATGGAGGCCAGTGAGACCACCTGCCATCCAGCAGTTTACTGCTGAGGTTAGTTTGCACACTTATGCAGAGGTTACTGAGAGGCAGAAAACATCATCCAAGGGCCAGGTGGCCAGGAGTGAAAGATTGTCGAGACCGGGGACACAGAGTAAGATGGCAGGAAAGTGACAGGCTAGAAGGGACCCTGATGCTGCTCAGCTTTACTGCCTCTGCTCTGCACATGAGACTCCCTTATCCCAAGGGAGTCTGCCCTGGACATCTGCAGGGGACACCACGTGGCCCCAGCTGGCTAACCGGCTAGCCGGCTGGGAGCCCTTGGTGTCTTCTGGCAGGGCAGCTGGCAAGGTCCTGGCAGGACCCTTTTCTTGCCCTGTTTGCTCTCTCGTGGGGCAGAAAGTCCTCTTCCTCTGCCATCACTGCTTTTCTTTGTTGACTGATGAATGGGGTGACCGCCCACGGGGGGAAAAATGTGTCTCTTTAAGTGTTAGAAGTGGTGCTTACGGAGGATGCATTTGAGTCTGCAAAGCTAACGTGTTTACAAAGCGAACACTTATCTGATGGCAAACTTCTGTTGGGATAAACAGCAATATCGCCAAGGATCTGTTAACCCTGGGGAGAACCAGGTCCCGTGAGATGCAGCTGGAGTCCGTGTGGCTGCCCTGTTCTCTCCAGCAAAGGGCACCATGGTGTCTGTGCCCTGGGAGGACCTCACAGTTTCGAGCAGGGAAGCGCTGTCGGGAAATGCTGGGAACGCCAGCTGTTTTGGGGCAGCAAAACCCATGTGCAAAGGAGTCTTATTTTAGCTACAGTGGAGGCCTGGGAAAAGGTGAATTACTCAAGCTGAAAGTGTAACGTGCAGCTTCCTGAGTGCCCAGCCCCGCCTCGGCATTGGCTGCGAAGCCAAGACAGGCAGACGTGGGGTGGCTGAGAAAACGCTTGACCTGAAGGCAGCTGATGCGGTCCCGGAGCCCTGAGGATGTTCTAACTAAATCCTCCTTTGCTCTCTCTCTCCTTTCTTCATTGTAACCCTAATTACTGAATTAGTTCTCCTTCCACAGAAAATCCTTTTGCTTGCTGTTAGATCGGTTTAAAGATAAATCACCCCAGGTTTACTAATGGCTGCAATTTGTAAAAGCGCTGTGGTTAAAAGCTGACCCCCACAGACAGATCACTTCCTAAGGTGCTGCTGAATTTTTTTTCCCATGGAGGTGATAAACCTAACGCACAAATGACAGAGCTGTCTACAAATCGTACCGCAAGTGTGCTTTTTAACAGACACAGCCTTAAGATCTGGAACGGACCAGACTTCTTTTCTTGGAATTGGACTGAGGTTGCACTTAGCACTACCTTGTCCTAAAACTTCGAAGAAACCCATACTGCGTTCACGTCAGCACCAGCTGAGGCAATGGAAATAGAACTGCTTTTGTGCTTTGGGAGGCATGCTCTTGTGTTTCCCTTTGCTGGGCTATATGTTTCCGGAGGCAGTGGAACTAGAAGGCACGGAAATCGTGTGTACTCTGCTACTTGGCTGAAGGACCTCAAATGCCCGGATCCAGGTGTGGTCCAAAGCTTATCCACCGCATCTCACCCCTCACACGCTGTTGCAAACAGGAGCTCTTTTCAGAAGCTGGAGTTTTCATGTTCATGCACATAAACATTTACTATTTTCTCTGCGGCAGTTTAATGACAACACACAATTCGGTCACTGGTTTGGAGGCCCTGAAACGCCAATCCTTTGACCACCTGATGTGAAGAACTGACTCCTTGGAAAAGGTGCTGATGCTGGGAAAGATTGAAGGCAGGAGGAGAAGGGGATGACAGACGATGAGATGGTTGGATGGCATCACCGACTTGATGGACATGAGTTTGAGCAAGCTCTGGGAGTTGGTGATGGACAGGGAAACCTGGCATGCTGCAGTCCATGGAATCGCAAAGAGTAGGACACGATTGAGCAACTGAACTGAACTTGGAGCCCCATCACCAAACATCAAAATCAAGCAAGAAGAGGGTGAAAAAATTGACCTTAAAGGAGAGTAAAGTTCAATTGTGATCTACTAAATATTATTGTTTGCTATTTGAACAGGCATTTTTTTGTTGTTGTTGTTTTTGTTTTTTTTTTTTTGCATTTGAAAAAAAGAAAGATACAGCTTTTTCTTCTAAACTAGAGAATTCTCTTAACAATATTTTGTGGTTCTTAAGCTCACGTTAAGTGAAAGTAAGTCCCAAATCATGTGAAATTGACTAAGGAGCATAGGAGAAAATGAAGAAGGAAAGTGCTGGATTCTTGAAGCGAGCCCTCACCCTTTTCAAATGAGAACTCACAAGACATATTGCAAAAGCAGATTGTAGCACAAAATATACAAAGGCAAATACTGTGAGATGAGCCCAGAGACTGTGAGGCTGGTTAATTACTCCTCTCGCAACATAATAACACCTTATTACTATTTTGTTCCTTGGAGCCTAGTAGAGTTAAAATTATATTGGACATATTTTCCTTTCAGATTGTCAAGTGAATCGCTGCCAAAAAAAAATTCTTTTTCATGTGATATTTCTTACAAAGAAGTTTGTATCTGTGCTCTTTAGGTCTCATTTTGATGTATATATCTTAGAAGGTTTAACAGAATCTCTGGACAAAAAGGTTTCTTTTTTCCAGGCTGTTTCTGTTCAGTTCAGTTCAGTCTCTCAGTTGTGTCCGACTCTTTGCGACCCCATGGACTGCAGCACACTGGCCTTCCCTGTCCTTCACTATCTCCCAATGTTTGCTCAGTTCTCCGGAAACAAACTCCACTGCTTCCACTCTGTCCCTAACGTTTGACCTGGCGATTACCGACGTCACTCTAGGCTTGGAAGCTGACAAGCACACTCGAGATTTCTGAAAGTATGTTCCAGGAACACAGTTTCCTGGATGTTGATGTGCTAAATATAAAAAAGCATAAGGCAGGCAAATAACTTTAGGACACAAAGTTGAACATTTTTTTTTTTAATTTTAGAACTTCTCAAAGCTTTTTTATGCCAGTCTGTGTTATAAACCTCTAAGGGGACAATGGTATTAGAGAGTTTCTGCCTACAGAATCCTGCTTTTGAAGCACATGTCACACTGCTGACTTTTCTAAATAGGATATGCTCTTGCTAGGTGTGCACGTACAGCTGAGGAAATCAATACTGAGGGTAGGGTAATTTTTTGAACAGGAGAATAAAGACGTGTCACCAGTGCTCACTGATGATCAAACAGGGTGACACTCTTAGGAGCTCCCTCGGATCTGGTTCCTGCTCTGGCACGAGTGGCTTTGGGGTCTAGAGAAGTCACCCGCTCACCTGGCATGATTTGGATGGCCTCTGAGGTTTTCTGACTTCCCTGGTGGCTCAGACCGTAAAGCGTCTGCCTACAATGCAGGAGACCCGGGTTTGATCCCTGGGTCAGAAAGATCCCTTGGAGAAGGAAATGGCAACCCATTCCAGTATTCTTGCCTGGAAAATCCCATGAACGGAGGAGCCTGGTGGGCTACAGTCCACAGGGTCACAAACAGTTAGACACTGAGGGGTTCTTGAGGCAAGAATAGTCAGATCTATGGTTTTTCCAGTACTCATGTGAGATGTGAGAGCTGGACCATAAAGAAGGCTGCACACCAAAGAACTGATGCTTTCAAATTATGGTGTTGGAGAAGAGTCTTGAGAGTCCCTTGGACTCCAAGGAGATCCAACCAGCCAATCCTAAAGGAAGTCAGTACTGAATATTCATTGGAAGGACTGATGCTGCTGAAGTTGAAACTCCGATCCTTTGGCCACCTGATGCGAAGAGCCAACTCGTTGGAAAAGACCCTGAAGCTGGGAAAGATTGAGGGCAGGAGGAGAACGGGGAGACAGAGGATGAGATGATTGGATGGTATCACTGAACCAATGGACATGAGTTTGAGCAAACTCCAGGAAACAGTGGAAGACAGAGGACCCTGGCATGCTGCAGTCCATGGGGTCACAAAGAGTTGGACACAACCTAGCAACTAAACAACAACAACAACAACATCTAGTTTGCATGGAATCTGCCTCCTGGTTCTTAATTACCTTGTTAGTATCTACCAGCCTAGTCTAGACAGTAATTCACATGGACTAGTTGCCATATGTTATTGAGGCTAGATGCACATAGAACTTGGTAGATGGTTTCATCCGACTGTAAAAATATTCACTTTGCCTTCCCAGATGAAGTTAAGACCACACTGTCACTGGCTAGTGCATGCTGCTAGCTGTCCCCCAGGTAAACCGAGCTTGCAATCTAACCAGATGTCAGTCAACAGACAGTTTAGAAAATCTTCAGTTTCAATGGTCTATGCTCCTAAGTCTTTCGATTAGCAGAGACGTTTTGAGAAGATATATATAAAATTAATAGGTAATTTCTGACTCGTTCACAATCTAGGTGGGGAGAAAAGATAAACTTATAAAACTTGTACAAGTAGACATACAGTTACATGCAACGTGGGTGCAATTTTGTAACCATAATTTTCAATTTTTCTACACTTCTACCATCTCAGTGCATCTGGGTCAAAAACACTAAAGGTACAAGCTGCTTAATTCAGTAGTTGTTGAATAAAATAAAACTATTAATCAATTAAAGAGAATTATTCTCCGTGTGTCACCTCTCCCCACCTGCTCCCTGGGGTACCTCCCCGCCCCCTCCCCCCAAAAAATACAACGAAACTCTAAACATCCCATCATAAAATTTATTTGCGAGGGCAGAAACAGTCTATGTAAGCCGACTGCTTGAACAGGGTTTAAAACAAGGGACTTCAATGTTTAAAATGCACTGTTCATCTCAATTTTTAATAATTACCATTAGTGATGATCTCAGAGTCCACCAGAGCACTCCCCCTTTGGCAGTGTCTGGGGAGTGTTTGCTATTTGATCACTGGGCACTAGGAACCCTTTTCTCAGGAAGTCAGGGGAGGGACGCTCGCTGTGGCTACAGCAAGTCACCCTCCCGCTAGGAGGGCAGGGATGACTCTGCGAGCATCAGGAGCCAGCAGGGCCAGTTCCTGTGTGTGTTGATCTTGGAGGCCCTTCTAATGGGAATGAGCCGAAGTGGCTCTTCCATCAGATGGGATCCATCCTCCAGACGGTGCTAACCAGCCCCTTGTGACCTCGTGTGCGTAGTACAGGAAAGAAATGTGGGAAAGACAGTGAATCCCGGAACTTACATCTGAGGAAGTAACAAAGCAGAGAGAGTGTAAACATGCAGTAACTTTGCACTGCAGCATTATTTTAGGTACGAAATCACAACATTGGTCGTTGTGAATTCAGAGGATATGGTTCTACCTTAAAAAAAAAAAAACTCATTTTTTTAAAAAATAAACTTCCTTGTGATGAAGATGAAAATTTTCTTGCACCTTCTTCCTCCCTAGCCCAGTCTTAGACCCACCACCACAGAGTCACAGCTACACGGATGGAATCCCTTCCTGCATCATCAGTGTCAACACACTGAGTTCATGAGCACTAAGGGATGAGCACGTCTCCGTTGTTTAGGTACCAATTTCCTTAACCTGTACCAGCAGTGAGAAAGGCAAACCTATTCAAATATTTTGCATTTTTGTATGTACATCTTTATGTGGACCTTCACTGGTTATAAATCTTTATTTAAATTATAAATCTTTAAAAATCAGACCCCTGATTGGCATGTCCTCTGAGTGCATGCCAAGTCACTTCAGTCCTGTCTGACTCTTTGTGAACCTTTAAGACTGTAGCTGGCCAGGCTTCTCTGTCCATGGGATTCTCCAGGCAAGTATACTGGAGTAGGCTGCCATGCCCTCCTCTAGGGGATCTTTCCGATCCAGGGATTGAACCCAGGCCTCCTGCATTGCAGGTGGATTCTTTACCACCTGAGCCACCAGAGAAGCCCAAGAGTACTGGAGTGGGTAGCCTATCCCTTCTCTAGGGGATCTTCCTGACCCAGGAATCAAACCCACATCTCCTGCAGTCTCCGGTACTGCAGACAGATTCTTTACCCCCCGAGCCACCTGGGAAGCCCACTGTGTCCCCTACAGTGAGTCTATGGCAGCAAAGTGGCACAGATAAGGGGAGTATCTAAGTGCTTCAGTTATATGTGTCTCCATCATAACAGAAAGCTCTGATTCCCCTGCCCCCTCCCACCTTGTTTTCTATTTTTCCTTGAAATCAACTGTTCCTGGGACGAAATCATGCCTTTCTATAGATGCAGGGCAGAAGCTTTTCCTGCAGATGTTCAAGTCTTAACCTTCTGAGTTTCCCAGACTTTTCAGGCTAAGGCCAGGGACCACTTAGATGAGAAGCCTCCAAAGAAAACTCTGGACCCACAGGAAGTGGAGTGGATGACTCAACAGGATGGCTCCTTCCTCTGAGTCAGCCCAGTTGGTCTCAATGTGACCCTGGAGTGGGCACCGGGCTCCTGAAGCCAAAATAGTATTAAGATCTGAAACCAAGTTTTTGCTCACAAAGGAGCCTAAACAGGAAGTTAGGTTGTGATGCCAGTGGAACTGCAGCCACAGACACTGACTGTTTTCAGTCTCTGCTGCCACTGTTGCCCATTATTCTGACTTTTCAGAGGCTATGTACCACCAACAGTTTCTGAACTCCACCTAAGAAAGGGAAGATGCAAGACACAAATCTGAGTTGCATGGAAGAGGAGACTAACACTCGTGAAAGACACAAATCATTAACTTTTAAGATGCAAAGTAGAATAATGTTGAGCATGTTTGTACCTGGTTATACTAAGTCTGTCTAAGATAAATGTTCATTGATTTTGTGTTTAAAGCACCCAAGTGACAAGACCAGTTACATTAACCATGAATTTGGTGCCTGGCCATTTATTCCCATATTTCCAGTTTTCAGGAATCTCTTGCAACCGTAAGAGACTAAAGGGACAAGCATATGCTTAACATCCACTTTCCATGCCCTCAGGAAGCATTACATGCCTTTGGCTCCCTGACTTATTATTCCATGGTGGACTTTTTCTTTCTAAATTAAAAAGTCAGCAAAAGAACAAAAGATTTAGTATGAGATTAAACCTTGTGAATCACTGTCAAGGTCATTTTTTTTTTTTTTTACCTCTTCTACATTGAGACCACTGGATGGTACAGTGCATTCATAAAATTCCAGATTCAATGCTCTCATTTCCATGGTGACAAAATGTCACTTGACAGAGAATTATGATTTCAGCAGGGCACCGTGGGGTGAAGAAGGTAGGAGGGAAATAAATGGACTGTTAAAAGCAAAAGATAAATTGTGTTCCTGCATGTACAGCTCATGATTCCTCCAGCACAAGCCCACAAAGCCTCCCGAAGGAGGGGACCTCCTGCCCCCCACCCCCAGCAGCATCTTGCATTCCCAATGCTCTACGCTGGCTGTGATGAAACAGTTACTCGGCTGGCAAAAATCTCAACACTGCCAATGAAACAAGCTCAGCCACTTTATGACCTGACTCACACAGAAGAGAAAGAAAGGGCTGACCAAGCTCCACAGCCCAGAGACAGGGGGAGGTGGAAGAGGAGAAACCAGTAGTCTGGGCGCCTGGACTCTTTCTTCCCTGACGACTCCACCTAGACTAGACACATTATTCTTTTCCAGATGAAAAAGTCTTCATGCACAACTGTGAAAAAGTCAGTGGGAGGCAGGGTTGCTGGTTTCAGCTCATAAAACCCCCAGTATACTGTGGAGACCTTTGAGTTGCCTTGTGGGTGTGCACTGTTGGAACTAACAGCAAAATAGCAGTCTGATGACCTTACCCATTGTCCCCCAAAGCAAGCCAACAATTAACCTTGTGTGATACCACAAGGATAAAAAGAATATTGAAACTTCTATCTTCAATCACTGAGTTTTTAGCTTACTAACATTTGAACACATTTCTGTTTCAGAGGCAACCCCTTTCTTTGGAGTCCTAGGGTCTAACACAAAGAGAAACTCTGAGCACTTTCTGTTAAGTTCCTGTTTTCTGCTGAACAAAATTTTGACCGCTATGAACCCTTTTCCAAGTTAAACAATTCACATCTGCATGGCAACAAGGTCCTAGAGCTGGAATATCTCATCCACATTTTTATAAAGAGTCATGCTTGATATTATCCATCTTTATTCAATTTCTCCTTAATTCTTCAAGGTCCAAAGACCAACAGGAAAATACATGGCACATTATATGTATTATACATGTTGCTCGTTAGAAGTCTTTTTTTCAAGAATGAACATAGAAAATAATATACTTTTCTATTTCAGTTCATGGTTCCATCAGACCCTTTTCATTCCTTTTCCCTTCTATAAAATTCCTGATAGGATACTAATTTTTTTTTCTCAAAGAAGACATATTTAACTAAAACATCTGAAAAGACATATACCTAATTATAAAAAGTAAAACAGACATTCTTATGTTTAGTATCTTGGTGGTGGTGGTGGTTTGGTCGCTAAGTTGTGTCGGACTCTTTTGTGACCCCATGGACTGTAGCCTGCCAGGCTTCTCTGTCCACGGGATTTCCTAGGCAAGAATACTGGAGTGAGTTGCCATTTCCTCCTTCAGGGGATCTTCCCGACCCAAGGATCGAACCCACGTCTCCTGTACTGGTAGACTGATTCTTTACCTGCTGAGCCACCAGGCAAGCCCTTAGTATCTTGATAGGCTACTTTAAATCATTTGATGCTGAAGATAGTTTTTCACTGCTAGCAATATTTATTTTAAAAAATATAGCAAGAGGGTATCAAGAATCATGAAAACTACTAACAGAAAACTGATTTTTCTTTAAAAGTTAATGTTTCCTCAAATTAAAATCAAAACCAAAAAGTCATTTTCTACCAAAATGTAAGTAAACTGGGTAAATGTTTCTGATTTGAACCATGTTCTCAATAGCCCCTTCCCTCTGCCCTCGTTAATATACTGGCCAATTCCTCCCCCTAGAGTTCCCTTGACTGTTACACAAATCTCTAATGCTGTCTCTCGGTCCAGAAGCAAACTGTATGGGGCATTACAGGACACAGACACACACACACATTCTTTCCCTCTCTCTCAAACACTGAACAAGCAATACTCAGCCTTGTAGCTGACAAGACTCTCTCATCAACCCAACATCAGTCAGACTCCTTTGAGCCCTCTTTTCCACTACGTCTCATTGACCTTGGCCTGTTGAGTCATTTGCAGTGAGAATCCTGCCATGTCAGTTTATCAAGAACTCTCCTACCCTCAATATCTGATTAAATGCCTTATCCCCCTCACTTGGCCTGCCTTGAGCAAGGCCTGTGAGGTCAGGTTAGCAAGGATCCTCCATCCTTATGTTGATTTTATTTGTTTTGTTTTTTGTTTGTTTTATAGGCTGCACAATAAGATCTGGTTCCCTGACCAGGGACCAAACCCGTATATCCTGTCTTGAGAGAGTGGAGTCTTAACTACAGGACTGCTGAGGAAATCCCAAGGATCCCCCCATCCTTGATGTCTCCTCTTTGTAATTTTCCATCCCTGGGCCCCCTCCTCAGCTCATCAGCTGTAAATTTCCACTTGTCCTGCCGGACTCATAGTTGAGCTTGATCTCTTGCCCCTATTACAATAGTGTTGAACCCCTAGTGCAATACTGCTGTTGTTCAGTTGCTAAGTTGTGTCCAACTCTGTGACCCCATGAACTGCAGCACACAAGGCTTCCCTGTCCTTCACTATCTCCCTGAGTTTGCTTAAACTCATGTCCATTGAGTCAGTAATGCCATCCAACCATCTCATCCTCTGTCGCCCCCTTCTCTAGTGCAATAAAGAAAGTGAAAGTGAAGTTGCTTAGTTGGGTCCCACTCTTTGTGACCCCATGGACTGTAGCCTATCAGGCTCCTCCGTCCATGGGATTTTCCAGGCAAGAGCACTGGAGTGGGTTGCCATTTCCTTTTCCCTCTAGTGCAATAGTCCTAAATCAAATCTTCCTTATCATTTTAACAAATACCAGACTAATTTTTCCCTTAACCTGAGGGACAATCAAAAGATGAATAAAGTATATATGTCCTCAAGCAACTGACTGTCTAGATGTGGAAAGAGACCTGAGGTACAGCAACATGAATACAAGGCAGCATGCACTGAGTGCTATGGACGGTTAACACTACAAGCAAAGGGCTGCATTTTAATTTTATTTTATGTAATCATCCTTGTCATTTTTATATATGGTTGAACAGGTTCTTATGAGCATTATCCATTTTTCAGTGCATGTAAAGGTTTTAGGGTGTTATAAGGAGGTGTTAAAATTGGCTCACAGATACTGTCAGGGGTATGAATTTCAGCAAAAACACAAGTGAAGCCTGAATTTCCTTGGGGAATAGTAAGTTCAGATGGCAGAGTGATTTTGGCCAAAATATAAATACAGAAGAGTCACAAGAAGAAAGGTGAATTAAATGGAATCAAAATGTGTAGCAGTTGCCTCAGCTTTGCAGTGCTAAGGTGGTCACAAAGTTTCATGTCATGTTGGAAACTCCTGATGTGAAAAGGATCGCTACTCTCCCGACATGAAAAGGATCGCTATTCTCCCGACATGAAAAGGATGGATGCTTATGTCAATGCCTGGAGCCTCATGGCGTGGACCCCTGGGTGGGGCAACCCTCAGCTAAGCTTTACAGGCACTTGGTCACCAATCAGTGTATCTGCCACGGCTCACCAGCTCCAATCCACATTTCTTGGCTCCCTACTTGCTTCCCTACACTGCTCCAGAGACAGCTTCTTAAAACATGGACAAAATCATGCCACTTCCATCTCCAAAACCCAGTAAGGACTCCCACTGCCTACAGCCATAAGTCTAAACCCCTACCTGTGTCTGATTTGTGTTAGGTCCTTTTCCAGCTGCTTCTTCTGCCCGCCTTTCTCTGCATCCTGCCCAGGTCCTGAGCATCACTTCCCTCCTGCTTTGCTTGGATTGATTCCTCAGGCCACACACACCTCTCTCCTAATTCCCCCTTATCCTTCAACATGCAGCTCAGGTGCTAAGGTCTTTGAGACAGCATTTCTGCCTCTCACATCAGAATCAATCATTCCTTTCTTCAATATCGTTTCCACAGACAACTGTCAATCTTTACATGGCATTTATTTCATTTATATATAGCTTTATAAAGTTAGTTACTTATACGTTTGCCTGCTCCACTAGATCATAAATCATATGAGTGCACAAGACTCGTGTGTGTGTGTGTGTGTGTGTGTGTGTGTGTGAGAAGGAGAGAGAGAGAGACAGGGAATGAGAGAGAGATCAATGTACTAGCTTCTGGCAAATATCAAGTATCTAAAAATGTAAATATAATAAATGCAGAAGGCTCTGTGTGTGTGTGTGTGTGTGAGAGAGAGAGAGAGAGACAGAGAGACAGAAGGAAAGAGACAGAGAGAATGAGAGAGAGATCAATGTACTAGCTTCTGGCAAATATCAAGTATCTATAAATGTAAATATAATAAATGAGTCCCAAAGTAGATGGATTAAGTCAGATCTTTTTTTTTTTTTAAGCTCAACATGTAGTCTGTTTCTGATACGAAGGCATATTTTATAGCTTTCTTTGACTCCAACTCAAGGATACACTCTGGGTCTATCTATTTAAGAATATATGTGAACAGCTCATACTTTCAACCTACAGCATCTCCTGGGTCATTAAGTCTACTAAAAGTTGCCCAATCCAATTCTTTATCTCCCTCCCTCTCCTCTCTAACTAAAAATATAGTTCCTTCAAATTTCTTGGGGAGTGGTGAGGGAAACTGAGTCTTAAGTCCAGAACACCAATATTTCTTAAACAAGGCCACTCCCTACTTGAAAACAGAACTGGAATATTTAGTAGAGTTTTCACCTTTCTAGTCTAAAGAGTCCTGACCTCTGAAGTATGTTCTAATATGTCAGCATCTTATCTCTGTCCTTTTCAACATGTCATTTCGTCCTTTCTGGCAATTCTGTAATTTTACCAGACAAACCATGCTCAGAACATTAGGTCTGTGGCTACTTAGAAAAATAAGGGGAACTTTTTCTGTTTCATTTTCAATCCCTTCCACCTAATGAAATATCCACATCTCTGGCAGGACCTCTGGGCTGATATGTTCAAGAGAGATAAACAAGTCTCCTGGGTTGTACCACAGGTGAAGATTTAACAAGTGATGCTCACTCTGCTGTAATCAGAGGGATTCCCTCCCCATAAATTCACTAGTTAACAGTGAGCACATATGTGAATTGGTCTGTGTGTGCAAGTGCATGTGTTATAACAGGACAAAGCCACAGCCTTCACAATTCTCATCAAGAGCCGTGCTCATTAGCTGTAATCTTAGCTATTTCACCATGCACTTCCTCCCACGGATCATCATCAGAACATCAGAGATCTTGATTTTCCACATGATTCTGAATCCATATGATTTCCAGAGAACCCCACGGGTTCTACATTTCCCTGGAGATATGCTAATTCTTTGGCCAAAGTCAGTTCTCATGAACGGTAGAGTCTTTATTAGCTCCTGCCAAGGAGCATTCTTTCGGAGAAGGAAATGGCAACCCACTCCAGTGTTCTTGCCTGGAGAATCCCAGGGACGGCGGAGCCTGGTGGGCTGCCATCTATGGGGTCTCACAGAGTTGGACACAACTGAAGCGACTTAGCAGCAAGGAGTATTCTTTACTTATAAGATAATATAACCACAGCATGGCCACTTCTAGACAAATAGAGCAAGGAACACTGGGGGTCCATTCAGAGACAGGGGCCACAAGGCAGACAGAGACAGTGGCCAGAGGGTCAGCGAGCGCAGAGGCACCAAATCCAGAGACCAGCCACTGCTGAGAACAAGTTGGAAAGGATTCCGCATGGAATCCTGTTGAGTCTAGTTATTCTAAAAATCAGCTTGCTCAGACTTTCCATGTAAAGATCAAGGGTTCCAGTCAATAAGCTAGTCATATCCCAAGGTGGGTGGGTTATTCTTACATTGGGTTGGCCAAAATGTTTGTTAGGGTTTTCTGTAAGATCTTATGAAAAACCCCAAACGAACTTTTTGGCTAGCCAATAACATGGCTAAGTCTGAAATCCGGTCCCTACATTTTTCGGTTTGCAGGTCCCATCCACTGGACTGTTCAGTTCTGCTAGATGTATTGTTGGTGTATCAGTTGACAACACACTGAAGATAAGATGGTGAGAAAGTATTCCTGACCTAAAAATGCACCCCCCGTGTTGTTATTCTAATGTGGAGACCTATTATGCTGAAGTTTCCTTTTTCCAACCTAAAAGCATGTTTGCTTTGTTGACCTAAAGCAGTTGAAGGAAGGAGGTGGTTGTCTTAGGACAGGACACTCCACTTTTGGATCTGCCATATCTGAGTGTGTTACTTTCAACAAGGAACCTCTTGGGGACTCAGTTTCCTTACATACAAAACAAAAGAGGGCTGTTTTAGAAGCTCCAAGAAAAGACAGAGGAGCTACTTTAAATGAACCTAAGTTTAGCTTCTTTTAAACCTCGAATAACTGGATGGGTGATTTTTTTTTTTTCTCTCACTGTGCTTTCACTGCCAAATGATCTAATTTAGCACCCAGAGTGATCTGGAGCATAAGAAAGGAACAGGACCTAGCAAGAGAGAGAAGAGAAAGGTTCAGATTAGAAACTGTCAAGTTTAGAAGAAGGAATAAATCATGACTGCCTCACAAAGGATGTAGAAGGCTTGTTGGTGACTTGTTCTCTGGATCTCTTCTCTCACAAAAGGTTTTTATTCGGGTGTCAGTGTTTTCATGAGGCCATGAGTTTCAGCCGTCTTCCTTGGAACAGGAATGTCGAGTATATCTGACTGTTTCTCAGTGGAGCCTCTGTAATAGGCTGGTCTGGAACCAAGAAAAGCTTCTCAAAAATTCACCCGACCAAGAGGCAGGGCCAGTCAACACGACAAGCCACGGGCTTTGGACACTATGCAATGTGATGGCAAAACAAACTCTCCCACAGGGAAAAGAAAAACACTCACTTGGGATGTGAAGCAAGACAGGGTCAGGGACCAGGCACATGAGCTTTTACCTAATTTTATGGATCTTGGCTCTCCTACACGTATTGCCGTGAGTTAATGTTGGGTTAATTTTTTAAATTAAAAAATAATATAAAATCTGCTTTGATGATTCCATGGCATGTTATTTTCTAAATTCGAACATTTCACTGGGATAAAATGCACCAATGCCTTTAGACATGGGCTCTCCTCTTTCTGCTGTTTTTGCCAAATAGACAGATGGAAAGGATGTATCGTGTAAGAGCCTCGGATTGGACCCCGTGGGGTAGAAATGATGAATCAAGGCTTACGGATTCTGTTTGGCTTTCCGTGGTGCACTTTGGCAGCCTTGGGGTACATGTGTCAGAGCTTGTCTGACTCTGCATGCTGGGTGACGGTGGTAGGATTCTGTGTGTGTCACTAAAGCACAGGGAAGAAAACACGAGTGGAAATGAGTGAGATGCAAGGATGGAACTAGGAATAGCCAAAAGGGAACGAAAGGAAAAAAAAGAAGAGCTCACGAGGATGCCAGAAAGAACAGAGATTATTTCTTAACTATCATGAGATGAAATACAATTGTTCTGTTGAATTCATCCTCCACCCGTTATATACTCTGCATCCACCAGAGATTGTCCAACCAGCTTCCTTCTTAGTCCTCTGCCCTCCTTCTGTATTTATCTTATACAGAAAGAGTCAAGAGGTCAGTCTCTTGACACTCACCACCACTTTGTAGAAATTCACAATGTGAAGAATCAAAAGATTGCTTATTTCTTCAGGGCATTTTGTCTAGAGAATCATTCCCAGAAGGTGGCTGTGCCACAGACCTGGCTACCCAACCTGTACCACCAGCATCCAGTAGAAAGAGATTTCACCTGGAGAGAGGGGTCATCTACACGTGCATTGTGAAAGATAAAGAGCTCGTTATAATAATAGCATTCAAATTTAAAATTTAAGAGCAGATGCAGAAAGGGCACGATTTTAAGAGCAACATCTATCAAATTAGTCTGCCCATCATAGTTATGATTCATGACGTGTCCTGATGAAGGCTTTAGCTTTGTCCTCTCACCTACTTTACTCCATGTTGAAGTTCAGGCTTTGCCCAAACTCCATCTCCAAGTCCTTTCTGCTCTCCAGCAGGACCAGCGAGGGGAGAAAGCTGGCCCCCACCCACCATCGTCTACCTCTCCTTGAACTATCCAGCTTTATAAAAAGAAAAATTTTTTTAATGAGGCAGAAGATATAAAAGGATCATAAGCAGGTAAGTAAGTGCAAACTGGCCTCCACGCTACCCCCAGTCACAAGGCCGTCATTTTTCTGATGTGAATATGTGATGCTGCCCTGGCTTCCTTCAGAAAGAAATAAAAAGTGTCACTGAGTTACTATCATTCTGGTCTATAGCCTGTTGAGATGTGCATATAGTACACACTCAATACATGATCCTTTAGCAAAAGCCCCAACAAAAAACTTCTATTTCATTGCTACGGCAGAGTCATTTTTGAAAAGAGCTGGCTTTTTTTTTTAAATCATGAAATATCTTATTCTATTTTCTGTAAGATAGTAAAGACAGACCCGAATGAAGGTTTTTTTGGTCAATCTAATAAAAACAAACAGAAATTTGTTGAGGTTTTAACGTGGAGATTGAAAAGTAGTTTCACTCTAAGACTCAACTCTGAACAGGGAATAACTGATCAGGCTGCTGGCATGAACAGGCCCTAGTCAGTTACAGAAGGGCACCGCTGGTGTCCGGAAAGAGCTGGTCCAGTTGTGGAAGGTGACTCTCCGGGAAGTTTCCATAATTATCTTCAGAAAAAAGAAATACTGAAACTACCTATTATTCTGCTGTCTTTCTCTCTTTTGCATAACTTTTAAAATAACTAAACCTTGAAGAAAGACCTTCTGGTGGAAAACAGACTGATAGACAAGCCTGCACACCCATATCTTAATCTAGGACAATATTGGTGTTAGGCAGTCAGGAAGGTGGGCCACGTGGGTCAGGGCTGTCTAAAGAAATAAGCCCTTCTGATGAGCCTGGCATGTATACAAGGTTCCCTCTGCAGTTAAAAAACTGTTCAAAGGTTAAATGGAATGCTTTCTCATCTTCATTTTAATATCCATTGAGAGAGCCACTTTCCAAGCCACCTCCTATGGACTTCCTGCAAGTAGGTTAAAACAAATTAAGCCTGATGTTGAATTAAGTTTGCAGCTCAGTAGAGAAGGAAATGGCAACCCACTCTAGTGTTCTTGCCTGGAGAATCCCAGGGACAGAGGAGCCTGGTGGGCTGCTGTCTCTGGGGTCTCACAGAGTCAGACACGACTGAAGCGACTTTGCAGCAGGAGCAACAGCAGAGACCATCACCGGGAGATATACCTGCCCACGTTTGGAGGCAAACACTTTGCTGTAAACGGAAAACATCTTACTCCTGCAGAAACAGTTAAGACTACGGAAATCTCGTATTTTATAAATAAGATTTTTATAGTTTTAGGCCAGTTTTTTTTTTTTTTTTAAATTTTTACTTTACAATTCTGTATTGGTTTTGGCATAGATTGACATGAATCCACCACAGGTGTACATGCGTTCCCAAACATGAACCCCCCTCCCACCCCCCTCCCCACAACATCTCTCTGGGTCATCCCCGCACGTCAGCCCCAAGCGTGTCATATCCTGCATCAGACATAGACTGGCATTTCGATTCTTACATGTTATTATACATGTTTCAATGTTTAGGCCAGTTTTTACACATTGGTGGCGCATGCATGTGTGCTAAAGCCGCTTCAGTAGTGCCCGACTCTTTTCAACCCTATGGACTATCGCCCAGCAGGCTCCTCTGTCCATGGGATTCTCCAAGCAAGAACACTGGAGTGGGTTGCTTTGCCCTCCTCCAAGGGGTCTTCCTGACCCAGGAATTGAACTTGCGTCTCCTGTGGCTCCTGCATCACAGGTGGATTCTTACTGCTGAGCCACCTGGGAAGCCCACACATTGGTGGTAAGTATAATAAAGTGTCTACATAAAATAAGGGTAATAGATGAGTGTACTTGCTAAATAAGTAGGAACTTCAGTTCTAACCATAGGCTTGACTTTAGCTAAAGTACTACTTTTATGGAATGAAATAAGAACTTACCGCATACCATTATTGGAGAAGGCAATGGCACCCCACTCCAGTACTCTTGCCTGGAAAATCCCATGGACGGAGGAGCCTGGTAGGCTGCAGTCCATGGGGTCGCCAAGAGTCGGACACGAGTGAGCAACTTCCCTTTCACTTTTCACTTTCATGCATTGAAGAAGGAAATGGCAACCCACTCCAGTGTTCTTGCCTGGAGAATCCCGGGGACGAGGGAGCCTGGTGGGCTGTCATCTGTGGGGTCGCACAGAGTCGGACACGACTGAAGAGACTTAGCAGAAGCAGTAGCAGTGTACCATTATACAATAAAATTAACCCAAAGTTTTAATACATGGCATTCCTATGCAACTCATTATCATGTTGGGGGAAAGTTATTCTTATTTATTTTTTAGTATAGCTACAGTCCACAGGGTCTCCAAGAGTCAGACGTGACTGAAGCGACTTAGAACGCACATGCCATAAGTGTGAGTTGCGTGGATGTTCAGTTGCTCAGTCATGTCAAACTCTTTGCAACCCCCTAGACCGTAGCCCGCCAGGCTCCTCTGGCCATGGGACTCTCCAGGCAAGAATCCTGGAGCAAGCTGACTTCTCCTCCTCCAGGGGATCTTCCTGACCCAGGGATGGAAGCTGCCTCTCCTGCATTGGCAGGTGGGTTCTTTACCACCAAGCCACCTGGGAAGCCCCCTAAGTTTAAGTTATTAATCTTCAAAAAGATGCAAAGACTTTATGAGAGCCTGACATCTCAAGGATGACACATTTGTGGGTTTGCAGAGACATTCCAAGATAATTCCAAGCACATGTCACTATCAGTTGTCCCGTGAGGGTAATAACCTAGCAAGACCTCCATCTCCAATCAACAGTATTAAGCTCAAAGGTCTTAGCTTCTTCCCAGTGAGGGCCATCTGGTTGGCAACAACTCTTAATTGGTCACAAAGACAGAGTCTGTTATCACCTTACTTAGAATTACAGTAAAAACTCTTCAACTCCCAAAACAGAATGACATAAAATAGCCCATATTCTAGAGGAAACGCTGAGGGAGGAAAATCATCACAAAGATTCCACGACAGGTGCTGGCTAGGAGTTTTTGTTAATTATGGCTCATACTTGCTGTAAGCAAGGGCTTCAAAGCATTTGAAATGGCATTAATGCCCCACTGACCATACTAAATAAGAACATATGTCTTCATTAGTCAAAACTTCCACATTTTCAGTGGGAAAAAGCCAAGTACAATAAAAACAACTGTTTGCTGAAAAGGAATATGATAACAAAATAAGTTTTGGAACTATAACTGAAGTCTTTAATTTCTACTGGATCGCTTCCCTGTAGCTATGGCAACAGCAGACCCAGATAAAGGAGTGAAAAAAAGGAATCCTTTACATTAAGGTTCTCACATGTTGCTTTTTAATTTCCTTTAAGTAATGACAAACATTAAATCAGTGTTTGTTTGCTTTTCCATAAAAATAAAGTCAATCCTTCTATGGAGCAGCGTTTGACCTGTATAAATTAACAATTAAAAAAAATTGAAGCTCTATTTTCCAGAAAGTCCTGTCAACATTTTGATTGGACAGGATGGCAGCTGAACTGACACTTCTTCTTCTGTAAATGAGCAGACATACATATGATTCTTTTTTTCTTCCTATCTGAAGCTGCCATCAAGCCATTAATGGATTTCCTTTGTGAAAACATTAGACCTGCGCTGTTCAGTGCGGCAACCACTGGCCATGTGTGGCTTACAGGGCATCTGAAATGTGATCAGTCTGATCTGAGATGTGCTCCAAGAGTAAAATGCACACTGACTATCAAAGTCTTGGTACAGAAAAATAAATGTCTCCTTAATAGTTTCAGTTTGATTACATGTTGAAAGCATAGTATTTGATATATTAAGTTAAAGGAACTATAGCAGTTTTCTTTCACCTTTTAAATGGGGCTACTAGAAAATTTTGAATTATATCTGCAGTTCACATGACATTAGTGTTGGACAGTGCTGCCTCGGTCTAGATCTTTGGGGGGAGCCTGCTTTCCCAGCCATCTGAACAGAATGAATAGTTCACACTTCAGAAATAGCACACCAGCAGAATCACACAGTGACCCTACAATGGGCCCATCTGTTCAGTTACTGATTTAACTCTGTTATATAATCTTTCAGATGTATATTTAAAGATAGTGGTATTTTTCATGATATACAGAATGCATTCGGAAGCAATGCAAACAGCAATAGTATTAATAAAAACCCTGCTGATAAACAACAGATATTTTATGACCACAAAAACTGTAAATCTGAGAAATACATGAAAACCACTCTGCCCTTTCTTGCACCCTAAGTACCTATCATTAAATACCACTAATACATACTGTACTCATTTGTGGTTATCTGGGCTTGGAGAAATTAAGAACACCATTATGAAATTTTACAACACTAAATGAAACCAAACTTTCAACTATACCTCTGACACTGACTCTGTTTGTTGCAAAGGGCAAAGTATGAACTTCAGAGGTTACTGCTAACAGTTGCTTAGGCCATTGGAAAACTGAATCCATATGACTTTATGCCTATAATAGAAAAAAAAAAAACTTTAGTTCAGGTAATTGATTGGTCCTAAGTGCTTTGAACTGTGATTCATTTAAATGTCAGTGTGCCTATTTCCCGGAATATCAGGACTAACTGTAGCAGTAATTTAAAAAATAAAAATAATGTTTAAATAAGGAGAGAGACCTAGGGTATGAAATCTACAACTGACTATGGAAATGAACAATTTACAACACTTGATGGCAAGAAAGCCATCATAGGGTAGAGTACGAGTAGGGGATCCTCTTACAAATAATTCAATAATTGAAAGACTGAGAGAGGAAAAGCGGATTATTTTTGAGCAGACTGGGGAGCAAAATGACTTTCAAGTTCACAGCCTCTGACGCATAAGAAGTCATTTCCACATTTAAACTTTCCTTTCTTCCTGTAGTGCCGTTGCCTAGAAAAACAGGCAGCAGAAAGAAACCCGCTGAACAAGTAGGTGGTAGCAGGAATAGCTTATACTGATGAAGAGTCTGCAGAACCTTCGGACTGAAGACAAGCACCATCTCTGTAATACTTTTTTCTCCACAAAATATGAAGGCTGAAATGATTGAGCTCCAGGAAGACCATCCTTCCTTGAAAGAGGGAAGAAAGAATGCGTTCTGATGAAATGTGAATAGGAAAAAATTAAAAAGTGATGGAAAAACAGATATCTATCCTCCTTCCCCCCAGATCTCTAAGGAGCATGGCAGGGGAGTTACAGCTGTGTAGACTTAGCCTAGAAATTATGTGTCTGTTGCAGGCACCCTACTCTTGATTAGAAATCCAAATCCAAACTGGACTAGAAGCCTAAAGGGGAATAATGACAGCAATTTGTCCTAAAGCACAGACAGAGAAAAGAGGTTTCTTTAAAAGCCTAGTGTTAAAATTGAGCTGAGTTTGAATTAGACAAGGGCTGAAATGCATGTCTGTGGTCATGAAATCGAAAACACAGCAGCCCCATATGCCATAAGAACCAAAAACACCCTCAATTTAACTCATGGAATGAGAACAACCATATTGGGTTACGCATCACAAAAATAAGCAGTCATTTCTCACTTTAACATAAAATTATGTTTGCTGATATTTCCCAGAGAAGAGACACAGATACTAAATGGTCATAATTTTGAATCCCTGATTATAAGGTATAGATTTTCTTGCATGATGGATTTTCAGAGTTGTTATTTGCTACTAAGTTAAAATCAAAGGATATAGAGGGATTTATGAAGTTTTTGTTTGTTTTTAATTTCAAAAAAGTTTTCTTGTTTCTTAAGAAAAATCTTACCTAAAGCATTCCTGCTTGTAGGAAACATATAGCAAAATATATTGTAATATTTAAGAAATTAGTCATTTCTAAACAGTGCCAAATAATCTACACAGAGAAAAGTTCTGCAGTTTGTGCAATTACCCAGCTGATATAGGTAATCACTTGTTCCTGGTTCCTGATATGTTAAGAGGATCCCCAGCTCTCAAGAATGAGGTCCCAAGTCACTATTGGGTTGGCCAAGAAGTTCATAAGATGGTATGGAAAAACCCTAATGAACTTTTTGGCCAACACAATATATTACGAATGCCAACAGTCCAAGAAGCTGGCCCTGGATACTTGCATTTCCTGTCTGGCCCTTGCCTTGAGCTTGGCCTTGGAGCTCGCCTCAGTACCCCATGGCTCTGGTTACACATCCTCAAGGCAAGCAATGTCACCTTCTCAATTCAATGAGTTCAGTTCAGTTCAGTCGCTCAGTCGTGTCTGACTCTTTGCGACCCCATGAATCACAGCACACCAGGCCTCCCTGTCCATCACCAACTCCGGGAGTTCACTCAGACTCACGTCCATCGAGTCCGTGATGCCATCCAGCCATCTCATCCTCGGTCGTCCCCTTCTCCTCCTGCCCCCAATCCCTCCCAGCATCAGAGTCTTTTCCAATGAGTCAACTCTTCACATGAGGTGGCCAAAGTACTGGAGTTACAGCTTCAGCATCATTCCTTCCAAAGAAATCCCAGGGCTGATCTTCAGAATGGACTGGTTGGATCTCCTTGCAGTCCAAGGGACTCTCAAGAGTCTTCTCCAACGCCACAGGTCAAACGCATCAATTCTTCTGCGCTCAGCCTTCTTCACAGTCCAACTCTCGCATCCATACGTGACCACTGGAAAAACCATAGCCTTGACTAGACAGACCTTAGTCGGCAAAGTAATGTCTCTGCTTTTGAATATACTATCTAGGTTGGTCATAACTTTTCTTCCAAGGAGTAAGCATCTTTTAATTTCATGGCTGTAGTCACCATCCGCAATGATTTTGGAGCCCAGAAAAATAAAGTCTGACACTGTTTCCACTGTTTCCCCATCTATTTCCCATGGAGTGATGGAACCGGATGCCATGATCTTCGTTTTCTGAATGTTGAGCTTTAAGCCAACTTTTTCACTCTCCTCTTTCACTTTCATCAAGAGGCTTTTTAGCTCCTCTTCACTTTCTGCCATAAGGGTGGTGTCATCTGCATATCTGAGGTTATTGATATTTCTCCTGGCAATCTTGAATCCAGCTTGTGTTTCTTCCAGTCCAGCGTTTCTCATGATGTACTCTGCATAGAAGTTAAATAAGCAGGGTGACAATATACAGCCTTGATGTACTCCTTTTCCTATTTGGAACCAGCCTGTTGTTCCATGTCCAGTTCTAACTGTTGCTTCCTGACCTGCATACAGATTTCTCAAGAGGCAGGTTAGGTGGTCTGGTATTCCCATCTCTTTCAGAATATTCCACAGTTTATTGTGATCCACACAGTCAAAGGCTTAAGAAAAAATATGATAAGGAAAATTATAACTTCATGTAGAGGAAGATACTCTGAGTGCAGTAGTGATATCAGTAATAGATAGCTCTGATGGTTAGTCTAAATTCTCCTCTTTTTTTAAAAAAGATTTATTTATTTATTTTTGGCTACGCTGGGTCTTTGTTGCTGCGCGGGCTTTGCTCTAGTTGTGGTGAGTGAGGGCTACTCTCCAGGTGGGGTGTGCTGGCTTCTCACGACAATGGCTTCTCTTGTCTCGAAGCACAGGCTCAACAGTTGTGGTGCCTGGGCTTAGCTGCTCCATGGCATGTGGGATCTTCCCGGACCAGGTATCGAACCCCTGTTTCCTGCATTGGCAGGCAGATTCTTTCCCACTGAGCCATCAGGGAAGTCCCTCTTGATTTTATAAAACGAGGCCGTGGCCCTAAAGCTGAATGTTCTGAGGTAGATATTCTCCTTGTTTAGCTGCCACACTGAGACTTTTCGGAAGGCAGATGAGGCCATGCACAACTGGGCACACGTCCAACTGTCTTGAGGCTTGGCCAACAGTGTAGGTTCCCCAGCACACAGAAGTTCTAATTACTCAGCTATTCCATGACCTATCAAAACCCTTTGTACTATTACACATTTGCTGCTTCCATCTGACATCTCTTTAAATCTCAGCTTTTTCACTGCTTTTACAAGCTTCTCTTAGTTCCATGGAGTCTATGGAACTGCAGTCTATGGAACTGATAAAGATGGCAAGGAGCTGACTCATTTTAACTGATCATGCAGAATCTCTTAATAAGCTTGTGACTCAAAGATCAGTCTTGATGCTGTCCACCTAGAGGGGCTCACAGAATTGTGGTTTCATCTTTTTTTCTGTAGGATGCTATACTCAAAAGATAAAAGCACACATACCAGTGACATTAGATTATTTAACCTCTGTGATTAAAATGGTGAGATCCAATGCAAGTAAGGAAACTGATTTTTCAAGGAATATCTAAACAGATATCAGGTTAAGACAGAAAAGCTACTTTTTCAGAGAAGTGCAGAGCATGTATGGTTAACCTGGTAATAAACACAGCATGTTTAGCTAAGCAAATAAACTAAAATAAACCGAAGGATAAAGTACACACCAATGTGTGTTTTTCCATGCACATGTGTGTCAGGTTTCCCCGACAAACAAGCCAGCTTATGACAAATTGATGAGTGCTGTATCAGGTAGAGTGAACACCGTATCCTGGATTTAGCCACTTCTGGTGTAGAGCTAGACTTGGTTTCCTAAGAAGAAAAGAGTTGAGGACTTTTAAATTTGCTCTCTAGTTAATTTTGTTAATTTCTGTTAATCCTGTAATTCTTCATCAATTCATATATATATATATACTCCAAATGAAAAAAAAATATTTTTTCATTTGGATTAACAACTTCTCCATAATTCACTTTCTTCATCAAATTCAGACAACTCCGGTACTACACCATAAGGGCTGTGGTGGAGACTGAATAAATTAATTTCATCTTATTAAATAAGATAAAATAAGCATGTAAATCGCTTAGTATGATGGTATACAGTAAATGCTCCATAAATGTTAGCTTCCATTACTACTTTACTCAGAAATGATAGTGGAGTTGAAGTTCTGCCTGAACATTAGAATTTGAGCATTGTGCCCCAAACAAGGGAGTAGATTTTCCCATTAATGTTCAAAATTAACCTGAAAAATGCTTATGCTTCATAGTGAAACCATAAACCAAAGTCAAAATCATCTATTTGCCATTGGTGTATCCAAGTTCTGACCAATATTCACATTCTTCTCTGCCTCCTGGGCGCATAGGTAAACTACATTTCCCAGTCTTCCCTGCAGGTATGTGGGGCTATGTGACTAGTTTTCACCAAGGAAAAGTGGGAGAAGTACCAAATGTGAAATCAAGTCAACAGGATGTGGGCAAAGTAATGAAGCCCGTGAATGTGGGAGTATGGGAGAAGCTCCGGTCTCTAAGAACTCCTGAGCAAACAAACCTCTTTCCTTATCTGCCAGTTGGATGCTGAAGACCAGTGAACTCAAAATATGCCCAGAATATGCCCTAGAATATGAACTATGACATACAAGGGACCTAGATTCCCGGACGTCTGCATAGAGCACAGCCACCTCATTGACCAGGGCTGTGGCACCAACAAGAAAGAAACTTTCAACAGGCTAAGTGACAGATGTCTGTATTTTTTTTTTGCTCAGGGTATTATCAGACTCTAATCCATTGTTTTTCTCTCCTGAAGGCATGATTATAATCTAGTAACAATAACAGCTAATTCTTTCACCATGTGTCAAACACTATGCTAAGGGCTTTCACACAAGAACTCTTATAATTCTCTCAACAATCCTATGAGGAGGGTAGACAAGAAAAATGTTTCCTATGAGACAAGGAAAATGAACACAAAGAGTTCAATAACTACCTAAGGTATCTGGCCAATGTAAGTTGATGAACTAGGGTGCAAACTATAGTCTAGATCTAGAGTTGGTATTCTCAACCACTAGAATATATTGTCTTTTAAATACAAATGTGCACACATTACACACACACCTTTAGGATTATTCATCTGGGTGTTATATAGGGTCCAGGCACAGTTGAGAAGAAGGCTTGTTATCAATAAAGGACTCCCAAAGCAACCTTTCATAGCCCACCCCACTTCCTGCATTAAGTGGGTACCTTGTCATTCCTTTTGCTTCCTGGGACTCCTAATAAAAGGATCTTGTTAGAAAAAGGAACCACAGTAATCCCACCACACAGTGGCAGGTCACCTTGGCTATCACCCACTGATAACTTCTATCATAAAAACAGGTTTGTCTTTACTGGAATGCAATTCTCTGAGCCCCTACCACAGAATAAAAACCATCGGTAATATGCTCTCTAGTGAGGATCTCATTATATGGAAAATTTACCTGTGAAAATGTTTCATGGCCTAGACTCAAGCCATGCTGCAGGAAAAGATCAGCTTTCCAAAATATGGCGTTGATTCCCAATCAGAGGTAGAAGAACAAGCTAGCAAACGACTTTGCCCAAGTCAAATGTCCCTATTTTTAAGGTCTGAATTACTCAAGGGATTTGCTTATGGGGCAATGACTCAGAAGAAGCAATTTCAAAGCATGAACCTCTACCACAGTTTTAGTTAACGGATGACTTTTGTTGTATATTATAATGAAGAGGGATAATAGAATCCAGAAGAACTAGTCAAACATTCACTATCATCCTATGAAATATATTTTCTATTATCTTTTCACCAGCCCTGTACAGAGGAGGAAGCAGGTTGAGACAAGTTAAATGACTTAATCAAGGTCACACCATGAGTGAGTTGCAAAGCCTGCACTTGAACTCAGGTGAATTCATCGGTATTTTCAATCACTACCATACTGTGTCCAACCAGAAACACTTATTTTGATAGGCACATGCTCTCTGTTCTCCTTCCTTATTTTGGTGGTCAGACTTCCAGAAATAATCCAATCAAACCATCAAAAGCTGAACATACAGTACAGTCAGGAGCCCGTTTCTACTGGAGAATATCAGAGTTCTACAAATAACACAGCCTCTCTCTGAGATATAGAAAGAAAAGTGTCAAATTCCCACTTTATAAATAAATGACCAAATGCTTAAGAAAAATGCATTTGGACACGTTGCCTGTCTTTGTGCAGCGAATCAACAGAAATGTCCGACACAGGATCTAGAATTCACTTCAGCCAGCACTGCCCAACCATTACACATCAGTCTTTGAAACTGCCTCTCCTCAAAAAAAAAAAAAAAAAAAAAAATCAAAGTACAGTTCAAAGTTTATTAGACGTGTCTTGTGTTTTGGAAAAGGGACCTGAGACAAATATAAGCTGTTTTCCCCATGCTCAAGATCTATAAAACACGTAATACATGAGTAAGTTATGTGTCTTCATCAAAGTTTGTCAATTCTCTCCTAACCAACTAATAATTTCAGCCAAGAACATATCAGCCTAGCCTCTAAAATGATCCATGATCTATCAGATGGGGAATTATTAAAGCAGGATTTCTGATCCTGGTTTTGCAGTTTTCAGATGTGGGGAGGAAGCTGTCCATCTATTCTTTACCTGTGAGATGCATGGAGGGATGAATTAATGTCAGGAAAGTGCAGTGTTTTAAGTTGAAAAGCAGTTCTTTAAATGATACACTGAAGTCACCACGACAGACTGAATAGATACTTAAAGATAACCATTAAGCAGGTGTTTTGTTTTGTTTTTAATGGGCATAGTAAGCAAGATTGTTAGGCAGAAGTCTTCTTGGAGATTTGAGGCTGCCCCTCAAAACAATCCTCTTTTGTGCCTGGGCTCGTGGGACAAGTGTGTTTTCCTAACGCAGGGCCCGATCATGCGGAGAACACACTGCTTGTGGCCAGACCCCGATGCTGGCACTCCCTCGCTGCTTGCACACACCCACACTGCAACACTGGACGGTGGGGATGGCAGGGGTAGGAGTTGTCCTTGTGCTCAGTAAAGAGGCCAAATCAAATACCCCCCAAGGTCTGGGGGAGGGGAGAGCAGGAGATAAGTGGGAGGCTTGGGCGATTTCCATGTTGCGGGCTGGGGAGGTTGTGTGTGTGTGTGTGTGTCTGTGTGTGTCTGTGTGTGTCTGTATGTGTCTGTGTGTGTCTGTGTGTCTGTGTGTGTAGAGGTCTGGGGAGGTGAGATTGCAGCTTTGGGGGTAAAAAGCCATGTCTCTAACTTAGGAAAATCATTTGGGCATAAGTGAAAGACTACAGCGACAGCAAACACAAACACCTTAGCAAAGGGCTGTTTACGTACCCAAGTCATGAGTGAGTCTGTTTTCCCAGAGTGCCTTCCCATGGCCAGCCTCCCAAGCCCTACCCAGAAAGGCTGGCCCTGCCAGTGGAGCACCGACCTTGATGCCTACTTTCTGCTACATCTAGCCTGGTGCCTGGCATTCAGTGGGTTTGCCTGGGTGTTGCTGAGCTTTAGAACTGAGAGTCTTAGATGCCTGGAAACCCCTCAATCTGGGGAGACTGGGCCAGTTGGTCACTGTAAAGGTATCCCATGCTCTCAGTAAGCCTTCATGGAGAGGTGGTTCAACTATCCTTCCCCCCTACCCCCACCTTTTTAAGGATATAGTTTCAGATGAAGGGACTTTTTTGATCAACAGAATTCAAGGGAAACTGTAATTCTGAATATTCCCAAAGCTGGATCTCATATAAAGTGACACAGCCAAATGCATTTAAAGCTTTTTTAAAAGTTATATAAGGCAATCTCTCATGTATTCTTTTTTTTTTACATTAAGAGATACTATTTGTATACCACTGCTGGTGCATTTAAAAGCAGTATTCTATGGGATTTCCCTGGTGGTCCAGTGGTTAAGAAGCCATTTTGCAGTGCAGGGGAGGTGGGTTTGATCCCTGGTCCAGGAAGATCCCACATGCCACGGAGCAACTAAGCCCGTGTGCCACAACTACTTGGAGAAGGCAATGGCACCCCACTCCAGTACCCTTGCCTGGAAAATCCCATGGATGGAGGAGCCTGGAAGGCTGCAATCCATGGGGTCGCTGAGGGTCGGACACGACTGAACAACTTTACTTTCACTTTTCACTTTCATGCACTGGAGAAGGAAATGGCAACCCACTCCAGTGTTCTTGCCTGGAGAATCCCAGGGACGGGGGAGCCTGGTGGGCTGCCGTCTATGGGGTCACACAGAGTTAGACACGAGCCAGAGCGCCACAATGAGCCTGCGCAATGCAAGGAGGAACCCACGTGGCGCCACTAAGACCTAACACAGCCAAATAAATAAATAAATTAAAAAAATTAAAAAGCAATATTCTACAACTTTTATCACCCCCAGAAGCCCCTACGCCTGCTGCAGCTTCCCCTGTGAAACTCCAACCCTGTGGGAGGAGGGGCAGGAACAAATGGGACCCCAGGTTCCTTTCTGATCTCCAGGCTCCCCTCACTGATACCTGACCTCATCCTTCTCCACTGTCCTTCCTGAAACGCCAGCCTCCCCCACTATCTTGCTGCAATCACACTCTGAAGGTAGAGTGCGCAGGAAAAGGCTGAGGACTCAAGGAAGGATGCCGACAAGGAAGGGCTGGAGGGTTTCTTCATTCCGCCATGACCATGATTTGGCCCTGGGCTGCAGCAACCTCCCTGGGGGCTGCTTCATCAGGCATTGGATTGCTCCTACAGTGTCCTGGAGGGAACGGCAACCCACTCCAGTATTCTGGCCTGGAGAGTCCCATGGACAGAGGAGCCTGGAGGGCCACAGTCCATAGGGTTGCAGAGAGTCAGACACAACTGAAGCGACTTAGCAGGCACTCACAGGGTCCCGTGTGACCCCACGTTGCCTGCCTGATGGCATCCTTTCAGTTGATTTACTGCTTTGGAATTCTAGACACAAAGCGGCAGGCTGCTGGCTTTTGTTGTTGATTTGCTGATTTTGAAAAAGTCATAGAACCCTATTTCTTTCAGTAGGTGTTTAAATATATGCTAATCATTTGCAAAGGTCAGGTTTCAAGAAAAAAAAATCTTTGAAAACGATTTTACTCTAGTCAACCCAACATTGCCCAAACTTAGTTGATCAGAGGGTCCGATGTGCACCAAAGGTAAATTGTCCAGCAGCATATTCTGGGCAATTTGCTCAACTAAGGGATTCACAGAACTGAAAACAAGCGGTATTTTTTCTACAGCTAGCATATTAATCTTGCTAGTTGAGGAAAAGCAGGTACCAAATCATAGATTATTTCCCATAATCTTTTCCATCACCAAGTTGAATTTAGAAAATAAGGAAGACAAACTTTAAAGAACAAAGATTAATCATTTATGAAAAATGTTCTGCTTTTAAAACTTAACCTAAATTTTGAGGGGGTGGGAAGTACTTGCCAGTGAAATACCCAATGCTGCCCTTGTATTTCTCAAGAGCTCCTAATACCAACAGTGCACAGCTCTACTCAAAATCACAGTGAAATTTCCTGGCAGCCTCCTACAAAAAAAGCAATCTTTAGATCAATAACCTCCAAATACAAGGTTTTAAAAATATTTTCTGGTCTGAAAATCATATGACGAAAGTAGTCTTTAAGCAGTTACCTTTCCAAAATAGAATGCCATTCAAAAACTAAAACACAACAAAAAGTATTTTAAAGTTATTAAAAGGTTACTGTCATAGACATAAATTTTATTGTCTTAGTAGAAATTCTGACAGTTTTCCACATGTAAATAAATATCATTCCCACTACTGTGCTTTGTTATAAGATCCCTAAATAGTTGTAATGACAGAAAAAATATTTTCCAACAACAAGCAAGCAATATTCTTGCCAAAAAATTTAATAACCAAAGCCAATGATCCGATTGCTAGTTAATAGTTCTAGGGGTTATACACAGAGAAAAAAGTCAGAATAAACAGGTTACATTTAGTAAATAAGCAGATTTACAGACCAGTTCGAGTCATCTAAAAACACAGCATGAGAATAAAAAAAACAAACTCTCATGGATTGATTTAAACTTGCTTCCAGAGGAAACAGAGAAGGTAAGTTTCCAACAAGGTGGAAGTAAGTTCCAGTTACTCTTCATACTCTAGTTTTCTAGTTCTAAAATGGGTACAAGGATATCTGTCCTGAGGCTTTCCCTTTGTCAAGTGGCTAAGGCTTCCAGCTCTCAATGCAGGGGGCCCTGGTTCGATCCCTGGTCAGGGAACTAGATCCCACATGCTGCATTTAAGACCTGGTGTGGCCAAATAAATAAAATCTTTTTAAAAGGGATTTGTTCCACTGTGAAAGCAATGAAAAAGTAGGGAAGAATATGACTTTTGAGATCTTGGGAAATGCATCAACACCTAACCTTGCTGAAAAGGAGAAATCTGACTCGCTTACAGAAATTACTTCCAGCGACCTTCTGCTGGACGATTAAAATATATCTAGCTACAACCAAATGAGTGTGTGGCCAGAGACCATTTCTGGTGCTTAACGTGCTTTACAGTTGCTTCCGTGGGCCCCAAGCTCAGCCAACTTGGTTCTTATTCCTGTGTCTCAGACAGAGAACCGCTGGGCAGCAAATAGAACCACCATGAGGTCAGTGGCTTCCCTCCACTCATCTTAAGGCTCTTGATAGATCATAAGTCTCAAAGTGAGTGAAGGCTCATTCCATTCTTAAATCACAGTGTAGCATACATTCGGAAGTTCCACCAGAAAAGACTGGAAGCAAGAACTGACTTCGCACACTCATGGAAAATGAGGTATCTATCTGTCTTGATATTCTGTCACTCCCTTCTCGGCAGAGCTCAGGTCTTGGTGTGTAGGGGAGGGTGGGAACGCGGCAGGGGTCCATTTGCTGTCGAGGGAGTAAGCTATTCATATTAATTGGTGAGAGACTGGCCAAAGCTCTCACCAACTAAAAACAAACAAAGAAAACCCGCACGACATAAAAGCTACGAGTTGAGTTTATTCGGTGTCTAATTGAGGACTATGTGTGGGAGCCATCTCCTGCGGTTTCTGCATCACAGGCAGATTCTTTACTGCTGAGCCACCTTGGAAACCCACTGAGGACGATAGCCCGGGAGACAGTCTTTCAGAAGAATCTGAGGAATTGTCCTGAAGAGATGGGCGGGGAGGTCAGTATACATATGATCTTGACAAAGGGGTACGTGCAGTCAAGCCTACATCTCCGTAGAAGGTTTCTGCTAGTCACGAGGAGTAAGATGTCTCCATTCACGACTTTAGTGCTTTTCGAGATATGAGATGATGCAAGAAATTCGGTTCATCAAATTCTTCAGAAACTGTAACTCCCTGAAGACCTGTTCTGCCAGTTTTTCCCAGAGCACAGTGTCTTGTTCTTGATCTCCACCCTGAATTCTTTTCGGGGTGTGTTGGAAGTCAGCGGCTACAGTGATTGATGACCTAATTCTTGTAGAGCTGGATGGTGAGTGACATTCCTTAGCTGGCACTTGTACAGCATATTGGGCTGTTTGCAATACAGGTTTCCCCCCGCTATCTGAAAGCACAGCATGCCAGTGAAATCTTTCTGAAGCCAAAATGATGCAAAGTGAAGATGCAATTACCTTTAAGACACATCTTGCTAATGGATGCACAGAATAAGAGATGAGATGAAGCATGGATGCTCACAGACACGTTCAAAGCTACGGCGGCTGGATGCTGAGTTGCCTAGTGTGGGTCTCCGTGAAGGAGCTTGGAGGTGCTGTGCTCCCTGCCCTACGTGTGAGCTGCTCTACAACGGCTCATGGAGAAACTAATACTGAATGCTCTTTTGCTTTTTGATTTTTTCCCCTAAATATGAAAATTCTATTCAGCTCTCTTTCAGTTAGCAGAAAGGTACTAATGGAGGTCTTTCATAAAAGCGAAGTGGCCCAAAGCGAACTTTCAAAAAGTGGGGTACCCACTTTGATGGATACCTGGACCCATCCTTGTAACACCTGGAGCTTGCTCTTCCCTGGGACGGGGTATAGGGTTTTAGAGTTGATTTCCAAGGCTATAGAAGTTAAAAAATAAAAATAAAAAAATGAGGAGGTGAGGGTCACCTTAAACATTCAGGACTGAAAAAACTGCTGCACAAGCTTAAAAGCAAGTGATGATATTTGCCAGAGACCTTTGAAAATAGCCAAGATGCTACCCTTCATGGACTGGCCTATGCTGTGCCCAAGGGAGATGAGTCAGGCTGACCTAAGGCCCTGCCCAGGGCATCAGATTCTCTAAGAAGAGAATGACCTGGTACATAGTCACAGCCCTCTAGTGGGTCATTCCTGTGTTCACAGAACAGAAATATGCAAGTTCAAAGGGACTGTCTGGGACTCTACCATCCTTCATAATGCACTCACTTCTCTCCCCTGGGTTAAAACACTTCTCAATAACCAACCACCTCAGTCTTGGCAGCAGGAAGGAATTAGGAAAGCAAACAGCATCCTCGAGGGGCTCAAGCATGACTCACGATGACACACAGGCATTCCACGCTGATCTGGCTTCAACTCAGAGGGTGGTTCCCCTTCCTCAAAATTCATCAGCATCTTTAAAGCATGGAGAGGACTATGGTGATTTTACATACCATCCTGAAGTACAAGGAAAGAAGAACTGAGGACGAGGTAAAGAACAAGAGTTCTGGGTTGCTGTGCAGGCACAGAGGAGAACACTGCTGTCTGACCCTGGACGAGTTATCTGCCAACTTTAACTCCAGTTTCCCTGTCTGTAAGACAGAGATAATCCCAGGAGCCACAACAGGGGAAAACATCCATTTAAAATACTCAGTAGTTGACTGGTTTAGAGTAACAAGTGCTCCATTGTGGAGATGTTCATTGGAGTTGGCGGGAGTGGTAAAGAACCCACCTGCTAATGCAGGAGATGTAGGGGGTGTAAGAGATGTGAGTGTGATCCCTGGGTCAGGAAGATCCCCTGGAGGAGGGAATGGCAACCCACTCCAGTATTCTTGTCTGGTTGCTAATTACAGTCAAGGCAAGCATGCTTAAAAAAAGGGAGCAAAGAGCAGTGATAGGGAGAAAACCCGCCTATACTGATGACTGAAATTCCTTGAGACTCTTAAAAAAAATGTTAAGATCTACCGTGTGGCCTTGGGCAAGTCACTTATGGTCTCTGTGCCTTATTTCCTCCTTTGGAGAAAGAGGATCCCAACAAGCACGGTGTGGTCAGGTTACTTAGCAGATGAATGGATAAATACACAAAAAGCACTTAGAGCCATTACCTGGAACTGAGTCAGGGCGATTTAACCTTTTGTAACGATTACCACCGTTAAGACAAAGCAAAGCACTGTCCTTAAATAAGTCAGCACTGGGAGAGAAGAAAAGGTTGTTTATTTCACTAACATTTACAAATTAAGCAGGTTTAATCATAACTCATAAAACTCCATTCAGTTCAGTTCAGTTCAGTCGCTCAATTGTGTCCAACTTTGCGACCCCAGAGACTGCAGCACATCAGGCTTCCCTGTCCATCACCATTTCCCAGAGCTTGCTCAAACTCATGTCCATCGAGTTAGTGATGCCAACCAATCATCTCTTCCTTTTCTCCACCTGCCTTCAATCTTTCCCAACATCAGGGTCTTTATCAGTGAGTCAGTTCTTCACATCAGGTGGCCAAAGTATTGGAGTTTCAGCTTCAGCATCAATCCTTCCAATGAATATTCAGGACAGATTTCCTTTAAGATTGATTGGTTTGATCTCCTTGCAGATCAAGGAACTCTCAAGAGTCTTCTCCAACACCACAGTTTAAAAGCATCAATTCTTCTGCGCTCAGCTTTCTTTATAGTCCAACTCTCACATCCACACGTCCAACTCTCACATCCACACATGACTACTGGAAAAACCATAGCCTTGACTAGATGGACCTTTGTTGGTAATGTCTCTGCTTTTTAATATTCTGTCTAGGTTGGTTATAGCTTTTCTTCCAGGGAGCAAGCGTCTTTTAATACTAGTACAACGAATTTTTATGGCGATATCCTTTCGAGATTTTTTTTTTGGAGCTATAATTCTGGATTTGGACAGAGATGGTAAAATTGTAAAGTGCTTCCATGCTGCTGCTAAGTCGCTTTAGTCGTGTCCGACTCCGTGTGACCCCATAGACGGCAGACCACCAGGCTCCTCCGTCCATGGGATTTTCCAGGCAAGAGTACTGGAGTGGGGTGCCATCGCCTTCTCCTAAAGTGCTTCCATAAATATTTTTAATTCTGTTGAGACCAAGACATGTTGCTAAAAGACATGAACGTGTGCCTTTAGGTAATCATTCAAACAGCTTGTGTCTTGGAAGAGCCTGTCCCGTTGCAAAAGGAAAACCTGACAGTCTGTGCCCATGGCTCGCTCTGTGTGGCTGAAATGTTTCTCTGACATTGAAAAACAAAACTACCATCAGGCCACCAGTCCTTCTTACAGGAGGTATGCTGCACACACACCCTTTGAGGCATCCACCTCATCCTGCTCCCTCATCGTCTAATTTCAAGCCACAGGAAGGTCCAGAAACACCCGTGCTGTGTTACTATGGGTTTGGGGCTTGTGAGATTCTAGCAGATGCTCTTGCTGACTGCAAATTCCGTTTCCTGTTTGCCTTTCTGCTTAACCAGGCACTGTCTGTCTCCTGACAGGATCACATTCAGGGGGTAATCCCCTCTCCCTTTAGAAAACCACAAATACATTTTACTCCAGAGCCCTGCTCTTCCTCCATGCAATCCTGGAGGGGCCACTCCCCTGCCTGTGTGTCAGAAGGAGAGGAGACAGGAGGGGAGAAGCTCCAACACCAACAACTGGCCCCCGAAGGACTGTTTGCTTAATTCCACTAGGACTGTGTTATTTGGCAGACGCTTCTTTGCACACTTTCTGATAAAGGGAAGCTTAGAAACAGTTTTTTTTTTTTCAATAAATTACTTAATGAGCACAACAAAAATACTCCATGGCATGAAATTTTTCTGCCAAGGTATGCAAACTGCAGGTGTGCCCAGGTAAAAACCCAACCCAATCCCTCCCAGCCGCTAAGGTGTGCCTGTGTTGGCCATGGTCATTATCCACATGAAGACAAAGAATTTGAAGGGCCTGAGCACCGGGGATTCCGGTGTCTGTAAATAGCATGAGAATCTCTTTGACCAATAAGGCAACCAGAAAGCTGTATGTGAACTTCTCAGCAAAGTCCCGTAAAGTGATTTTGATCTGATCATCCCAATGGGTCTTTACTTCAGTTTAGCAAACCGAGCCTAGTCTCATGCTACGTTAGGGGAAAGGTCTAGAAAATACAGCAAGAGATGTATGAGTGAGTTGCCATAGAGACCACGTGCATGCTAAGTTGCTCAGTCGGGGCCAACTCTCTGCAACCTTTTGGACTGTAACCCACTAGCTCCTCTGTCCATGGGATTCTCTAGGCAAGAATGCTGGAGTGGGTTGCCATGCCCTCCTCCAGGGGATCTTCCCAACCCAGGGATCAAACCCGTGTCTCTTATGTCTCCTGCATTGGCCGGTGGGCTCTGTATCACTGATGCCACCTGGGAAGCTCCATAGTGACCACAGCTTCCAACATTTTTACCTTCTGACCTATATGCATAAGTTTAAACTTAGACAGAATGCTTCATTACTGTCTTCACTACTGTAAAAAGAATGCTAACACAGGGAATAAAACTTCATGATTTGAAAGGGCGGGCATGCACGTGCATACACACTCCCACACACACACATGGTTTTGTCTTACTGTCTGACTTGGTCCTTTTAAAGAATACTGTACCAGCATATTCTGTCAAGTTTAAGCATGTAGCCTCAATTCTTAGAGTTTTATCAGTTAAGAACAAAAACTAGACAGAGTCCTTCTTTTTTTTTACCTTTAGTTTTAAGAACGGGCTTTTGTTTGGTTCCGCTTTCAAGACTGGTTAGATTTTGATCAGTCTCCAAACTCCTATTACCGTCAGGCTGAAATCAAGACTAGAAAAAGCCCAGCCCTAAATTCTCCTTTTCCTAGAAGGAATTACCAGACACTGGACCACAGAATGAAAGGTCCTAAGGGCGGCTGGCTTTAGCCGGTCATGCTCAATATTCTAACTTTGTACCGTAAATAAGACACTTTACACAAGTCACGGACGTCCGCGAGGTGAACGTAAAGTCTCTCAGTTGTGTCTGACTCTTTGCAACCCCATGGACTATACAGTTCATGGAATTTTCCAGGCCAGAATACTGGAGTGGGTAGCCGTTCCCTTCTCCAGGGGATCTTCCCAACTTGGGATCAAACCCAGGTCTCCCACATTGCAGAGATTCTCTACCATCTGAGCCACAAGGGAAGCCCTGGATGTCTGTGGGACCCAGCATTTATCTTGACCTGTGAAGGAATGTAAGAGAGAATATTCCCCATCAGAGGTAGGAATTTCACCTTGACTGTGTCAAGGTCATGTCAAGTACCATGTAACCAATCACACATCAAACCAGTGAAAATGACCAATGTCTGACTTTTTGTAATCTAACATAATAAATGTCTGGGCTGGCCTCATCCAAGACACATAGCCACGCCCCTCTGTGACTGTCCCAGAAACCTGAGAGTAAGCAAGAGAATATATGTGACATTCTTCATGTCTTAAAAGGGGAGGAGGTTCTTGCCACACAGCAATGGATGATACCATTTGGTTTTCATCCTGACCATACCTCACATCTCCTATAAACCGTCTGTTCATGAAGAGAGCCCAATACTCTTTCCAGTTCTCAACAGGTGGAGCATTTGGCCAAAGCCAGGAATTCCCCCTACACTTTTTAATAATAGCTTGGCTTTCCTCTTTCTGTTTCATTCATCTAAGTTATGGTTCAGCGATTTTAAAGAAGGAAGATTATTCCAGTGAAGTATTTGTGTCCACCATTTTCTATTTTATGCTAGGACAAACATGTTAAGAATCACATTAAGAAAGTTGTTTCTGCTACAATTTTCTAGGAAGGAGGGGGCTGTGAAACCTGAAAAAATCACGAACATGGATCCTTCTTTTCTGGATTCAGAGCGCAACCAAATTTTGATTTTTTAAAACTTTCATTCACATTAAATTTGAAATTGAATAATCTATTTATGAGCTTAATTGATCTGTGCCTTTTAATGATTTGTGACAGTTACTTTTTTTCATTACATATCTTATTAAAATTTTTTTTAAACATCTTTTTATTGTGGCATATTTAATAGGTGCATTAATGTGTTCACTTTGATATTCTGACATACACATATGCCAGGGAAGCCATCACCACTATCAAAATAATTCAAACGCTTGCTCCCACTTTTTAAAATTGACATATAATTGACATACATCATATTTGTTTTAGGTATAAACTAGCAAAAGGAGATCCAACCAGTCCATTCTGAAGGAGATCAGCCCTGGGAGTTCTTTGGAAGGAATGATGCTAAAGCTGAAGCTCCAGTACTTTGGCCACCTCATGCGAAGAGTTGACTCATTGGAAAAGACTCTGATGCTCGGAGGGATTGGGGGCAGGAGGAGAAGGGGACAACAGAGGATGAGATGGCTGGATGGCATCACTGACTCGATGGATGTGAGTCTGGGTGAACTCCGGGAGTTGATGGACAGGGAGGCCTGGCGTGCTGCGATTCATGGGGTCACAAAGAGTCGGACATGACTGAGTGACTGAATTGAACTGAACTGATGCTGTTTTTTGCTATTTAGTTGCTAAGTTGTATTTGACCCTTTTGCAACCCCATGGATGACTGTAGCCCACTAAGCTCCTCTGTCCATGGGATTCTCCAGGCAAGAATACTGTAGCAGGTTGCCATTTCCTTCTCCAGGAGATCTTCCTGACCCAGGGGATAGAACCCATGTCTCCTGCATTGCAGACAGATTCTTTTATCACTGAGCCACCAGGGAAGCCCAAGTGTAAACTATAATGATTTATATTTATATACTGCTAAATGATCACCGCAGTAAGTTTAGTTGATATCCATCACCACACATCGTTACAACCTTTTATCTTGTGATAAGAAATTTTAAGATCTACTCTCTTGGTGACAGAGCTTCCCAGGTGGCTAAGTAGTAAAGAATCCACCTGTCAAAGCAGGAGATTCAGGAGACAGGTTTAATCCCGGGGTCGGGAAGATCCCCTGGAGGAGGAAATGGCAATCCACTCCAGTATTCTTGTCTGGAGAATCCCATGGACAGAGGAGCCTGGCGGACTACAGTCCATGGGGTGATAAAGAGTCAGATGCAACTGAGCACGCACGCACGTTCTTAGCAACTCTGCAACATACAATGCAGTATTATTAACCACAGTGTGACAATTACTCTAATGATTTAGTTGCTAGCTTTAAGCAAAGGCAAATGCTTTTGAATTTGCTGTATAAGACGGCTTCTGGCGATGACAAATGAGCTGATTGAGTAAGTACTGAATTTTCAGATTTGCTTTCAAATACCACTGACTTGTCAGAGCTCTCTCTGATTCATTAATGATTCCTCAGGCAGCCTCAGAGTCTGTCCCAAAGGAGAAGGTTTGGACACCGAGACAGCCAAGGTGCATCCCAGAAGGTAACGCCAAGGGCATCTATGAAACAGAAGGTGAACGGAAAACAGGGAAGTTCCCATTGAGTGAAGTCTCAGTAAGAAAACCCACAGCTCCTCCAGATCAGTGTGCCTTTTGACAGGCTAATACTTCATTGTGATTTTTTCCTTCACCCTACAGCACAAGAGATTCAGGTTCAATCCCTGAAAAAGGGCATGGCAACACACTCCAGTATTCTTGCCTGAAGAATTCCAAGGATAGAGGAGCCTGGCATGGACAGTCCAAGGGGTCCCAGAGAGTCGGATATGACTAACACTTTTTCACTTTTGACAGGCTAATACTTATGATTTTTCCCTTCACCCTACAGCACAGGTCTGGAATTGTCCTAAAAGTTTTGAGGGGAAATGTATATGACTGACATGCATAAGGGGACTAATTGTCAAACCACTGCCTTTACATTCTTTAGGGAGAAGTGTTTTATTGTGCACTAAGTTGCTTCAATCATGTCTGACTCTTTGCGACCCCATGGACTGTAGCCCACCAGGCTCCTCTGTCCATGGGATTCTCCAGGCAAGAATACTGGAGTAGGTTGATATGCCCTCCTCCAGGGAATCTTCCCTGGAGGGATCTAACCTGCGTCTCTTAGGTCTCCTGCATTGGAAGGCAGGTTCTTTACGACTAGCGCCACCTGGAAAGCCCCACTAGGGAGAAATGAGCAAACAAAATGTTTAGAGGGACGAAGAGCTAACACACAAGGTTTTTAAAGAAAAAACAGGGCCTCTTCAATCTGGACAAATATTTCAAGTGCTTTCAGATGCCTGAAAGAGGTCCAAAGGAAAATAATTAAAGCATAAAATATTTTTTTTTATTTTTACTTGCGGTAAAAATAAACATAAACTTTACGATTTTAACCACTTTTTTAAAGTGGGAAGTTCAGTGGCATGAAGTGCATTCACATTATTGTACAAGCATTACCGCCATCCATTTTCAGAATGTTCTTCGCCTTGCAGAAATGACACTCTGTACTCATCAAACACTAACGTCCCTCCCCCCGCCCCACCCTGCCCTGGCAACCAGCATTCTCTTTCTGTCTCTGATTTTACCCCTCTAGGTACCTCATGAGTGGAATCATACAGTATTTGATTTTTTTGAGATTGGCTTATTTCAGTTTGAGTGATGTCATCAAGGTTCAACAGTACATGGGCGCTGTTTTTCCCAAATCCCAGAGTTCTAGAATTGGGTATCAGTTCTGAAGTTCTAAGGAGGTAAGTTCTGTTTGTTTGTCTGTTTTTTTGTTTTTGGTTTTATTTTTAGAAAAATTAAATGGACTGGTGCTTTACAAAAAAATAATAAGTGTTGAGCAATTTCTACCCCCAGGAGGTAGTAAAAGGCTAACTAGATCAACGGTTTTATCTAGATAAATTCCTAAGTAACAGAAGCATAGAAGGCTATGTATTGTGAGGGAATTTACAGTGTCTGCTCTTTTTAAGGTAGATTTGGTAAAAAAAGAGTTGGGAGTGAGGGTTCTTTGTAATACTGATCTCACCTGAGACCCCTTTGAGGCTGGGAGTGGGGTTTCCTACCCAGCTGATGGCCTTGCCAATCAATTCCCACCTGTCAGTCTGGAGACTGCTGGTGTGTTTTCAGCGGCAGTGAAGCACATGGAAAGCTCAGCTCACCAGCAGATCTGAAGGCCAAGGACAGAGACCAGCTCTGACCAAGCACCAGCCCCAAGGAGGCTGGCCTGCAGGGGCCACACCAGTCCAGTGGCCTCCTTCCAAGCCCTGGGACCGGCTAGTTGTTCAGGCTTGGCCAGCGTGGTTGGGCCGAGAGGACATGCAGGTAGGTGACCCTTGCCTAGTTCTTCCTAGGGAACGAGCTCTGTCTCGCTCTGCGTGTGTCTGTTAGTCGCTCAGTCACATCCAGCTCTTTGGGACCCCACGGACTGCAGTCCTCCAGGCTCCTCTGTCCATGGGATTCTCCAGGCAAGAACACTGGAGTGGGTAGCCATTCCCTTCTCCAGGGGTTCTTCCCATCCCGGGGATCGAACCCAGGTCTCTAGCATTGCAGGCAGACTCTTTACCATCTAAGCCACCAGGGAAGCCCCTCTCACTCTGCATAGATGCAGAGAAAGGAAAGTGAGTTGACCATCCAGGTGGCCTGCTGAGCCTTTAGTTTGCAGCATCCTGAGAAAACACTAGCTGTTTCTTAGGCAGAAGTCGAATTTGCTGGCAGGCGCAGGGAATAGGAATTTTCTTTAGTATCCCAAGCCCCTCTGTTCACTAAGTGCTCATGAGCCGTGACTAAACAGCCATGTCACCAGTGGATGACGGTTTTCCGTCCCTTTCTTTCAGTAACAGTGCCTAGAGCAGGATATTCTGGACATGCAACACAGAACACAAGAAGATGCCTAGAGAGAAAAATCTGTCCTCCCCACCATCTCTTCCGTTCTCATGTGGTTCTGCTGCAGGACAGCAGTCTTAGGGAGCTCCATGGTAAGGGCCACTGAGCAGTGGCCAGAGTGCTGGGTGACTAGAACACCTTGAGGACGGTAACTGCCTGCCCTGAGGTGGTGGAAGCTCATCTCCTCGGCCATTCAGCTCCCTACCCATGTCCTTTGATTCTCATTTCTCTATAACACTCTTGTTCAGTCCCTAAGTCATGTTCGACTCTTTGTGACCCCATAGACTGCAGCACGTCAGGCCTCCTTGTCCATCACCAACTCCTAGAGTTTACTCAAACTCATGTCCATCGAGTCCATGATGCCATCCAACCATCTCATCCTCTGTCATCCCCTTCTCCTCCCGCCTTCAATCTTTCCCAGCATCAGGGTCTTTTCCTATGAGTCAGCTCTTCGCATCAGGTGGTCAAAGGACTGGAGCTTCAGTTTCAGGACCTGTTCTTCCAATGAATATTCAGGGAGCCTCTGCTGATGAGTATAGAGGTTGGCCAAAAGGAAAATAAAAGAGCTCACCTCCTAGGAGCAGAAGAGGTCAACCAGACAACCCTCAAGCAAGAGTGGGTTGCCAGGACCAGGCCTGCCTGAGCTGAAGAGGCAGCAGATGGGAAGCAGGAAACTCAGGTGGAAGGCGGGTTCTTCTCTCTCCTGGATGTGTCCTGGTTTGTGCCATAATGTAAGCTCTGGGTGGTGGAGGATATGGGTCTTCGCCAAAAGAAGATGATGCATGGGAAGCCTTAAGAATCTTCCAGGGTTAATGAAATCCCAACTTTCCAAACTGACCGCCAGGCAGCACCACTCACACACAGAGAGCATGCATTGTGCACACACAGGTAAGTAAACATACCTGGGATCTATTTTAGACACCTGAATGTCTACTGGTTTTTCCAGTAGTCATGTATGGATGTGAGAGTTGGACTATAAAGAAAGCTGAGAACTGAAGAATCGATGCTTTTGAACTGTGGTATTGAAGGAGATTCTTGAGAGTCCCTTGGACTGCAAGGAGATCCAACCAGTCCATCCTAAAGGAAATCAGTCCTGAATATTCATTGGAAGGACTGATGCTGAAGCTGAAACTCCAGTACTTTGGCCACCTGATGTGAAGAACTGACTCATTTGAAAAGACCCTGATGCTGGGAATTATTGAAGGCGGGAGGAGAAGGGGACTACACAGGATGAGATGGTTGGATGGCATCACCAACTCAATGCATGAGTGTGAGTAAACTCAGAGAGTTGGTGATGGACAGGGAGGCCTGGTGTGTTGCAGTCCATGGGGTTGCAAAGAGTTGGAGACGACTGAGCGACTGAACTGAACTGCATGTGAGCTTTTTGTAATGGGCACAATGCTTTTCTCTCCCTCTGTGAATCCAGAGGGAGATGAAGGGGAAAGAACAGGGTGTTCTTGCATCATCCCTGCCATTCTGAGCTGTAGTCAAGTTCACACTCACCACAGAGCAAACAAGCCCCTGGCCGCAGAGCAGAGCAACATCAGTAGCCAGGCCTTGGGTCTGTCTTCCTCTGCCTCACGCCTTTCTTCTCCTGAATTTAAGTATAACCTAAAGCCTTTTGGAATTTTTTAATATCCCCAAGGTTGGCAGTCTTGGGACAACTCTAATGTCTTATGTTTCTCTCTGTAGTCCATTCTTTCTCCTCATAACAGGCTCGCTTACTTCCTAAATGCCCAATTGTGTTTCACTTGCCAGGTTTCCCTGACCTTACTTTGGGCCCAACATTGTTTCTAGCTGCTGCTGCTGCTAAGTCACTTCAGTCGTGTCTGACTCTGTGCAACCCCATAGACGGCAGCCCACCAGTCTCCCCCGTCCCTGGGATTCTCCAGGCAAGAACACTGGAGTGGTTGCCATTTCCTTCTCCAATGCATGAAAGTGAAAAGTGAAAGTGAAGTCGCTCAGTCGTGTCTGACTCTTCACGACCCCATGGACTGCAGCCTACCAGGCTCCTCCATCCATGGGATTCTTCAGGTAAGAGTACTGGAGTGGGGTGCCACTGCCTTCTCCTGTTTCTAACAACATGTACTATTTCAGCGTTTTTGCCAACCTTCCTGACGATCAGCTCGAAAGCAGCCGTCAAACTTTAATTTAGAAGAGGTCCTCAACCTAAAGGGAGACCTGAATGCTGGGACTTCCCTGGTGGTCCAGTGGTTAAGACTTCACTTTCCAGTGTAGGGGTGTGTGTATTCGATCCCTGGTTGGGAAGCTAGGATCCCACATGCCTCAGGGCCAAAAAAAACAGAACATAAAACAGAAGCAATGTTGTAACAAAATCAATAAAGACTTTAAAAATGGCCCATATGGAAAAAAAAAAAAACTTAAGAAAAAAAAGACATGAAAGCTATTTTGATCTCGACTGTAGCTTCCAAGGCCTTCCTGTGTAGCTTCTAACTCTCCAGGCTTGTCCTCACTTTGGTGAGTTTTCACTCTGGCTGTTTACATTCTGTTAAAGGGAGGCTTCCTTGGTGGCTCAGTGGGAGAGAACCCACCTGCAATGCAGGAGCCCGAGGAGATGTGGGTTTGATCCCTGGGTTGGGAAGATCCCCTGGAGGAGGGCATGGCAAGCCACTCCAGTATCCTTGCCTGGAGAATCCCATGGACAGAGGAGCCTGGCGGGCTACAGTCCACAGGGTCACAGAGTTGGACATGACTGAAGCAGCTTAGCAGGGACACACCATACCCAAGGGGTTGTAGCTGTAACTCAGAGATCTGGGGACACAGAGGAAGTCAGAGATGACTTTATATTTGCCAGGCCACCTGGACTCAGATGCACCCAGTCCACCGTGTAACATTCTGCTTCGCCATGGTCCAGCTTGAAGAGCAGGCAGATTAGGACTTGTTCATCGGCACAGGCTCCAAACGTTAAGGACTCTTCACGTGTGCTTTGAATGTGAGAGTTATTTCTGCCTTTCTTGGCGCCCGGCCCCCAGTCTTCCTTTGTGTATAACAAGCTCTTTGTCTGGGTCCGAGAATTCTGGTTCTTGTAGGACTGTCTTCCAGGGAGGACTGGAGCCGCTGGCTTGGTATCAATTTTCTACTTCAAAATGCTTCCCTCGGGAGAGAAATGACTTAGCAACCTATCATATTATCAACCTCTTCCTGCTCTTCTATTCCTGTTTAGCTCAGCGGGCGAGGGGAACACAAACCTTTCTTTACAACTGAACTTTCAGGGAGGACTTTAATAAGATACCTGATCATTTACCATTCAGATGAATGGTGCTGACAGAAACGTGCCTTCCAATAAATCTTCCACTTGGTTTATTTTGGCAAAGAACAAAAATGTAGTATCGTTTTATCTGTTTATGTAATTAGTGAATCTGGTGAGAGTCTAGTTTGGGTGGATAAATGAGCCCAGAGCTGTCCATCTACCCTCTATCCTGCACCTGAAGCCACTACCCTGAGGTTTAAAGCAGCGGTCCCCAACCTTTTTGGCACCTGGGACCAGTTTCCTGGAAGACAATTCTCCATGGATGGTGGGGGTCGGGAGGAAAAGATTTGGGGATAATTCAAGCACATGACATGTCCTGTGAACTTTATTTCTATTATTATTACAGCAACTCCACCTCAGATCATCAGTCATCAGATCCCAGAGGTTGGGGACCCCTGGTTTAAAGGTTTTGCTGCTGGTAGAAGAAATAGGATGGCTTTGTTTCTTTTTACATTTTCTGGTTTCATTAAGAAAGGACAAGAAGGCAATATCAAGTGATCAAACAAAATGAGTGTGTGTGTATGTGTGTGTGTGTGTTTAGGTGCTGAGTCCAGGAGTTCCTCATAAGACTTGAGCACCTGCTGCTTTTATCACATAGGGCCACACACTTAGGGGCTTCCCTGGTGGCTCAGTGGTAATAAGAAAAAAAAAAAAAAAACCTGCAAAGCAGGAGCTGCAGAAGATTCAGGTTCGATCCCTTCCCAGGGAAGGAGAGATCCCCTGAATAAGGGCATGGCAACCAACTCCAGTATTCTTGCCTGGAGAATCCCACAGACAGAGGAGCCTGGTGGGCTACAGTCCGACCATGGGGCCGCAAAGAGTCGGACACGACTAAAGCAACTTGGCACCCCCACGCATGCATGCACACATGCCACAAACTTACAGGGTCTTCTGAACCCTCCTACACAAACAGTTGGGTTGACAATGACTTGAGAGGAATTTTTTCTTTGTTCTGGCCTTAGGAGAAGCAACACAGGGTTGCCCAAGTTCCCTTGGGATTCCAGTCCACCAAGGGAACCAGACAGAGCCTAACTGGACTCTCTCCACACTGGGCTCTTTGGGGGTCCCTTTAATGTCCAATGGCCAAAGGTGCAAGGAGACCAAAGGTAACAGATTAATCCTGGTGCTGTATACTGGACACAGAAAAATCTCCTTGTAGGCTTTTCACCATCTAAGAGAGCCCAGTAAAACAAATTCTAACCTTGTGAGTTGTTGCTGAGTCACTAAGTCATGTCTGACTCTTTCATGACCCCATGGACTGTAGCCCGCCAGGCTCCTCTGTTCATGGGATTCTCCAGGCAAGAGTACTGGAGTGGGTTGCCATGCCCTCATCCGGGGATCTTCCCGACCCAGGGATAGAACCTGCATCTCCTGCCCTGGCAGGCTGGTTCTTAACTGTCTGACCCAAGGGAAGCCCAACCTTTGAGTATCTTTTGGTAAATCATGCTCTTAGCACCTTGTCAAACTGCCAGGAAATGGCTATGACTCTTGAAGTTTACAGACTGTTACCAAGGTGTCCAAGAACACTATTTCCATGAGTCAAGGATTTAAGAAGGCATTCCTATCGTTTACATGGATTCAGTGTAACCGTCAGTGGAGTTTGGACTCTGATATGAAGCGGGTAAGATTTATTTAATAACCACTTCCAAGTGCTTTTTAGTCATTCAGCCTTCAAGGGGATTTCTTTGGCAGTTATTTCCTATGTGGGCAACAGAATGAGAGTTCAAGAGGAAATGAAAAGTCATGGCTAAGCAACTGATTATTGTTTCCTGGGCTGTTTCTATGAGAGACCGAGTCTACTTCATCCAGCACCACTCGTCTGAGAGAAAACGGGCATACCCGACACACTACGAAACGGTCTAAGAATAAACTTCAAGTTCAGGGCTTTTCAAACTTGCAGATTGTCCTGTAAGATGAAGGGCTTCTCATCAAAATCAGCGTGTTGTTCTCAGGAGAGGAAGCGGCTGATAAATCACGAAAGGCACAGTGTTAGTTGACAAGAGCTAAACCTTTATTATTTCCATTGATACTTGCTGGGGGGGGCGGGTGCGGGGAGAAAGAGCGGTCAAAGTAGGTACCCCAAAATGAGTGATGACATGGCCCGTAAAGAAGACAGAGGTGACTTAGGGGAAAATGAGTTGTTCCTGGTCTTGAAATGCAGTCTTTGCTGCAGAAGCTGCGCCGTGGTGCTCCGGATAACAGCTGTGTATAAGGAGGCCCTGACGGCAGAAGAAAGGAAGGTACCCTGTCTTCCTGTAGGACCTGAGGCTTCAGCCAAGAGAAGCAGCCAGCTTCCGGCGCTGCTAAGTGAACAAAAGGGTCGTCATCAAAAAGGATGGTGTCTATCCAGGGCTTCATCTGTGCTCCCGGGGAGCAGCCCTACCCGGGGCTGATGCTGTCACTTTAGCTGTCCTCTGGGTCCCCAGCAACTGCCAGGGCAACATCAGCCAAGGACAATCTTACTGCTCAGGCTGACTGAGCACAGGGGTTGGCGGAGGGACAGGTGCTGTCTGTCCTGTGCCTGCAGACAGGGACCCAGCCTCTCTGACAAGCTGAGGATGGAGAGCAAGGGAGGACCGTGTGTTTCTAAATAACCACAGCTCGTTAGGAGATCCCATGAAAAACTACAATGGAACAATTCAGTAAGGATGCTCAGTTTGCTTTTTTTTTTTTTTTAAATGGGACACTCTGTTCTTTGATGATGAGAAACTTCAATGTCACAACTGCACCTTTCCGTGATAAAGTAAGAGTGATTGTTAGGAAGCAGATGACATCTCATTATGAGGAAAAATAAGGGATAAATTATTTTTCATGATCTATTGAAAGGAAAAGAGTGTTTCATCTCCCTCTACCCTCCCCAGCATCTCACTCCCTTCCCCACTAAAAAGAAACAGAAAAACTACAAAATGCAAACACATCTCAGAGGAGATAAAAGAAGAAAAAATGCTTCCAAGCTTAGGAGCTGTCCACCCTTAAAAGGGACAGTAGCACATGCATGAAACAGTTGGGAAACCACACTGACATGCAGACTAGTGGAGCGGGCAGTCCCTAAGGGATTAATTGTACTGTTCTCATCCAGTCTGGGTTGCACGCTTTGTTTTTGAAGTTCTACCATCAGCTTTATGGCAAATCCATGCGTTGTTTTCTAAGGTTTCTGTTCTATGTTGTTTCTTTCCTTTTTTAAAATTAGCTCCATCCCATTAAAAAGAAAATCTAGCTTATTTCTAACAACCTGTAAATATTTTACATCAGGCTAAGGGAAACCTCAAATGACAGAAAACGAATAGAATGTTGCCGAGGTTATGTACTTGATGATTTAATAACCTCAAAAGGGAAATAAATGCAAACAAGTACATGTCATATCACGGGTAAAAGAAAACAGAGTTTAGTTTACCAAACAGTGCTGTGTTTTAAAAACATACCACTCTTGTTTCCACGGTTTTCCCTTTGGACTTACACCTCAACCTCAGTTGCTAAGGAACTGCATATACTGGAGATCAGATTTCTTCTTTATAAACTTGATGCAGTGGTTAAGTCCCAAATGCATTTCGTCTCTTGCCATCTCATTTAGATTTTTGGAAGGAAAGCATTCAAGTTCTATTTCTGATCACTTTCTCTCCCTCTGTGTAATAGTAAGTGATGTAACAAAATAATGATGTAACAAAATCAGAATCCCTTCTGAGTAGGAAATAGCAACCCCCTCCAGTATTCTTGCCTGGAGAATTCCATGGACAGAGGAGCCTGGTGGGCTACAGTCCATGGGGTTGCAAAGAGTTAGACAAGAATGAGCACACATAACAAGGGACTTTCCCCTCCTACAGCATTAAATAGAGAAACAGAGTTTATAAACTATGATTACTAAACTTTATTTGTGCAGAAGTTTTTGCAGGTTATGAGGCTAAATGTTGGGAAAGATTGAAGGTGGGAGAAGAAGGGGACGACAGAGGATCAGATGGTTGGATGGCATCACCAACTCAATGGTCATGAGTGTGGGTAAGCTCTGGGATTTGGCGATGGACAGGGAGGCCTGGCGTGCTGCAGTCCATGGGGTCACAAAGAGTCAGACATGACTGAGTGACTGAACTGAACTGAAGGCTAAATGTTGGAAAGATAGAGGTAGGGAAGGCGAGCTTAATAGCAACAGTGTTTGGTAGCTATCAGACGACTATTACTCCAGTTTTATTCTGTTCCGATCCCATGTTAAAACATGTAATATTGCCATTGCATGACATATAATATGGCATATTCAGAGTGTTTTGGATTGGCCACAACCCACTCTGATGACCCAAAAAGTGCAGAATGCTCTTTCTTAGGAGACAATAGTTAAAATAATAATGCGGTTCTTCACCTCTGGATCTTCTCAGTCTAATTCTTGCCATGGTTGTTCAGGGTTCCTCTGCCCTGGATGAAGAGAGCTGTCAATCAAACAAGGTCCCCGTGCACTGAGATACTGCTCTAATGTCACCTGCCTGTGCATTGCTAATGAGAAGCTGGCCTTTGTGGACTCTCAGGGTTGAGGGTTGGAAGTGGACCCAAGGTCCCCCGGGCACCCTCCCCCACTTCCCTGGGATGATGCGCCTTGTATGGTTAAGACTGTCTCCACATCAGGGGGGCACCCCAGTGGTCACAAATCACCCCTCTTCCTCTCGGGCTGAAATCACCTCCCCGATAAGGCATAGTTCTGTATGTTTTATTTCAGCAGAAAAGGATTTCTCACCCAAACACAAGAATAACTGTTTTTCAAGGTACGCAATCTTCCTGGCATCTACTTAAGACCGCTGACAAGCCCAAATATCAAGTCTGTGCTGTTAGTAATCCCCTCCAGATTCATCACTGTTTCAGCCGCTTCTTGGCTAGGAGAGGAGGGAGGCCAGCATGGTTGTACACTGAGACGCCAGCCCTATCAACCCTGAGCAAATCTCACGTGTCACGTGGCTTATGTTTTCAGGAAGGGGGTTCACTGCACCTAGTTATCTCACTTGTGCCCTTCTGAGGCTCCTGAAAGCTGTAGGAAGGGGAGCCTGGAGCAGATAAAGTAGGTAGGTGGCATCACTTGCCCTCGGGGGTTCATGGGGGGGATGGGGACACAGACATGTAACCATGGAGATGCTGTGGATGGTGGAGATGGACCAAGTGCAGAGGGCAGCAGAGCCTGGAGGCCCCAGGAAGGGTAGAACGAAGGCTGCTCGCTTCTGGAGCTGGCTGCCCTGAAAAGGCAAGAAACTCAGCTGGGGAAACTAATCTTAAATTAATGAATGCTTGGAAAGAAAAAAAAAATCTTAAAAAAGAGAGAGAGACATGATTTATGAAAAGGTGCTGAAAAGCAAGGAAACTGCAAAGTCTTCTAGAAGGTATAGCCAATGAGAGCCCAGGAAGCCCACATGGAGTGGTTTTTTATTTTTTCTTCACTTGATTAGATTTGAAGACAGCGATACTCTGCAGCATAGATAAGGGAAAGGACCAGGAGGCACTCACGTTCAGAGGAGAGAGAGAGAGGCAGGAGGAGACTCTCTGCGTTTGGGGAAGGTAGAGCTGCAGGCAGGGATGCTGAAGGACAGAGCAGTGAATAAACAGGGTAGAGCCAGCAAGTGGCTCTGAACTGCTAAGCCTGGGCTGTGACCCCACTTCAGTGCTGGAGGGGAAGCACGCATCCTCTTCCTGAGGATAGAGCAGACCCTCAAACAGGAAGAAGAGGAGGCTCAGTCCAGGGAGACGCACAGGGAAGGAAGGCGGTCCTCTAGCCGTGGTCTGCTGACCCGAGCATAGATCCCCAACTCCCAGGAGCCCCCTACAGCTCATGCCGATTTCTGTAATGCCAAGACTGGACTCCGTACTCCTCTGTGCTCAAGGGGACCCCTGTGAAGAAGCATCATCCAGGTCACAGAAGGAAGATGGGGCTCCCCTCGGAGAGGGGGGGCAGTGAGGGCTGGGAACCACTGGGTTCTCATGTCCAGGTTCATCTTCCACAGCCATCCCCTGCTGATGGCTTCACATGCTCCCAAAAGGGGTCACCCAATGTGCCCATGGGAGAATATATTTTATAAACTGTAAAGTGCTCTCCAAATGTGAAGTGTATGCCAGGCAAGGGAAAGAGTGATACTCATTTTGTTGCATGAAAATTGAGACCCCCCCCACTAAGTTTGGGGGAGAATGGATACATGTATAGGTATGGCTGAGTCCCTTCACAGTTCACCTGGAGCTATCACAACATGGTCAACTGGCTACACCCCCACAGAAAATGTTTTTGGCGTTAAAAGAAAGAGAGCTGATCATGTGATTTTCATCCTTTCTTTTGTTGATGTCGTGTACCACATTGGTTGATGTGCAAGTGATAAACCACCCTCATAATCCTGGAATAAATCCAACTGGATCATGGAAGAAAAAAAAAAAAACCAACAAAAAGAAAAAGCGAGTCCCCCTCAATCTGAGTTCCCTTGCCAAGTTGATGTTTAATCTCTCTATCCAAAACTTTATTTCCTTCCTTGTCCCCTCTGACCTCAACCCCTTTCTTGTCCCCTCCGACCTTAATCCTGGGCTAATTGAGCACTCATCGACCAGTCAGAAGACTAAAATTGCTGCTGTTAACCGACTGTAATCGCTATTGTAGATATAATCATTAACATACGGACTCAGGTGGCTTCTCCAGAGCAAGATAAGCTAACAGACCCCCCAAGCCATGGAACGCCTGGCCAGAGAAGGCAAGGGGGCGGGGAACACCCGGAACCCCTACAACTACAGCGAAGCAATGGCAGGAGGTGTCCCGAGAAGACGATTAATCCCAGCTTCTTGGTTCTTCCCCTGTAAAATCAGCCCCAGCTCAAAGACCAAGCGGCAGTGCACCTGAGGCTGTCTCCCGCTCCCTTGCCTGATGCCCTGCAATAAACCCTAACTTTGCTGCAGACACTTGCTCTCCGAGTTTGGCTTTCTGTGCTGCAGGCACACCAGTCCTTTCTCATTTACAGCAACCTGAGAAAAGACTATCCATTTCTGCTGAACTTAAAAAAAAAAAAACTGGGTTAAATATTTGTTTTACACCCCCCTTTTAATTTAAGGTATTTATAATGACACTGGCTGACTCTTAGAAAAAGAAAGAAACAAATGTATTTGGATATGTATATATATGTACACACATACAGGGCTTCCGTCATGGCTTAGACAGTAAAGAATCTGCCTGCAATGCAGGAGACCTGGGTTCGATTCCTGGGTGGGGAAGATCCCCTGGAGAAGGGAATGGCGACCCACTCCAGTATTCTTGCCTGGAGAATTCCATGGACAGAGGAGCCTGGGGGGCTGCAGTCCAGGGGGGCGCAAAGAGTCAGGCACAACTGAGCTACTAACACATACATACACACATATATACACACACACACACGGGCTTCCCTTGTAGCTCAGTTGGTAAAGAATCTGCCTGCAATGCAGGAGACCCGGGTTTGATTCCTGGGTCAGGAAGATCCCCTGGAGAAGGGAACTACTACCCACTCCAGTATTCTTGCCTGGAGAATCCCATGGAAAGAGGAGTCTGGTAGGTTCCCAATCCATGGAGTTGTAAGAGTTGGACACAACTAAATCACCACCACCACACACACACTCACTAAAAGTATTTCTTTTACAATATGGATATGGTCCAATTATAGAAAATATTTTCACTTCCCCCAAGTCTCATATCAGTTCTGCGCTTTCTAGTAGCTTATTGGTTTCTTACTATTAAGTGCTGCTTTTTGACTATTTTTCAAGAGGATATCAATTGCAATGAAGGCACAGGTAAGCCCACCTCAATAGATATATATCATAGTTGTTTTAAAATTCTGTTCTCACTAGAAAACTTAGTGACCACACACTTAATTAGAATTTCAATGCCACTTACAGACTAATTACAGAAAAGGAACCATGATACAGGAGTGGCAGGGCCCTTGAAAATTAGCCAGGCACCTAAGACAATTGCCTCTCAGTTGTGTCCGACTCTCTTACGACCACGTGGACTATAGCCTGACGGGCTCCTGTGTCCATTGGATTATCCTGGTAAGAATACTGGAGTGGTGGCTGCTGCTGCTGCTGCTAAATCGCTTTAGACGGGCTCCTGTGTCCATTGGATTATGGTGGTAAGAATACTGGAGTGGTGGCTGCTGCTGCTGCTGCTAAATCGCTTTAGTCGTGTCTGACTCTGTGCAACCCCAGAGACTGTAGCCCACCAGGCTCCCCCGTCCCTGGGATTCTCCAGGCAAGAACACTGGAGTGGGTTGCCATTTCCTTCTCCAATGCATGAAAGTGAAAAGTGAAAGTGAAGTCGCTCAGTCGTGTCTGACTCCTAGTGACCCCATGGACTGCAGCCTACCAGGCTCCTCTGTCCATGGTTAGGTCACAATAAATTAGAGAGCAGGGAGGATGAATTCTGAAGTCCAGGGAGCTACTGATTGTGACCAGCAGAGCAAGTATTTCTCTAGACATAAAGAAATCAGTGTTATTTTCCATATGAAAACGTTTAAAATTCCCTTCCTCGTCCTACTAGCAGGGGAGGCTCACCACTGCAGAGTTCAGATGCCTCCAGGTTACAGGCAGTGGTTTCCCACAAAAGTGGCTGAAGGCACGTGACCTTCATCTTATCCCCATCACCACCCCCACCCCCACCCCGGCTGCCCTGGGTCCCCAGTACCAGCAGGAAGTAGGGGTCCCAGAGCAGTCTACAGGGGCGTCCAGCCTCACACTCTCCGTTTCTGCCACAGTGCATCCAGGAGAATCTGCCCAGTCCCTCCTGTTAATTCCACTCCAGGAAATCTGTTTCACATCTCTTCCAAGTCTTGTCAAGTCATCCTCCAAGGACTGTCAGACACTCCCGTTTATGAGTTCTCCAATGACCATGATCACAGCTAATGAGGCACGAGGATGGAGAAGACATTCTGATTTTAAATTCACCCAGTCTCAAAGGCCCAGGGACCCATCTCTTTCCCTCCCAACTGCCAGCACCTTCCCTACGTTTTACGAAGCCAACTGTTTGTAAAGTTAATTAAGATAAATAATAGTTTTCAGCATCACTGCTTTCACCAATGACTGCTATTCTAACAGCACGATTTTCTACTACTCTTTGGTGCAAACAGATAATATTTTAATAACATTAGGGGTTATGTAACTTTGGTCGAGTGACCTGGAAATCTACCCACAATTTATCATATTATTTTTAGAGCAAAATGTATTCTCAATAAGGTTTATGAATTACAATCAGGCTGTAAGCTGCAGACAATACCAAATACAAACACACAAACGAATATAAAACCATAAAAAGAACCCCTCTAAGGTTGGTCCCCTCTCTGCTGTTTACACAGTAAACATTTACTATACAGAGAGATGGAGCAAAATCATGGAGCCTCATCAAATTTAATTCCAGATGGCACCTCTCTGTTGTCACCAGGCACCAAGTCTAACTGTAATAGTATCCTTAGCACAGTGCGATGATGAAGCAGATAAACATGCTTCCCCCAAAGTCCTAGATGTATTCCAAAGCCAAATATTCAGAAGTGTTTTTGAATTTTCCAATCACTGTTTCCTTAAGGCAAATGGCTGAGAAATGACTGTATTACAATAAAGCATTTTTACATTGTGAAGGAAAAAAATGAATATTCATAGTATTTGCATTTAGGCAAAAAGCTCCCATTTATGGATAATGTAATGGAGTTGCCCCTTCAAGAGGATAGGCAGGAGAGAGAGCAACAAACAGCGGCAACGTGATCTGGATACTATTTATCGCTGTTCCCGCTGTTATGCATAACTTGTCTTCTCTCTCAGGCAAGCAGTTTGAAACATGTCACTAAATCCAGTCGTCAGTGAATTAACATGACTGAGATGGAACTCACCACCAGCTCTTTTAAAGTTGGGTCACATCACCACCGGCTTCATCTCCCAGCCCACCCGATCGGCGGCCAAGGCCGTTTGACTCCAGACATGTTTCTCCTAGCCCTCCCTCCCTGCCCCAACCCTTCTCCAGGTCATCCGCCTCTGTCTCTCTGGTGGTGGCCACAAGAGCATCTAGATCGGTTTCCCCACCTCTGTTCTCACCTCTGTCTCATTCATTAGCCACACTGGAACCAAAGTCACCTTTTCAAATAGGGAAATCCAAGCAAACCACACCCCCACTGAGAACTCTTCAAAATTCCCCACTGCCCTAATGATCAAGGCAGAACTTCTTACCCTGACTGAGTGGGTCCTCCCTGGTCTGGGTTCTGTTCACCTTGCCACCTGCCCTCCTGCCTGCTCCTGGCTTGTCCCGTGTCCCAGTCATACCAAGCATCTACCATTTTGTACCTGGAATTCTCTTGCTTTCCAGAAGACAGGACACGTCACTATCTCTAGATCTCTGGTCTCAGCTTGACCTGACACTTAGGGTCCTGGGGTAAACACCCTATTCTTCTTCTATCTCAGACTTGATCACATTCTCTGATAGCTGCCTGCCTGCTTGCCTTTCTGGATTAATTACTGCACCAGCAAGGGCTGAGTCAGTCCTTTTTCCTATTTCATCTTCAGTGACTAGCACCAGACCTGCCACATCGCAGGTGTTCAAGAAACGCCTGTTGAAGGAACATATTCATGAAGACCCCCTTGCTCACTGTGTTCCATATTATCTATTAATAGTGAAAACGATTCTCCATTTAATAGTGAAAACACTCCAAAATTATATACTAAGCACCTAAGAAAGAGGTGCTCATTAAGCAGCCCCCCTACTTAGTTTCAATCTTGATGTGTTACTGCCAGAAAGTGAAATTTGCTCAGTGGTGTTTGACTCTTTGCGACCCCATGGATTATATATAGCCAATGGGATTCTCCAGGCCAGAATACTGGAGTGGGTAGCCATTTCCTTCTCCAGAGGAACTTCCTGACCCAGGAATCAAACCAGGGTCTCCTGCATTGCAGGTGGATTCTTTTCCATCTGAGCTACCAGGGAAGCCTTTTGCAAAAGGCTTGGTCCTGTTTGTATGTAGATTAGAGAAGCAGTGAGTCGTCCCTGTAGCCACCCTCCCCCAAATCTGTGCCAAACAGCCACCTATGATTAAGAGCAAATGGAAATTTAACCTGTCATTTCAAAAAGCACACTACCTAAGCCTTAGTAACTCAACTAAAACCAAAGAAAAAAAAGTACTACTGAGTAGATCCAGTTGTAAACATCTTTCCCCCAAAGTGGGGGAACCCAGCAGAAGTATTGCTGATACACATGTTGTAAAAGCCAAGTATTTCCAGCATCTGTCCTCTAGCATACTTCTGCTTGCCCCTAACTGGCCCTAGTTTAACAAGTCCCCTTAATGCGAGGCACAAATTCAATACAAGGGAAGAAAGGTCAGCTCTAGTCAGGGATGGGTGAAAATAAACAGGCGTAGCAGAAGCCTGCCTGGAGTAAAGCCCTAGCATATTGCTTTACATATTTTTAAAAGCTCTTCATATCTTTCAAAGCTCTTTTGTGTCCAGTGTCTGTGTGGTCTTCACTTTCAAAAGAAGGGATGGAAACCCTTTATACCCATTTAACAGCTGGGAAAACTGAAGGCCCCAGAAATCAAGGCCTTTGCTCAAGGTCACAGAGCTGGGGGGGCGGTACACAGACAAAGGAGGTCATGTCCAGGGGCCCTGGCAGAAGTGGAAGTTCTTTCTCTCAGCCACGCTGAGGTCAGCTTGTAGCACTGCTAGAAACTAGAGTAGAGAAGCCGCAGGAATCCAGTGCATCTCTCAATCAGCCTGAACCATCTCCCTCGGTCCGCGCTGCCCCTTTTCTCCAAAGTGGACTCTAAATAGCAAGATGATTGGGTTAAAGGAAGAAGTCATAGTCAAGGAAAGCAGAAAAGAGAGGAGGACCTTTTATCTTCCCTTTCCCCTAAATATCACTAGCTTCGCCCTTCCTTAGAACACAGGCAACTCCAAACATTCTCCTCTGAGACTCTAGGCATGAGCCACCGGTCAGAGGAGCCTGGTGGCTCTGCAGAGGCTGAATGACTGGCACAGCTATTCAACCTGTTCATCTTTAAAGTAGGGGTGGGGACACACCCATGGTACACACCAGGTGCCTCAGGCAGGACCTGACACCTTGGAAGATGGGTTAATTTTTCTTCCCTCTCCCACGAACTCACACAAGAAGTTTGGGAAGCACACTTCTTAAGCATCACTGAATTCATCAAAAATTTAAAAAAGGCACTTTTCTCTGCCTTGAAACCTACAGGGACAGGTATCTTCCCAGACGTACAAGAGTAAAACCAACTCACTCCTCTTCCTTCCTGCGCTCCTGTCCAGCCCCAAGTGGGGGCATGGTTGAACTTCCCTGGTGGCTCAGACAGCAAAGAATCTGCCTGAAATGTAGGAGACATAGGTTCGATCTCTATCTAGGTCAGGAAGATTCTGTAGAGAAGGAAATGGCAACCCTCTCCAGGACTCCAGCCTGGAGAATTCCATGGATAGAGGAGCCTGGCGGGCTACAGTCCCTGGGGTGGCAAAGAGTTGGACACGACTAAGCGACTAACTCTTTCACTTTGGGCAGTGAACATATTGATACGTGCTTCCTGGAAAGAATGTATGGCCTGAAAGAGTTTCAGAGTATTACATGATGAAACACTGAATTGATCTCTTGGCATTTAAAACATGCTTTTAATATAAGAAGTCACGTAGCTTTGAGAGAACTAGAATGCCAGATCTAGCAACGAGGGTGGGAAGGCCTGCTCGGGATGGGGCCACATCCAGTGGGCGCCGACAGCCGTGTGGTGTCACACGCATGGGGAAGCCTTTGAAAAGTGGCACAAACCCGCAAGCATTTCTAGTGTTAATCCAAAGAGATAATCAGAAACACAGATTCCTGAACAAACACGCTTCAGAGCACTGTTCATAATAGAATGAAACAGAAATCTAGCCAGAGAGGATCAGTTAATCTGGGAAAGGTGTATCCTTGTGAAAGAATGCCATCTGAGATGAATACTGAAAAATCAAGGAAAACTTGCCTCTGAGGTGAAATGGAAAGAGGTTACAATTTTGTTTTAGAATATATAGATAGATATATATAGATATATATATAGATAGAAAAGAGATGAGAAGGACAAGCACTAAAATAACAAACAACACTAGTTCTGGGGGGGGGTGTCTAGAGATTACGTTATATATTTTTATTTTCTTCTCTATGAAGAAAAGTGAAAGTGTTAGTTGCTCAGTCATGTCTAACTCTTTGTGACCCCATGGACTGTAGCCCGCTGGGCTCCTACGTCCATGGGATTCTCCAGGCAAGACTACTGGAGTGGGTTGCCATTTCCTCCTCCAGGGGATCTTCCCCACCCAAGGATTGAACCCGGGTCTCCTGCATTATAGGCAGATTCTTTACCATCTGAGCTATCAGGGAAGCCCTTTCTTTTCTATACTTTTATTTTCCTTCTTTATACAATGACTATAACTAGAATACAGAGAAGGCCATGGCAATCCACTCCAGTACTCTTGCTTGGAAAATCCATGGAGGAGCCTGGTGGGCTGCAGTCCATGGGGTCAGTAAGAGTTGGACATGACTGAGCGACTTCCCTTTCCCTTTTCACTTTCATGCATTGGAGAAGGAAATGGCAACCCACTCCAGTGTTCTTGCCTGGAGAATCCCAGGGACGGGAGAGCCTGGTGGGCTGCCGTCTATGGGGTCGCACAGAGTCGGTCACGACTGAAGTGACTTAGCAGCAGCAGCAGCATAACTAAGAATAAAATTAATAAACTTTTTTTTAAAAAAAGAGAGGCCCTCTTCAAAACCCATTGGCTTTCTGAGCAGCTTAGGCAGTTCATGAAAATTTTAAAATTTTGAAAAAATATACATAACATAAAATTTATCATGTTTAAAGCAGCGGTCCCCAACTTCTCTGGCACCAGGGACTGGTTTTGTGGAAGACAATCTTTTCCACAGATGGGGTGCGGTGGGGGAAGATGGTTGTGGAATGACTCAAGCGCATTATGTTTATTGTCACTTTATTTCTATTATTCTTACATCAGCTCCACCTCAGATCATCAGGCATTACGATCTCGGAGGCTGAGGATCCCTGATTTAAAGTGTGCAGTTCAGTGGAATTAACTGCATTCACAGTATTATCTAACCATCACCACCATCCATCTCAGAACTTTGTCATCCCAAACTGAAACTCGGCACCCATAAACAATAGCTTAAATTCCTCCCTCCCTGAAACCCTAGTAACTGCTAGTCCACCCCCTGCCTCTATGACATGACTATTTGAGGTGCTGCATATAGGTGGAGGCATCTACACACACAAAAGCATGTCCTTTTGTGTCTGGCTTATTTCACAGAGCGTAACATTGGAGAAGACAATGGCACCCCACTCCAGTACTCTTGCTTGGAAAATCCCAAGGATGGAGGAGCCTGGTGGGCTACAGTCCATGGGGTCGCTAAGAGTCGGACACGACTGAGCGACTTCACTTTCACTTTTCACTTTCATGCACTGGAGAAGGAAATGGCAACCCACTCCAGTATTCTTGCCTGGAGAATCCCAGGGACGGGGGCGCCTGGTGGGCTGCTGTCTATGGGATCACACAGAGTCAGACACAACTGAAGCGACTTAGCAGCAGCAGCAGCAGCAACATCAGCAAAGTTCATCCATGCTGTCGCATACATCATGATTTCATTTCTACTGTAGGGCTGGAAAGCATCCATTGTATGTACGTACCACATTTCATTTTATGATGCCAGCTTTCTAACCAGACTTTAATTTTTAAGCATATCTGAAAATCAAAATGATCATATAACTGACGGATGTACATTCACTGAAGAATTAAAAACACCAAATAGTACAAAATAAGGAGAAAAGTTACTTTACACAGAGAGTCAAATTGTCCACCTGCCTTAAACCCACTAAAATCCACAAGATTGAGCCTTTTTTTTTTTTTTGGTAGCAGCAGCAGCAGGAAAGAGTCACAGGGCTATGGACTGTAATTACAACGAGCAGCCTCAAACTCAGTTATCTGGGACTGAAGGCATGCGTGTCGCTTTGTCCGAGCGATTAAAAAGGCTCCCGCAGCACTTGGAACAGCAGCTGGCCCCTGGGAGAGGGGTACCAGAAACCTTCTGGGCTGATGGAAACACTCCCTATTTTGACTGGTGTGTGTGTGTTTAGTTGCTCAGTTGTGCACAACTCTTTGCGACCCTTTGGACTAAAGCCCAACAGGTTCCTCTGTCCATGGGATTTTTCAGGCAAGAATACTGGAGCAGGTTGCCATATTGTCTTCTGGGGGATCTTCCTGATCCAGGGACTGAACTCACATCTCCTGGGTCTCCTGCATTGCAGGTAGACTCTATACCCACTGAACCATCAGGGTGTGGGTTATATACGGGTATACATTTGTCATCGGTCAAAACTCATGGACCTGTTCACGTAAGATCTGTACACTTCATTGCATATAAATGGAAAAAGGAAAGAAAAACAGCCTCCTCCCCTGAAAGAGGACAGATGAAGCCTAAAAGCAATGAATCATGAATTTTAGGAAAACAAAAGTGGTTCTGCATCTCAGCCACCAGTCGCTCGGGGCCCTTCAATGGATCTTTGGAACTAAGTCCAGGCTCCTAAAACACTGGCTCATCCAGGGAAGCCTGGTAAACACTTGGACTAAACTGCCAATGGCACCAGGGAGCCTCACTGGGTTTGGTAAACAGCCCAAGAGGTGTGAGATGCAGGTGGTGTTGACATGGAAAGATGTGAGGCTCAGTGTGGGAGGCCGGGAGGTCCACCCTGACCTCACGTGGGACTCCAGGTGATGCAACGCTACAAAAGCAATGGGAGGGGGTGGAACCATAACCGTCCCACGAAAAAACAAGCTCCCCGGGAGAGCTCCAGGGAAACAGAAGTGAATGTGAGTCTAAAGCAGAGCAGAGACCTCTGACTCCCTGTTTTGGATCAAGTGGGTAGCAAGGGGTCTTTTCAGTTGCCTCTGCATTGGATTTGGCTAGGATCCTGAAGAGGTAACAGCTACCACTCTCTTATGAAGCATCGTTATTTGTTGCTCTCCACCGCGCTGTCTGTCGTTATAAAATGTCAAGTTTAGGCCACACATTGTGGGAGGCAGCTGTGTCCCAGCCACGGCGAATTTCCTGCCAAGCCATTTAAAGGAGTCAGATGACTTTTTTTCTCTTTTTTTGTAATCTGCTATTTTAGATTCTCCGCATCACCATTGCCCTGTGTTAAAATGCATGACCCAGTGGCCAACAGATCTTGGGACTGTTTATGAAGCAGCAGTCAATAGTATATATACTTCTTATTATCCTAAAGACCCCTCTGAAAACACTAAACAGCCACACCTATGCCAATTGGCAAATGAAAAAAATGATAGTCTGGGACTCAGAAACTTCCCTAGACTTAATGGTATATTTTTTTTTAAAAAAAAAAAGAGTAAAAACTGAGCAGGGATGCTGACAAGCTTATTGATGTGGGCTCATTATTATTTGGCTTTCCCTGGGCAGCTCCTTGGAAGAAAAGTTATGACCAACCTAGATAGCATATTGAAAAGCAGAGACATTACTTTGCCAACTAAGGTCTGTCTAGTCAAGGCTATGGTTTTTCCTGTGGTCATGTATGGATGTGAGAGTTGGACTGTGAAGAAAGCTGAGCGCTGAAGACTTGATGCTTTTGAACTGTGGTGTTGGAGAAGACTCTTGAGAGTCCCTTGGACTGCAAGGAGATCCAACCAGTCCATTCTGAAGGAGATCAGCCCTGGGATTTCTTTGGAAGGAATAATGCTAAAGCTGAAGCTCCAGTACTTTGGCCACCTCTTGTGAAGAGGTGACTCACTGGAAAAGACTTCGATGCTGGGAGGGATTGGGGGCAGGAGGAGGAGGGGACGATGGAGGATGAGATGGCTGGATGGCATCACTGACTCGATGGACGTGAGTCTGAGTGAACTCTGGGAGTTGGTGATGAACAGGGAGGCCTGGTGTGCTGCGATTCATGGGGTCGCAGAGAGTAGGACACGACTGAGCGACTGAACTGAACTGGGCAGCTCAGTGGTAAAGAATCTACCTGTCATACAGAAGCTGCAAGAGGTGTGGGTTCAATCCCTGGGTCAGGAAGATCCCCTGGAGGAGGAAATGGCTACCCACTCCAGTATTCTTGCCTGGAGAATCCCGTGGACAGAGGAGCCTGGCGGGTTACAGTCCACAGGGTTGCAAAGAGTTGGGCACGCCTGAATCGACTTAGCAAACATGCATTATTCTTTAGTTAAGAAAATCAGGAGTGACCGGCTCTCACCATGTAAATGCTTATGCTGGACCACAATCCTAAAATTTCCCCCACCCAAACCAACCCTTCCTGTGCGCCTCACAAGGCAAGTCACCTTTACTTCTGATATCCTGGGAAGATCACGGCCACAGAGCCAGCTCCTGTCCCTCTCATCCTGGCTTAGTTTGCTCCTTTCATCTGCTGGTAAACATTCTGCGTTCCAACCGTTTAGTTCCAATTGCATGCCCTGAGGAGTCTCAGCCTCACGTTTCTAGTCATCCTTGAAAGTTCTCAGCCAGAGTCCTACTTTTGCTGTTCACTTCCTCCCAGCCTGGAGTCATAGGTTCCCCAGGGCCAGCCGCAGTCCCCATCCAGGCGGGATGAAAACGGGTGCACTGTAGCCAGACAGAGGAGGCTCAGGACATGTGCTGAGAATGTGGGCAAGGAGGTACCTCTTGCCTCCTTATGCCAGAGAAGAAGGAGCCATCCACCAGCCCCTCACCCACCCCAAGGTTGGGGACAGAAACGTGGACTCATTTTGGTAAGAGGACTGTTCGTTCATACTGACAAACTCATTTACAGGAAAACAACCCTGCAACAGCACCAGGCGTCAGTCTCACGGAAAGTCTCGCCAATCTTGTGACATCAAAACCCCATGAAAAATGTAAAAGCCGGCTAGACCCTGTGAGCTGTAACTCAGACCAGTAGAAATGAAGCTGGTCCATTTGCCCTTGGGACCATGTGGCATTTCCTGGACCAGATATACACGCTCATTATCTAGTGGAATAAATACCACCTTTGCTCTGACAAATAAGTAAGTTTTTTCCAAGATGGACTTGGAAAACATTTTTGGCATGGAGAAGCAACTATATAGAACCAGAAAGTTGTGATGCAGAAATCGTCAGCTGACTTGAGATAACTGCAGTCTTGGTCATTATAAGCTCATTTGTTCTCAGCATTGTGAATGGTACTTGGTTGTTGGCATTGCAGCTGAATGACCCCCAAACCATGGAAACAGCAAAAATAAAACAGAGGGACTTGCTTGATGGTCCAGTGGTTAAACTCCAATCTTCCAGTGAAAGGGGCATAGGTTTGATCCCTGGTTAGGGAACTAAGGGGTTTTCCAGGTGGTACGAGTGGTAAAGAACCCACCTGCCAAAGCAGAAGACACATGAGATGTGGGTTTGATCCCTGGGTCAGGAGGATCTCTTGGAGCATGCAACCCACTCTACTATTCTTGCCCAGAAAATTCCATGGACAAAGGAGCCTGGCAAGCTACAGTCCATGGGGTTGCAAAGAGCTGGACACGACTCACGGACACATGCACGCAGGAGGCATGAGCAAAAACGTGTATTAAAAAACAAAACAAAACAAAACACGGGAACAAAACCTGGGGTTTATATGGCTTGATATGAAGTCCACTAATTCGCCTTCCTGTGACTTCTTTTCTCGTCCCTATGGTGGTTTACTCGCTAAGGCGTGTCCGACTCTTGTAGCCGGCCAGGCCCCTCTGTCCATGGGATTCTCATCTCTACAGATGGGTGGTATCCACTTTGGGGACAGGAGAGTTTAGAGAGAAGGAGGCAGGGGAGACAAGCCATGAGAACTACCTCTTCACAGCTTACTATTTCATCGCCAAGACCACACACTCACTGTGCGCTACTTAGAGTGCTGAACACCTCGCTTCACGTTATCACAAACTGCAGCGTACAATGAGGCGTCTTGCTCTGTGATGCTCTGACTGCAAAAGTGTTTCCTGTATGTTTTCTCAACTGATGTGACCTGCTTTGAGAGCAGGGCCTGTGTCAAATGGTTCCCTTATTCAAATGTCATCTACCAGACTCTAGAATCTAGAATCTCTCTAGAAGAGAAACAAAATTAGGCCAGGGCGGGAGGGCTAGTGTCACAAAGTATATATCCTTTTTTTTTTTTTTTCCCCCAAGGGAGGCCTCCAAAATTATATATTCTTCATTTTTGTTGCATGGACTTCTAATGGATTTTAGTTTCTGGGGTCCAGGGCAGATCCAAAGCAGAAAATGAAAAAGCAAGTATTCAACATGTACTTGCTATTTTCATTCATTATTATCTTATTATTTTTATTTTATCAGTCAGTGCCAAACTTGTTGTTAAGTATTTTGAATATCACCTGTCAGTGGATATCTTGTCAGCTGACTGCCCTGCACAACATTCACAAGCCACCAGAAAGATGCTCTTTGTGCTTTGCATACAGCATTTAATATGTTAGAAAAATGTGCAATATAGCTTTCCAGCAATAACAATCTCATGCGACCAAAAGAAAACCAGCGATCTGCATTTTAAGGGATAAGCTTCAATTATCAAGAAAATGCACTCACAGAGAGCTCATATCCAGAAAACGCAGCATTGTGGCATCCCCTCATCGACTAATTAAGTCACAGGTGCTAAAAAAAATTACCGAATTGATTTTTTTAAATGTAGACATGACCCAAGTCACTCTGGTATAAGTTTAATGAGTTTATTCTGACTTACACAGGACATTAAAGGATGACTTTCCACATATGACCTCTCGCCTCTCATTCCAACATAATCTACCCCATTGCCCCAGATCAGACAAGGGAGAGCAAAAAGACATGGAAATCTGGCCACAAATATGAAACTGGGCTTGTCACATCAAAAAGTAAAATGGTACCATAAATATTATTATTATTATTTATTATATATTACTATTATTATTTGGTAGACTTTTAAAACTGCTTTTAAAGAATTTGATGTATTACTAGAAAAAGATTTAGATATTGTCTTGACGCATGAAGTATTAGATTACCTTCTGAAGGAAGAAGTGTTCTGACAAAGTAGTAGTTAGGTTGCTCATCAAACCACCCCAATAAATAAATGAGTAAAGAAAAGAACCACAAGATTATATCTTTGAGGTTCTAGAAATAATCTACTTACCTAAGTGCAATGAAAGAGAGGTACTTTAAATGCAGATACATCAGTATATCTAAAGGAAACTGGGAAAACACAGTGCAGAAGTAACTGTCAATTGAACTAAGGAGGGCCACAGTGTCCTTGACTAAATACAGACTGCCAGTGACCTCATTTTCTATGTATGAATGAGAAACTGAAATAGGCATCAACTTATGCCAGGCATAAAGCCCAAGGCAATCAGAGAAAACACATTATCTACCTATTACACAAAGATGTCCACTAAGTTTACACTGGAAAAAGCAAACAAAAAAACCTCAACATTTAAACAATAGGAGAATATACAGCAAAGGAAATTATGCATGTTCACACAATAACAAATTTATGCTGCTATTTCAAACCACAGTTAAATACTTTAAGTGACATGGGGAAAATACCTGTGAGTTCTGTGAAACATACACACATATATATATGTATATATATCTCCTTAATTATGTAAAAAAAAAAAAGGCAGGAGATATCTGAAATATTATAGGGGTTTTTCTTCACAGCAGCATTAGAGGTAACTTACATTTTCCCCCATTTTTTAAAATATGTAACCAAACTTTGGGGGCTTCCCAGGTGGCACAGTGGTAAAGAATCCACCTACCAATGCCGGAAATGCAAGAGACTGGTTCAATCCTTGGGTCAGGAAGATCATCTGGAGAAAGAAATGGCAACCCACTCCAGTATTCTTCCCTGGAAAATCCCATGGACAGAGGAGCCTGGTGGGCTAGAGTCCATGGGTTCGCAAAGAGTGGAACCTGGCTGAGCCCACAAGCAAACCAAACTTTAAATGGCATATGTTACTTTACTAATTCAAAAACATAAATGCTGTTTTGAGAGTTAGTCCAAGAGTATAGAATAGACTGAAGGAGGAAAAACGTCTCTCACCTACAGTTACTTAGAAACTCATTCTGGGATCTCCTTTTCTGTCAGTACTTTGGAAAGTGAAACAAGCAATGGACAAACTTTTGTTATTACTGAGGACAAGCTCTGCCTGGGGAGCTCTTCCATCACTTAGTGACCTTGGATGAAGTGGCCAGTACCATGTACAACATTCACTTAAAAACACTCCCATACCTCCTGGAGACCTTTTTAAAACTGGGGTGGGCTGGAGCTCATTTCTCTACTAGTAGACAAGGGGAATATTTATTAAGCTACTTTTCTGGGGCTTCTCTCTCTCTCTCTTTTTTCCCCCCATTTTGTGATGTTAGTAATTTGAAACCCTCTTACACCATGGAAACCTAACTAAAGGTTTCACAAGTAAGAAAGGGGGCTGGGGAAACGTGAAACATTCCTGTCACACATCTTACTCTAGTAATTAACAATTCATATGCAAAACTCTTTGCTCACAGATAACTTGGGTCTTTCCTGTGTCATACTGGACCCAACCAGATTGATTGATTCACTCAGGGTTATCTGAAATAACCTGCAATAACAAGTAATCACTTGGGTGTCAAACTGCCTGGCATGGAGCAAAACATGTTTCTTCCTCAGTGAGAACAACGTCATCTTTTTTCTCTTTCAAGTCTCCCCAGCCAAGCCATCCTTAACATTTTAAGTGTCATGGCACGTGTGTGTGCTAAGTCACTTCAGTCATGTCTTTGCAACGTCATGGACTGTGGCCCTCCAGGCTCTTCTGTCCATGGGATTTTCCAGGCAAGAATACAGGAGTGGGTGGCGTACCCTCCTCCAGGGGCTCTTACCCACCCAGGAATCAAACCCGTGTCTCTTAGGTCTCTAGCATTAGCAGGAGGGCTCTTTACCAATAGTGCCACCTTTAATTGTCAATAGATACCCTAAAAAATGAATTACTGATTTAGTCTACATGATTTGGTGAACTTGGCTTTTAAGGAATTCAGGGACTTTGTATCAAGTTTGATTTTAAACAGAAATCATAGCCCTCTGAATACGGTGACATCAAATGGACATCTGCAGACACTTCTGTCTCTGCATCTTCCATCTTTCCTTAGCAATCTGTATTGCTCAGATGATAAAGACTAAGTGATTTATACACAATTTGGGGCAATATCACTTGTTTCTTCCCTTTTCCCCTCACTTTTAACCAAAGGCTATGCCAACCTCATCAAAGTAAGATACAGCATTGATTTATTTAATGATCTAGATAATTGGGCCTTTCTTATGTGACCCTCTTGGTCACAATCTCCCTTTTCTGAAAGACCTTGTTATGACCATCCTACATCTGTTGAGTCTTTTGAAATTCAAAATATGACAGCTAAGATTACATCTAAACCAAGGCTGGGACTTAGAAAAGTCAGAAGTTGCTTCTAAATTTCTAAGAAAACTCCTGGGGTGGCTCTCAGTGCATAAGCAGAGACCAGAATGGCTAAGGGCCAGGGAGATGTGGTTTGAACCCTGACTCTGTCCTGCACTGTCTGTATGAACTTATGCCTTAACACGCCTAGGCCTCTTATTCTTTCCCCATATATAACATGTGCTGAGACGTTACAAATACAAATGAGGTGCTCGGTGAATGGAAGCAATGAATCCTTTTGATTTTTAATCTGTAAAAATAGAGATTAAATGATAATTTCACATATAGTACAATTTTCATAAAGTGTTCGACATACCTAAAGGGTTCTCCAAACATTATTCTAGTTTCTGCAGTAAGGGATGTGTTCTCTTTTTTTCTTTCTTCTTCTTCCTTTTGGTGCACTGCAGGGCATGTGGGATCTTAGTTCCCTGACTAGGGGTCAAACCCTTGCTCCCTGCATTGTAATCTCAGAGTCTTAACCACTGGACCATCAGGGAAGTCCATTTTTTTCTATGATGCCTATGCTTAATATTAAGAAGCAGGTCATTCTATTCCATATAGCCTTTTATTTTTTTCCAGTGTAGAATTCAACACGTGCCCCGACCTCCAAATTACTGCCACCATCAAAATGGAAAAGTGTGATGAAAGATCTTGTTAGAATAAATATTCCATAACATTCGGGTTTCTTCCTTGGCTGACCTTAACATTACAGGGAAAGTTATACAAAACAGATAATGTTCCTGGAAAACCATCAGGAGGCCCTGGATGGACTGTCACAGGCTTTTTTGCAGAGCCCTCCCTCCAGCACTAACAGCTCTGAGATGACTGTGATAACTTCACATGGTCACATGGGCAGCTTATTCGAATTTCAGTGGAACTGTGCATATAGCTGGATTTTCATTTTAAGAGTTCTGTCCACATTTTCTACAGAAACCACAAACGAAGATGTTTACGAGCAGAAAAACCGTCACCTAAGAAACATTTTAAATGATTTCAGTATCCTTTCATTCTTGAGACTTAAAAGTGAGTGAGATGCTTTATTTTTTAATTTTGGGTTTCTTCATCCTCTCGAAAGCTTGGGAACCAGGGGCTGTTCTGACCTTTGGACACCCATGTCACCTGCCTACTTGAGGATTAGTAAATTACTGAAATGTGAATCACTGTTCACCCAGAGCAAGGTGTAACACACCTGCCTGCTTGGGAAGAAGGTAGAAACCTACATGTGTCCATCTGTCTAGAGAACTAGATAAGACTCCGTGTCAAGAGCTGCATACTTTCAGAAGTCTAAAGTAGACCCATATTTGCATATAATAGGATCATTTTTCCTCCTCTTCATTGTGCCTCAAAGCAGTTGGGCTAAAATGTTCTTTTATTCACAACCCACCTAAGATGCAGTCACTCTTTAGCTCACACTGTTATTCTTCCCCTTCAGTTTTACAGTAAGAAAAAGTCAGTTTTGTTCTTTGCACCCTACCCTGTTTTGTCAAATTATCATCTGATGCCGGAAGGCAAAGCAAGGTTTTGGAAACATTTCAATTTCTTCCCTCCATCTCTCTACCCTCAACTCTGTAAACTATCTCCACCACCAGGCAGCCTGTAACCTCATAAATACACTGGCACTTAAGGGATAAGGGCCTCAAAAAAAAAAAAAAAAAAACCACCAAACAAACACTTGTTGATAAAACTTGCTTCTATGAAACAAGATGACTCTTTCAGCACTTTGCTTATGTCACCTACAGGGAAGAGCTTAGCGTCTCAAGGATGAGTTTCAATTAGACCCACCAGGATAGACCGCTTGTATGACTTCTTTTATGTCTAGCCTCCCTTTTATGATCTCAGGGAGACTCCTATCTTTACACTAAAATAAAATTCTTAGTTATATCACCTTGCATTAAATCAAGGCAAATATGAGGCAACACTGTGGTATGTTTCAGGCGGTTTAATTATGGCAAAGAACACTCATTTCTCCCAGTTATCCCTATAACACACACACAAACACACACACACAGACACACATACACAGACACATACACACACACACACACACACACACACACACACACACAGGCACTACAGTGCAGCTCCAAGAAGATAAGAAAATAGTAAAAGGTTAAGGTGAACACATTGAACTTAACTTACCTAAAATGTGCAATGTAATAAGTTCAGGCCTAAAAACCTTTCCAAATTTTAGAGGAAATGCCCAGAGTCACCACTTAATTATGCAAGAAGGGGAGGGGAAAGGGAAAGGTGGAGCCCTTGGGGGCCCCTAGGGAGGTGCTGGCAGAGCAAAGTGGCAACAGAAAAGACATAATATTTCATCAAAAGAACTAGGCTGGCTTTCTAGCTAGACAGAGGTCTCCAGAGGCTTTGCTACATTGTGAACACTTGTCCGCAATAAAATTTCAAGTAAAAAAGTAGCTTTTAAGGTGGGCTAAGCAGTCGGTAGCTAAACAGTTGCATTCAGTCAAAAGTTCTGAGCACAGAGAGACAAAGGCAAGCAGATACTCACCAAAAGGAGGAGTCAAATGTATCCCCTTTTAAAAAACTATTTGTTTAAAAATTTTTTTTAACTAAAGGTGCATCTAAATTGATGCTTTTTCTATACAAACATCCTTTCAAGTCTCGACTTAAAGGAAAAGAAATACGATAGGACAATGGCAGGTGCTGCTCAGTCACTCCCCGGGCCATTCAGACATCTGCCCATCAAGGAGACAGGTGCTGCCCCTCCCCCCAACACTCTTCCCAGCCTTAAAAACGCAACCGCATCCCGCAGGAGGCCTGTGAAAACGGTCCCCACCGGCGGAGTGGGGAGTGCCAAGCACCAAAGCCCCGCTGCTAGAGTCTGCAGCGCTCGATTTGCAATGACGCCATATGGAGAGAAATGGGGGAAAACAAGAAAAAGAAACAAGGATGAGAAGGCAACAAACAAAAATGTGCGCCCCTTCTTTGGTGATCCAAGACGGCGGGGGGGGGGAAGAAACCCCAAACTAGAGATGGCCAATGGCTGGCTTATCAGAACACATCTGGGACACCTCTAATCCATACATGAGCTTAAAAAAAAAAAAAAAAAAAACTTGTAGTACCTGGGAAATCAACTTGAACACATTCTAATGCAAAATCCCCCCCATCATCACCATCACCACAAACTCGGGATAAATAAAACCGCTGGCACTCAAGCTATTAGAAACTACATTTTACTCACAAACCAGAGGTTTACATAATCACAAATTACATAATACTCCTTCCGTGCACGAAAAACCTTTCTATAGGTGAAGCTCCAAGCCCTCCGGCTTTTTCACGTTTTCCAAGGAGAGCTGGAAAAGTCTGCTGAATAATTGGGGGGGGGGAGCGGAGAGGAGGAGGAATGGAATGCCAGAAAGTCATCTTTGACAAGCTGTCAACCCCACCAAATGTTCTAGGATTTTAAAAAGAGCCTCGTGGAGCAGGTGACTCGCCTCTGTCCCCATCCACTAAATGCCCGGGCATCTGAGGCCAAGGCAGAGAGGGAGCAAGGAGCTGGGCGCGGGGCGCAGAGTGTGGGGCGTCGCTGTCCGGTGGGGGGAGGGTGGTGGTGGTCGGGGCTTACCTGCTCCCCGAAGTCGATGGCTATGTTGGTGATACCCAGGGGCACCAGGAACCGGATCAGGGGCCAGTAGTGCGTGAGCGCCGGGAATTTCACCATAGTCCCCGCCGTGGGCTGACCCCACACACATCTGCCGCCGCGAGGGGACTGTGCCGGGAGGCGCGGGCCGGGCGGGGGCGCGGGAGGACGCGGAGGCCGGGTCCGGAGGGGCCTCGGGGCGGCGGCGGCTCCTCCTCGCGGCTGCGGCGCCCTCTCTCCAAGCGCGGCTGCTCTAGCAGGAGATCCTCAAGCTCAAGTCCATCCCTGCTGCCCTCCCACACAACAAAGATCTGCCGGGAAAAAAAAGAGGAGGGACAGCAGCGGCGGCGGCGGCGGCGGCGGCGGCAGCGGCGGGAGGCTCTGCTGACAGCGGCTCCATTATAAGCGCTTTGGGCCCGGAAATAAATA